>NC_085141.1:53842993-54192741 GCF_024139115.2 Armigeres subalbatus | reverse complement strand
AACGACTAAAACCAAACCGTGTAAAAAAAAACCTGGGTGTACTTTTATTTACTACCTGGTCCAATGATAATAGATAGAAGGTGAGGAAGAAGACAAATGAAAGTTTATTAGTTGATGGTCTAAATGTAAACAGCAAATGGTGACGTACATATTTGCATGGCTTCTTATGGGAGCTCGTTCGAATGTAGTAGTGAAAGCTTTTTCGCCATACAAGAAAAGCACATACACAAAATATGGATTTCCATACCTTAGTACCGTGGAGGCACCATATTTGACGCAGTTAAGAAAATTTTAAAAAGAATCATTATTTAAAAAATAATTCCAATATGGATTCGCTTAATATTCTGCATAACGAGCTTACTACTATTATAGAATGTGTAGAAATAATGAAACTTCGAAATATAAGTTTATTTCTTAGTTTTTTAATCTGTTTTTATGTAGTACTTGAGGTGCCCAACTTGACGCACTAATTTTACTATGTTCCTTATTTGACGCAAAGTTGTTCCTAATTTGACGCACTTTGAAACTATGTTAAAACTCAATCAATTAAATGCCTTGTTTTTTTTATTATATAAAGACAGTGACAGACAGTGTAATAGAACTTGGTACGATATAAAATAAAAAGTTAATTAATTATACAAAGAGGCATTTTTTTAATTGTTCAGTTGTTCTGCAAGTTATATGCTCTGTGGCATGTAAGTGTTTTGTTAGTTTCATGAACCCTGCACATCATTCAAAATGCTTCTTATTTAGGTGTTAGAATCATGTCAAAATATATATTTACGGGAAAATTAACTTTTACATTTCATTACATAACCAGCCTACCATGGTTTGTTGTATTTGTAATAAAAACATAACTTTCTGGTAATCTGCAATTTTGAATCTATAAAACTTTTTGAATCTATAAATCTGTCTAAACTGAGAAGGATACAGAAAACGCAACTTGTATATGAACGCTTTTAGAACCACATTGAAGCTACCAATCTGCAAGTGTTACGTGACCGGCAGATATATATAAAAACGTATGAGCTGCCCATCTATATACATTTTCTCAATAAACTATTAACATAAACTGAAGCTTATATGAGAAAGGCAGCCATATTTTTATTTGATTTCAAATAAACGCATCAAAATCGAAGGCAGCATAAGGCATACTATCATGGGCTGGACACTTAGTGGAATGATCCAATGTTGACTTATATTTAAAGTAGTTGAGAGTTAGTTAAAACTTAATGAATACATATTGCTTTTCCTAATACTATTATTGAGGTTTATTAGCACTGCCTTGTCTATTCGTATGATAAGATTAATTAGGAACATCACAATGCATTGTGAGCCTAATTTGACGCAGAACATTTTGGGTTTAAAATGCGTTCGAATGTTGCAATGTTCAACGTAAAAGGTAAAGCTTACTCATAATGCTCAGCTGTTTGTAGGTAGGGGTAAAAGATTCTCACAAAAGTTATTTTGCGTGAAAAAATGATCATTCGATCCTTAGCATTGTGGCTAAGAAAGACAAAAATTGACGCACTATGAGTATGGCTTCCATATATTTTATTCGGGTACGTTGATTCTTCATCAATAATATCCTTTTTATGCCATATATGCAAAGAAGAAGAGCAAATAAAGCCATCTAGATTGATTCGTTGATATATTTTTGGCGAAAATAGGTTTTCTGCATCATTTGATTTGAGAGTGCGCCAAGTTTGGACCTGCGTCAAATATGGTGCTTCCACGGTACATTGTTTGGGTTCAATTCAAATGCACCCAATATTTTTCTTACACTGTTGGTATTTATTAATTTCTCGGTTAACCTGAACTTTCACAGCTTTCGAAATACTACCTGAATTTTCTTTGATTTTTTCGTGCGGTGAGGCTCGAGTTCATAATCGACTTAAACCCAACCGTGTAAAAAAAGAACTGGGTGTAGATCATTGGGGATAGTGAAGGTTAAATTGGTAGGCGGCTCAATGTGGTCAACTGATTTTGTTTTATTTTCAATTCTACTTTACTTTCGAGACGTAAACAGATAACACTAAATTAACAATTTGACGCCACAATGCACGGTTCGAAGCCGCACCTCTGGATCCTCGAATGCGCCCCACACTCGACAAGTCGTTTTGTACCTTGTGAGCCCACCTCGCCCGCTTCGCTGCACGCCGTTTCGTATCTGCCCGATCTGAGGCGAACACCATCTTTGCAGGGTTGCTGTCCGGCATTCTTGCAACGTCTTCATGCTACCTTCTGAATACACCCAATTCGATTTTTTAACACGGCCGTGTAAAAAAAATCCCTTACAAAATTTTTGCAAAGTAGCTCCATTTTGCATGATTCGTCGAGAAATCATAAATCTTGTTTTACACGGATTTTCAAATTTTGAAATGAAAACTTTTTTTACACGGAACCCATCCCCCGTGTAAAAAAAGAATCGGCGTACTGGGCTCGCTGTAGAGCTGGGCGAGCTCCACACCGCCAAAGATGGTCCCGTCTCTCGAATAGGTACTATACGAATAATTTTTTTTGACCGCAGTTTCTTCTGGAGCCTGCCCGACTTCCACAGATGATGCGCCTTCGTATTTCACAGATAACATTGTTATCAGCCGTTACCAAGGATCCAAGGTAGACGAATTCCTCGACCTCGAAGGTATTCCCGTCTATCGTAACACTGCTTCCCAGGCGGGCCCTGTCGCGCTCGGTTCCGCCCACAAGCATGTGCTTTGTCTTTGAAGCATTCACCACCAGTCCAACTTTTATTGCTTCACGTTTCAGGCGGGTGTACAGTACAGTTCTGCCCCTTTTGCAAATGTTCGGCCGACAATGTCTATGTCATCCTCGAAACAAATAAATTGACTGGATCTGTTGAAAATCGTACCCCGGCTGTCACGCCCGGCTCTCCGCATGACACCTTCTAGCGCAATGTTGAACAATAGGCACGAAAGTCCATCACCTTGTCTTAGTCCCCGGCGCGATTCGAACGAACTGGAGTGTTCGCCCGAAATTTTCACACAGTTTTGCACACCATCGACCGTTGCTCTGATCAGTCTGGTAAGCTTCCCAGGGAAGCTGTTCTCGACCATAATTTCCCATAGCTCTATGCGGTATATACTGTCGTATGCCGCCTTGAAATCAACGAACAGATGGTGCGTTGGGACCTGGTATTCACGGCATTTTTGAAGGATTTGCCGTACAGTAAACGGCCGTCAACGAAGCTAGCTTGATAACTGACCACAAACTTACTTACTTACTTATGGATCCTGTATACATCCGGTGGTGCAAAGGGCCGACTTGAAAGATCTCCGTCCTGAGCGTTGCTCGGCTATCGCTTTAACCTGTTGCCAGGTTAGATTTCGGTCGACTTCTTTTATTTCTTTATTGAGGCTTCGCCGCCATGAGCCTCTGGGTATGCCTCTGCTGCGATGTCCCGCTGGGTTCCAGTCTAATGCTTGTTTACAGATTTCGTTTCCGCCCCTACGTAGAGTGTGACCGACCCAGCCCCACTTCCGATCCCGAATTTCTGTTGCTATCGGCCTCTGGTGACAACGACGATGGAGCTCGTTGTTTGCGATCCAGTTGTGAGGCCACCAGGTCCGAAATATATACCGCAGGCATCTGTTAATGAACACCTGCAGCCGTTGAGTGTTCTCCACTGATACACACCATGTTTCGCTAGCGTATAACAGCACAGATTTCAAGTTAGAGTTGAAAATTCGTATTTTGGTGCGTTCACTTATCTGCCGGTTTTTCCAGATATTTCTTAAACTCGCAAAGGCAGACCTTGCTTCCTTGATCCGTGCGTCTATGTCGATCTTGGTACCGCCGTCTGACGCCATTTGGCTACCAAGATATTGGAAGCTTTCAACATTCTCCACTGGTTGCCCGGCTACTGTGAAACTGGAAGGAGTCACCGTGTTTACATCCAACGATTTGGTTTTGTTGACGTTGATGACTAAACCTGCCGAAGAGGAGCTCTCGGCAATGTCGTTGAGCTTACTCTGCATATCAGAGCGCCGTTGCGCGAGGAGTGCAACATCATCCGCCAATTCGAAGTCATTTAGGTGCTCCATGGTTATAGGCTGCCATAACAGCCCGCGGTTTGGTTCACGGTCAATCGCATCTACCAGAATCTCATCGATTACGATGAGGAACAATAACGGTGGTGATAGAATACATCCTTGCCTCACACCAGCTACGACCCGGATAGGTGTGCAGCACTCTACACGAAAAGGCCTCGTACTGTGCCTCGATGAGGCCGATGATTTTCTCAGGAACTCCCTTGCGTCTCAGGGCGCCCCACATATTCTCGTGATTGAGACGGTCGAAAGCTTTTTCGTAGTCAATGAATACCAAGTAAAGGGACTCTTGGAATTCGTTGACCTGCTCCAGAATGATGCGGAGCGTGACAATATGGTCCACACAGGATCTTCCGGCACGGAATCCGGCTTGCTGCCGCCGGAGAGTCGCATCGATCTTCTCCTGAATCCGGGCTAGGATAGTTTTGCACAGAACTTTGAGAACGGTACACAGCAACATAATGCCTCGCCAGTTATCACATACAGTCAGGTCACCCTTTTTGGGCACCTTCACTAAGATACCTTGCATCCAGTCGACCGGGAAAGTTGCGGTGTCCCAGATATTACGAAATAAACGATGCAGTAGTTGAGCGGATGTCATGGGGTCAGCTTTGAGCATCTCGGCTGATATGCGGTCGACCCCTGTGGCTTTATTCGATTTCATGCTTTGGATGGCTGTTTGAATCTCTAGCAGTGATGGAGCTTCGGTATTGACGCGTGTTATACGTCGGATCCTAGGCAGATCATGCCGAGGTGGTGATGGCCTGGCTGGCACTTGTTCGAAGTGCTCGAACCAGCGTTTCAGCTGGTCAGTTGGGTCGGTCAATAATTGATCATTCGCGTCTTTCACAGGCATCGTTGCATTCATCTTCGACATGAGCGTTTTACTTCCTTCTCAAGAGCCGCGTATCGTTGACGGGCTAGGACTTTGGCTCCTCTGGTTTTCGATCGCTCTATCGCGGCTTTGGCTTCTCTTCGCTCCTCTATTTTTCTCCAGGTCTCATCGGTGATCCATTGTTTTCTTTGGGTGCGCAGTTCGCCCAGATTGTTCTCGCTGGTGGCGATGAAGGCATTCTTGATGGCGGACCATTGGTCTTCCACGCTGCCACCTTCCGGAATATCTGCAGCACGCCTCTTCAGTTCTTCAACGAAGGACCGTTTTTGGCATCTTCCAGTCGGCGTGTGGAATCGTCGTCCAACTCTTTCCTCCTGCCGACGAATCCGCGCAATGTGCAGGCGTGTTTCGCCGATGAGGATGTGGTCGATTTGATTTTCTGTAAAGCCGTCACGGGAGACCCACGTGACCTTGTGAACCGGTCGATGAGGGAAGAGCGATCCCCCGATCACCATGTCGTTATTACCACAAACTTCTGCGAACAGCTCTCCGTTTTCGCTCATTTCTACGAGACCATGGCGTCCCATAATGCGCTCATGGTTCGAGTTGTCGGATCCGATCTTCGCATTGAAGTCGCCCAAACAGATCTTGATATCACCCTTCGGAATTCTATCTACGACGGCATTGAGTTGACTGTAGAAGTTCTCTTTGTCTTGCAGATCGGCATATGTTGTACATATGCATAATCAAGTTTCAGACACAATCATGCGATGTTTGTCAAAAATCAGAGCGAAGTTGATTTATGAAGATGAATATTTTAAGCTCTTGAAGACGGCTCCTGCTTCAACAAACTCTATTACCGTGGAAGCACCATATTTGACGCAGGTCCAAACTTGGCGCACTCTCAAATCAAATGATGCAAAAAACCTTTTCCGCCAAAAATATATCAACGAATCAAGCTAGATAGCTTTTTTTGCTCTTCTTCTTTGCATATATGGCATAAAAAGCATATAGGGGTCGTTCAAAAATGATGTCACAGGTTGTAGGGGGGGAGGGGGTCTAAGATTTTGTGACAGTACGTGTACTAGGTATACAAAAAAGCGTGACAGAGGGGGGGGGGTCTAGAAATCCCAAAAAGTAGTGGACGTCATATTTGAATCGCCCCATAACTGATGAGGAATCAACGTACCCGAATAAAATATATGGAAGTCATACTCATAATGCGTCAATTTTTTTCTTTCTTAGCCACAATGCTAAGGATCGAATGATCATTTTTTCACGCAAAATAACTTTTGTGAGAATCTTTTACCGCTACCTACAAACAGCTGAGCATTATGAGTAAGCTTTACCTTTTACGTTGAACACTGCAACATTCAAACGCATTTTTCAACCCAGAATGTTCTGCGTCAAATTAGGCTCACAATGTATTGTGATGTTCCTAACTATTAATATTATCATACGAATAGACAAGGCAGTGCTAATAAACCTCAATAATAGTCTTAGAAAAAGCAATATGTATTCATTAAGTTTCAACTAACTCTCAACTAGTTTAAATATTAGTCAACATTGGATCATTCCACTAAGTGTCCTGCCCAAGATAGTATGCCTTATACTGCCTTCGATTTTGATGCGTTTATTTGACGCGTTTCTTACAGGTATTTGGTAATTATGCTGTTTTAATATGCTAGTTTTAGTATTCTTGCGAGAAAACAATATTTTAATATAATTTAGCATCATATAATTCAATTTACTTTCTAACAAACCAAAACAATGAACACATTTTCAATTTGTTACTCTGTCGCTTTCCTGTCGCTACTAGTCGTGCAATCCTGAATATAAAATCAAACAAAAATATGGCTGCCTTTCTCATATAAGCTTCAGTTTATGTTAATAGTTCACTGAAAAAATGTATATAGATGGGCAGCTCATATTTTTTTAGATATATCTGCCGGTCACGTAACACTTGCAGATTGGTAGCTTCAATGTGGTACTAAAAGCGTTCATATACAAGTTGCGTTTTCTGTATCCTTCTCAGTTTAGACAGAAGCTATACGAACTTTTCAGCTTATAGATTCAAAATTGCAGATTACCAAAGAAAGCTATGTTTTTATTACAAATACAACAGACCATGGTAGGCTGGTTATGTAATGAAATGTAAAAGTTAATTTTCCCGTAAATATATATTTTGACATGATTCTTACACCTGAATAAGAAGCTTTTTGAATGATGTGCAGGGTTCATGAAACTAACAAAACACTTTCATGCCACAGAGCATATAACTTGCAGAACAACTGAACAAAAAAATAAAATAAAATGCCTCTTTGTATAATTAATTAACTTTTTATTTTATATCGTACCAAGTTCTATTACACTGTCTTTATATAATAAAAAAAATAAGGCATTTAATTGATTGAGTTTTAACATAGTTTTAAAGTGCGTCAAATTAGGAACAACTTTGCGTCAAATAAGGAACATAGTAAAATTAGTGCGTCAAGTTGGGCACCTCAAGTACTACTTAAAAACAGATTAAAAAAACTAAGAAATACACTTATATGTCGAAGTTTCATAATTTCTACACATTATATAATAGTAGTATGCTCGTTATGCAGAATATTAAGCGAATCCATATTGGAATTATTTTTTAAATAATAATTCTTTTTAAAATTTTCTTAACTGCGTCAAATATGGTGCCTCCACGGTAAGCTATCAAATTAGTTTTCAAAACATTATGCTACAATCGCTTTTAACGAGACTTATAAAATTAGAATATGCCTACCTGTGAAACCAAAAGTTGCAACCTGATTCGCACAAAATTCCTTGATCGTTGTCATGTACCTCTTTATGGCAAACGCCGCAAGGATAAATTGGCGGTGCGTTCGGGTTCTGTGGGTTGAACACTTTCGATTGATCCGGCGGGTACAGCTTACCGGACGTAACCGGCATCGGTTTGGGGCCAAACATTCCCATGTGATGATGATGATTTGGTGGAGGACCATTGCCTGGTGGCCCTAATCCTGCCATCGGTCCACTTGGACCTCCCATTGGTCCACCAGGCCCTCCAGGGCCGCTTCCCATTGGGCCACACATCATATGCGGAGACTGTAAAGGACTGCCGCCCATACCACCACCCATGCCTCCCATATGCCCCGTTGGACCACCCATTGGTCCTCCCATGCCCATACCGCCTGGTCCTCCAGGACCCATTGGTCCCCCTGGTCCCATTGGTGGCCTGTGGCCCGCATGACCAGGAGGCATATTTCCGTGGGGTGGCATTCCCATGTGATGATGCATACTGTTTGGGCCCCCTCCTGCGCCACCCAATGAAGGTGGCATGTGAGGATTGTGCTGATGATTGCCGGGATGATTACCGGGATGATGTGGTGGGTGGTGATTCATGCCGCTCATTGAATTCGGTGGCATTCCCATACCACCCGGACCCATACCAGCTGGGTTCATTCCTCCTAAACTATTGCCACCTGGACCACCAATGCCAGCAGGATTCATTTGTTGTTGCTGTTGAGGACCTCCTGGCCCCATTGGTCCGTTACCTCCAGAGCCAGGACCACTATTTGGGCCTTGCGTATGTTGAGCATGAGGAGACTGCTGAGGAAGCGGAGAAGCATGGGATTGCTGTTGCGGATGCGGTGGATGAGGTGGAAGAGGCTGAGACTGGGCGGCAGGAGATTGATTCGGTGGTTGTTGATTTGTCACCATCGAAGGCGATGGGTTAGGTTGACTAACTTGTAGATGTGGGTTATTCACTTGCTGTTGCTGCGATTGTCCGGGACCCTGCTGACTGTTATTCGATTGCTGTTGGGGACCCAGCTGATGAGGTAATTGATTAAGGTTCCCTGATTGCTGATTTGTCATTGCACCATTAGGTAAGTTCATTCTATTATTACTATTAACTCCTACTAAATTGGGTGACGTTTGACCACCGACGGTTGGTCCTGCTGAAGAAACAGGTTGACTATGACCGGCGGAATTGGGACCTAAGGGAACGTGATTTGGTGGGCCATTTCCGAGAGGACTATTCATTGGAGGACCCATTGGTCCATTGTTGATGTGGCCACCACTCGTGTTCATTGGACTTCCAATCATCTGACCTTGGCCACCATGAGGTGACCCCATTCCAGGCATTGAATTCATAGGGCTTCCAATATTTCCTCCACTCATGGGGCTTCCTACTGATTTATTGTTCATTTGTTGCTGACTCATTGGTGACATCCCACCCATCGGTCCCATTGGAGACAAATTCTGGTTCATGCCACCCATTGGGCTTAGTCCACCCATTTGAGCACCAGGAATGGTTCCCATGGGACTCATTCCCCCTCGTTGAATAGGTCCGTGCGGACCCATCGCACCCATTTGCCCTAAACCAGAGTTCATATGCATTGGATGTCCCATGGGACTGCCCATTCCCATTGGACTCATTCCTCGCATTGGCGGACCTTGTGGTCCTCCCGGTCCCATTGGTCCATGTGGTCCTAAACCGTGGTGAGGTGATCCATGCCCAGGTCCATGTCCTGGCCCGTGTCCTGGCCCATGTCCCATTCCGTGAGGAGGCATCGGACCGCCATGAGGAGGACCGTGTGGCGGCCCATGGTGACCCATTAATCCGCCCATGTGATGAGGGTGCATACCCATGGGACCCATTCCCATTTGGGCACCATGTCCCATACCTCCGCCACCCATATGACCCATCATCATTCCGGGCCCTCCATGATGCATATGGCTTATATGGGGCGACGGTGTATGCGGTGGCGTGTCGTCGAATGGGTTCGACGCAACTATCGTATCCCCGTAGCCAGTGGGTACTGGGGGCGCTAGATCTTGCGGCGAGTGCGTTGGCTGAGGTTGCGAGGCTATCGAGTTCGCATTGTTCGCGTTGGATGTTTTCCTTCGCTTCTTCGGCTGACTCGGTGCGGAGATAGGCAGTTGGGGCGATTCAGAGGGTGACTTGAAATCTGGCGGACAGCCAAGTCCGGGACCTGGCATACGGTACGAAGACATTCCCAGATTATGTGTCATTACTCTGCTACCAGTAACGGTGAATAAAGCTTTAGGAATCTAGCCTTGTTCAATTACACAAACGGGAAGGGTCCTGTTTGCTGAGATAACTTGGCAGTCACTTGTATAAGCACGGAAACTCTACGATCACTATTTATTACGGCGCTACGTCACAACTTTGATCACACTACTGCTTTAACTATGTGCTGCTATGGATTACAAAGTGTTATTGCTCTTTTGGTTATTACTTTACATTCACGTTTGCTTCACTGTTTATATACAAGGATTAGCGCTAATTAGTTTCAACAACTTTTTTCACGAGGTTTTCCGAGCACGGTTCGTTAGACAAATGGTATCACTGTCCGCGACTCCGTCCTTTCCACCGGGTCAGATGCAGCAAGGTCCATTATAGATTGAATTCGTCTTTGCCAGCATGATCTGAAAGAGAACCAAAATAAAAGAAGGGAATTAGTAACTACTAAACGATAATTCATATTCTTAACTATAAACAATGGAGTGTAACTCTGAGGCTATTTTCAAACGATACAACCTAAAACTATGCTGTTTGTTATTGATTAATAATTCTTCTTGCGTAGAAAATATTGGCCAATACAAAGACTAGTACTTCGTAATCGCTGCCATAGTCAAACCGTTTTGAGTAATCCTGAGTTCAACTCAGACTGAAATTGTTAACCGCAATATAATTCGTCTTGGGATCCACAGTGCTCATGTACCGTGACCGTCCCTAATTGTGCGCAGCTCCTAATTGTGCGCACTTTAATATTTTGTTTTCATTTTGTTCATGTTTATCATAAATATCGCAGCATTGTAATTTTTCTTCTTATAATTATTGAATAACATATCCGAATTCATTATAGTATCAATAATATGTGGTTCTAAATGCGTAAAATAAACAAAAAACTTGATCGACAACGCTGAAAACGTCAAAATGTCGACTCCGTTAACCATATCGTGAACTTGGTGTTCGGAATGTTTTCTTCAAATTTCAAGTGGAACTAGACAAAACAATTGCAATATTCACCATAATCAGTAAGATACATTCGTTTCTGTCGTACTCACATAAAAAAATAACACGGGTATGTATTATTTTGTGTGGAAAAGTCGATTTTCTAATGCGTACAATTAAGCACCGTGATTTTCGTTTATGTTCCTAATTATGCGCAGACTTCCGAAATTAATCGCGATCGCAAGAACATGAAGTACAATCGAAATCAAATTGTGCTGGCTGTGGATCTGCTCAGGAGAGGATACTCGATTTGTCGATCCGCGGCAATGAACAAAATCCCGGAGAGTACTCTTAGAAAAACGCTAGCCCGGGGCACTACTGAATTGAAACATCCAGGACGACCAACCGTCTTGACTAAGCAAGAGGAAGAGCGGATTATCGATTGGATAATTGAGACGGCTAGAGCGGGCTTTCCAGGGGACTCCCAACGTCTGAAAACGTCAGAAACTTTTTTCTTAAATCGTCGTTCATAACGCACCGAAAGACATCTCACAACAACCAAAAGCGTCTACCGAAGATACTTTTGAACAAGTTTTTTCAAAACCGTCGGTATCAGTTCCATCAACCAAATCGATGAAGAAATACCGCACACGTGCACCTGCCGTGGTCACTAGTGAAGCATTTCGGAAGTACTCCCATGAGTTGGAGCAAGATAAAATTAATGTGGTGCAAGAAAAGTTGAAGAGAAAAGCTGACCGCGAACAGAAGAAAGCCGTTCGCGAAAAGAATATGAAGATGAAACAGAAAGAGCCCTTAAAAAGAAAGTCAAAACTACAGAAATAAGCTGACATTCACTTTCGTCGCTGATTAAATGAAATAAACAATATATTTTGGTATTTTGCAACTGCGCATAGGGTAAAAGTTCCGATAGTCGTGGGTGTTCCTATAATTGCGGTAGTGCTGTTTTACACAATCTACGTATTTAACGCAGCAACCCATATAGTCTATCAATTTGTTGACCTGTCATTACACGAAATACAGGAAAGAGGTTGAGAATTGCATCAAAATTGGTAAAGTATCACTAAAATACCATTTCCTTTTCTCTGCTTTGCACCAATAGTTGCGGTAGTGTTCCTATAGTTGCGAGTCCCATATGAAAACAATGGGATTCACAACTATAGGAACACGAATTAAAAAATACCGCTACTATTGGAACACTGCACCAATAATTGGAGGTACCATTTTAGGTAACAATGATGGATGCTGCTGCAATCAGGATCCCTTTCGGATCAAATATAATTAATAATCTTCCATGTGCACCCTTGAGGTAAGTGAAATGAAGTATAGACTTGGTGCGAACCAACAAATAGTGGTGGAACGTGCTTAGTTCCTCCACTATTGGGTCTTTTACCCTAATTAGGAACAAAAATGCGCATAATTAGGAACATGCGTAAATAGGTGCGCATAATTAGGCACCAAACATCGGTTAAAAAATACGATTTTTTTATTTGATTTTGATGAATTTTTCAATTGCAACATTTTCTTTTATTATAATAAACATGAATTAAACATTCTACTGAATAACATGTGTAAATCACAGTTTAATTTATCTGATATGACGATTTAATTTTGAAAATGGCTTAACTGCGCACAATATGGTACACTCACGGTATATGGGGAACCGGAAAATTTAACTAGAAGTGTCGGATAATCAAGAAATTGCAACGATCTGGTGTGTTGTGGAGAAAACAATCATGCTCGCAGTTTAGTCGAGCTAGCAATGTGCTCGACCAAAAACTAATTGCTCAACTATTGACAGTTCAAATCTAGGTTTGAACGCAAACGAGCAAGATCATCTGCAGTCAAACTCCAATAGTCGATGTAGAAAGGACGCTCGACTCGTGGGAATATCGAGATATGAAATAGAAAATCCTGTGTTTGAATGGACCATCACAGTAGCCCAAAAAATATGTTTAACTAGTCGACCTGGCAGACATTGTAGACTAAAATGCGCGTTGTTGACTAGTTAACTATACGAAATTTCCATACGAATCCTAATTCCGGGGGGCCATGGCCCCGGGCCCCCACATAACCTTTTTCGTACATTTAGGGCCCCCCGAAAACTATCCGGACCTGGATCCACCGAATAGCAACATTTTTTCACGGATTAATTCTTCCTGACATCAGCAGTGTTTATGTTTATATATGGATATGAAAACATGAAACGTTTCACTGTGAAATGCAAGGTTGTGGTTTAGTTTGAATAGAACCTATAACCGAAATCGAGCATGGCGCTACTGCCAACCTAATGATTGATAATATAAGCTTAGCTTAACTTAGACTGACTGTACATATCCGTGATAAATAATATTTTTTTTTTTTTTTTTTTTTTTTTTCATGTAACCCGTTGGCAGTCTCTTGACTCAAACTCTACTCCGGGTCCATCGCTGTTATTCCCCACGGTAATTAAATTTGCTTCTATGAGCCTCTATTTTAGATCAATAACAGACGTTCCTAAGCCACGTTGCTCAAATGGTCACTGTTTTAGGCCTGATCCAAATAGTTTTATTAAATAGTCCCCTTCAATAACATGATCACCGTTTTCACCATTATACTATTCCCTGTTGATCCGGTGATTAAATTTGCTTCTACGAGCCTCTATTTTTGATCATTAACAGACGTTTCTAAGCTATGTTGCTCAAATGGTCACTGTTAAGGCCTAATTCAAATAGTATTCTACAAAATAATCCCGGTAGCATCACTTATTATCGTTTTCACCACCATCACTATCATAATTACTATTGTCCCTGTCATCACAAATATCTTATTTACAGTCATGAACACACACACAATGAATCGATCTTCAAAACAGCGCTGTTATATATCATATAAGAACCGACACTTCTACTAGCTTTCATTGGACATGTTCCGAATATTTTACATTATTTATAGTATAATTATAAAATAATTCCCACTTCTAGCACCTCAACTTAATATTGCATTTCATTCTTCATACTCACTGCGAACATGTTCCCATCCTAAATCAACTTTATCTTTTACCTAGCTTCTTCTGTCACTACGTCTACACCACCAATACCAACTTGTGTATTATCCTTTTCACTAACACCTGTATAACCACAAAACATCACTATTTTCATATCAACAACCATTTTTTCACAATTTCATCGAGATCAGCCATCAGCCAAAAACTAGTCAGTCATTTTTTTTTCTAAATTTGCAGTTTCCATCAAACAAATGAAGCTCAAAAAATAATAAGCTTATAATCTATCGCGAGAGTCAGTCTTATTGTAGATATGATGACAAAGAGAGAAAACTCGAATAGAAGTGCATTTTGAAACAATAATAACGCACTAGATTTTGATAAATATGACTCGTTTAAAATTTATTTTGGAATCTATTTAGTCTATTTACCAGGTCACACTTCAGAACCGTGCGCCCAGCAATTATCAAAAATTCTCAACTTAACAACACCGAATACTGTTGCTATGGGCCTGTTGGTCTTCAAAAGCTTCGAAATCGCTTCTGAATAAAATTCAACAGGTAATAATTTTACAGACATTTCTTGAGCTTCGAATTTTTTATAGGGTTAGGAAGTCTTATGGTAGATCTTTATGTCTATGGATCTACTGTTAATCTAGTCATAATTATGTCGAATGTTTCGCACTGTGTCATTATTACTCTGTCTGTCTTAGTTATCTTATGTTTCCTACGTTATTCAGTTCAATTCTATACTCATTGTAGATTATGTTACGTTTTGATGTCAGTTCATTGTCTCTATTGCTGAAGGTCACCTCCTCTCAGGCGAGTATCCTAGTTCAGGCGTATAAGTAAGTACCGCTTAAGCGTTAAGCAAACGTGAAAAAATGCAGAATGTCTTGATGATATTTTCTACTGGTTAATTCCTACCTAGCTATGTTTAAGCGTGGCTACGACTCATCATCGTCAGGGAACGCCTCTGAAAAGTATTGCCGCATAGCAGAGATCATTATCACTGATGAAAAGGACCTCTACCTGTCTGCACCACCATTCAAGGCTCCAAGATACGATGTCCGTTGAATCACATGCACATGCGTAAAATCAGTGCAGACCAAAGTCTCAAAACTACCCATACGCTGCTGCAAACAAAGACCCAAACGACGACCTGACGAATCCAACAGCTGTCCCATGCAAACCAACACCATCAACACGCACGCGAGGGTCTCTGCTACCTGTTGACAGTGCTGGTCCGCGCGAGAGCGCCATCAGACTCCCGAAATCGACGCTCGAACTCGAGTCCCCGCCCACAAAGACAAGTCACTGTTCAAACGAATGTTGCCTTAATTGACTCCCCCATCCCGGGCACAGATTCTTTCCGAAGGATACTCAATATAAGTTCCACCGGGAAGCCAAGCACCAGAGATTGAGGAAAATCAGATAATCCAGCATCAGGCGTCTCGCGTCTGTTATTTAAGCAGAGAAGATGTTATAGGTGATATTCTCAATACGGCCGTTCAGAATGGTTCAGCGGATGTAAATTATGGATCATTATTAGGTCTTGTAATTTTAAACAAAATATTCTGAATACACGCGATAAACTATGAATATTATTATATCGGAGTTTTTAATAGGGATCGCGAATCAAGTAAAAATACTGATAAGTATAAGTTTGTAATTACTACCGACATTGTATTTGTGATCAAAACTGACATTGTGTTTTTAGTTAAAACTCAAGTATACTAAATACGTAACGGAATAAAGTAGTGTTATTAAAAAAAAATTATAATAATTTACATTATAAATTCTGATTAATATCAAGATACTGATCCAACATCACATCTTCAAGGGCTCCTCACAAGCTACACATTTCATTCAGGCACTTTAGAACGTCCATGTAGTAACTTGTTCACACTTGAAACCTGCCTCGACCAAGTTGGCAGAACGCGCCCTTACCCTTTCTGAACCAAAGGGCAGGGGATATCCGTGATAAATAATATAATATAATATTGATAATATAAGAGAGAAAAACTAACCTATGCCTATTATTTAATTGATCACAACTGAAAACAAAATGTATTCAACAAAAGGACGACGAACCGTATTTATCATAATTGATTGCCGATTCGCTATTTTGAATTAAATTCATTTCGGTTATCATTTTTGTTATGTTGATTTGTAATTCAACCAGAATGATAACAATTCTATTTATTAATATAACTGAGGGTCTGTCTCATTTGGAGAATTAAACTTAAAAGTGACAGTTCGAAAATTAAAAAATCACCCCGTTATAAGAATGGCTGGTGATACCCAGCAATTCCAATAGGACATCGATGGAAAATTATTCGATATCTGTCAAAAGTAATCTTGCTCTGCGAGCAGGGTTATTTGATAATTATTGAAATGTCACTTTTAAGTTTAATTTCACTTTAATTATCCAATTGAGACAGACCCTGAATAATTAAGTTTGTTATTAATAAGTTATTCTGCTTTGCACTCTGTTCAGCCGACTGTTATTTACATAAATGGTCATGGCATCATGATTTGATTATAAAATAGTCTTCATTAAATTCAAGATCGTAGAAAGCGTAGTGCTGTTCTCCCCTGCTCCTCAAGAGAGCATAATTGGGTGAGTGCCTAGAGACAACGCCGTACAATTATTCGATTCGAGTTCGAATCCCAGTGAATGCCAACATTTTTTTCAATGCGAAACGAAGTCGGCAAAGAAGATTTAACTATTTTGGTCGATAAAACAGTGATGGCGGATAACTAAATTAGTTATTTGAGTAAATAACATGTATAACAAAATGTGTTATCAATTTGGTATCAGTGATAACCTAATTTGCTTTCAGATAGTTATTTCAGGAACAAAATTCTGGTATCATTTTTGTTATTTTTTTTACTTATGGATCCTGTACACCTCCGGTGGTGCAAAGGGCCGACTTGAAAGATCTCCATCCTGAGCGTTGCCCGGCTATCGCTTTAACCTGTTGCCAGGTTAGATTTCGGTCGACTTCTTTTATTTCTTTATTGAGGCTTCGCCGCCATGAGCCTCTGGGTTTGCCTCTGCTGCGAAGTCACGCTGGGTTCCAGTCTAATGCTTGTTTACAGATTTCGTTTCCGCCCCTACGTAGAGTGTGGCCGACCCAGCCCCAATTCCGATCCCGAATTCGGTTGCTATCGGCCTCTGGTGACAACGACGATGGAGCTCGTTGTTTGAGATCCAGTTGTGAGGCCACCAGGCCCAAATTATATACCGCAGGCATCTATTAATGAACACCTGCAGCCGTTGAGTGTTCTCCACTGATACACACCATGTTTCGCTAGCGTATAACAGCACATATTTCACGTTAGAGTTGAAAATTCGTATTTTGGTGCGTTCACTTATCTGCCTGTTTTTCCAGATATTTCTTAAACTCGCAAAGGCAGCCCTTGCTTTCTTTATCCGTGCGCCTATGTCGATCTTGGTACCGCCGTCTGACGCCATTTGGCTACCAAGATATTGGAAGCTTTCAACATTCTCCACTGGTTGCCCGGCTACTGTGAAACTGGAAGGAGTCACCGTGTTTACATCCAACGATTTGGTTTTGTTGACGTTGATGACTAAACCTGCCGAAGAGGAGCGCTCGGCAAGGTCGTTGAGCTTACTCTGCATATCAGAGCGCCGTTGCGCGAGGAGTGCAACATCATTCGCCAATTCGAAGTCATTTATGTGCTCCATGGTTATAGGCTGCCATAACAGCCCGCGGTTTGGTTCACGGTCAATCGCATCTACTAGAATCTCGTCGATTACGATGAGGAACAGTAACGGTGATAGAATACATCCATGCCTCACACCAGCTACGACCCGGATAGGGTCGGACAAGACCCCATTGTGCAGCACTCTACACGAGAAGGCCTCGTACTGTGCCTCGATGAGGCCGATGATTTTCTCAGGAACTCCCTTGCGTCTCAGGGCGCCCCACATATTCTCGTGATTGAGACGGTCGAAAGCTTTTTCGTAGTCAATGAATACCAAGTAAAGGGACTCTTGGAATTCGTTGACCTGCTCCAGAATGATGCGGAGCGTGACAATATGGTCCACACAGGATCTTCCGGCACGGAATCCGGCTTGCTGCCGCCGGAGAGTCGCATCGATCTTCTCCTGAATCCGGGCTAGGATAATTTTGCACAGAATTTTGAGAACGATACACAGCAACATAATGCCTCGCCAGTTATCGCATACAGTCAGGTCACCCTTGTTGGGCACCTTCACTAAGATACCTTGCATCCAGTCGACCGGGAAAGTTGCGGTGTCCCAGATATTACGAAATAAACGATGCAGTAGTTGAGCGGATGTCATGGGGTCAGCTTTGAGCATCTCGGCTGATATGCGGTCGACCCCTGGGGCTTTATTCGATTTCATGCTTTGGATGGCTGTTTGAATCTCTAGCAGTGATGGAGCTTCGGTATTGACGCGTGTTATACGTCGGATCCTAGGCAGATCATGCCGAGGTGGTGATGGCCTGGCTGGCACTTGAAAAAGTTGTTCGAAGTGCTCGAACCAGCGTTTCAGCTGGTCAGTTGGGTCGGTCAATAATTGATCATTCGCGTCTTTCACAGGCATCGTTGCATTCCTCTTCGCCCGCTTAAGTGTCGTGAGATATCGTAGAGGAGGCGAATGTCCCCGGTTGCGGCGGCTCTCTCTCCTTCGTCGGCCAGAGAGTCTGCCCACGCTCGCTTGTCCCGTCGACATGAGCGTTTTACTTCCTTCTCAAGAGCCGAGTATCGTTGACGGGCTAAGACTTTGGCTCCTCTGGTTTTCGATCGCTCTATCGCGGCGAGACCCACGTGACCACGGGAGACCCACGTGACCTTGTGAACCGGTCGATGAGGGAAGAGCGATCCCCCGATCACCATGTCGTTATTACCACAAAATTCTGCGAACAGCTATCCGTTTTCGCTCATTTCTCCGAGACCATGGCGTCCTATAATGCGCTCATAGTTCGGGTTGTTGGATTCGATCTTCGCATTGAAGTCGCCCAAACAGATCTTGATATCACCCTTCGGAATTCTATCTACGACGGCATTGAGTTGACTGTAGAAATTCTCTTTGTCTTGCAGATCGGCAGCATCGGTTGGCGCATAACATTGGATTATAGTAAGGTTTCGGACCCGTGTTCTAAATCTGGCAACGATTATCCTTTCACTTATAGGTTCCCACTTCATAAGCGCAGAGTGTGCCTGAGCGCTTAGTAGGAAGCCATTTCCGCGATGCCGGGGAGCGTGTTCACCTCGTAAACCAGAGTATAGCAGAACTTGTCCCGACGGCGTTCTGTGTTCTCCAAAGTTTGGCCAACGGACTTCACTCAGTCCCAGGATCTCAAGCTTCATGCGGCGTGCCTCATTGGCAAGTTGTGCCAATTTACCCTGCTGGGCTAGGGTTAAAACGTTCCATGTTTCTATACGTGTCCATTGTTTCATTTTTGTTATGTTGGCTGTAAATTCAGCCAAAATGATAACAAGTTCAGTTACCAATATGTTCGATAACCGGATAATAGAATTTGTTATCAATTAGTTATTCATTTTTGCTCGGGTTGACAGTTGCCTCTGTTAAACTTTTATAAAAAGCTGCATGTATCCGCAAGTAGGCTCCGCCAAAGCGACTGTGTGCCGCTCAAAGCCCAAGTCCTGGTGTTAGGTGGGACGCTAAACAGACCTGACACGACGGCGCACCGACGAGACAAGAGGTTTGCGCAGGCCCAACGACATAAAAGAAAATACGATTTGATACAATCGGCAACGACCTAGGTGACGAATAAAGGATTACGACTGGAAGCTTGGAACATGGAACTACAAGTCGCTAGGCTTCGCAGGTTGCTACAGGATAATCTACGATGAATTACATTCCCGCAACTTCGACGTCGTAGCGCTGCAGGAAATCTGCTAAACATGACAGAAAGTGTGGAAAAGCAGGGATCGAGCGGCTACCTTCTGCCAAAGCTGTGGCACCATCAACGAGCTGGGAACCGGCTTCATAGTTTTGGGCAAGATGCACCAACGCGGGATTGGGTGCAAGCCAATCAACGTAAGGATATGCAAGCTGCCCAAGTAAACAAAAGTTCCTTTAAGAGTTCGTTTTTCGCTTAATCAGCTTCACTGACCTGCTTATCGAAAAATGTACTCTTAAAGCAACTTTTGGTTACGTGGGTGAGGTCATCGGACCGAATAGTCTGCATACCGTATCGAACAACAACGACTAACAATGCATAAACTTTGCAGCCTCCTGCGGATGGTAGTCCGAAGCACTTTCTTCCCCCGCAAGAATATCCACAAGGTCACATGGAAATCACCTAATCAAGAAACAGAAAACCAAATCGACCACGTTCGCGACGGTAAATTCTTCTCCGACATCACGGCCAAAAAAATCGTTTTGGTATTACCGCGATAATTATTTACCCTATGAATCAATATGGTCGAAACTCAGGTATGGTAAAATTCAAGTTATATATGATTCATTCATTTATTTAGTTAACATCTAAACAGATAACACTGAATCAACAATTTGACGCCACAATACACGGTTCGAGGCCGCAGCTCTCCATCCTCGGATACGCCCCACGCTCGCAAAGTCGTTTTGCACCTGGTCTGCCCATCTCGCTCGCTGCGCTCCACGCCGTCTCGTACCTGCCGGATCGGAAGCGAACACCATCTTTACAGGGTTGCTGTCCGGCATTCTTGCAACACCTGCCCATCGTACCCTTCCGGCTTTAGCTACCTTCTAGATACTGGGTTCGCCGTAGAGTTGGGCGAGCTCATGGTTCATTCTTCGCCGCCACACACCGTCTTCTTGCACACCGCCAAAGATGGTCCTAAGCACCCGTCTCTCGAATACTCCGAGTGCTTGCAAGTCCTCCTCGAGCATTGTCCATGTTTCATGTCCGTAGAGGACTACCGGTCTTATTAACGTCTTGTACATGACACATTTGGTGCGGTGGCGAATCTTTTTCGACCGCAGTTTCTTCTGGAGCCCGTAGTAGGCCCGACTTCCACAGATGATGCGCCTTCACATTTCACGACTAACATTGTTGTCAGCCATTAGCAAGGATCCGAGGTAGACGAATTCCTCGACCACCTCGAAGGTATCCCCGTCTATCGTAACACTGCTTCCCAGGCGGGCCCTGTCGCGCTCGGTTCCGCCCACAAGCATGTACTTTGTCTTTGACACATTCACCACCAGTCCAACTTTTGTTGCTTCACGTTTCAGGCGGGTGTACAGTTCTGCCACCTTTGCAAATGTTCGGCCGACAATGTCCATGTCATCCGCGAAGCAAATAAATTGACTGGATCTGTTGAAAATAGTACCCCGGCTGTTACACCCGGCTCTCCGCATGACACCTTCTAGCGCAATGTTGAACAACAGGCACGAAAGTCCATCACCTTGTCTTAGTCCCCGGCGCGATTCGAACGAACTGGAGTGTTCACCCGAAATCTTCACACAGTTTTGCACAGCATCCACCGTTGCTTTGATCAGTCTGGTAAGCTTCCCAGGGAAGCTGTTCTCGTCCATAATTGTCCATAGCTCTACGCGGTCTATACTGTCGTATGCCGCCTTGAAATCAACGAACAGATGGTGCGTTGGGACCTGGTATTCACGGCATTTTTGAAGGATTTGCCGTACAGTAAAGATCTGGTCCGTTGTCGAGCGGCCGTCAACGAAGCCGGTTTGATAACTTCCCACGAACTCGTTCACTAATGGTGACAGACGACGGAAGATGATCTGGGATATCACTTTGTAGGCGGCATTAAGGATGGTGATCGCTCGAAAGTTCTCACACTCCAGTTTGTCGCCTTTCTTGTAGATGGGGCATATAACCCCTTCCTTCCACTCCTCCGGTAGCTGTTCGGTTTCCCAGATTCTGACTATCAGTTTGTGCAGACAAGTGGCCAGCTTTTCCGGGCCCATCTTGATGAGCTCAGCTCCGATACCATCCTTACCAGCTGCTTTATTGGTATTTAGCTGTTGAATGGCATCCTCAACTTCCCTCAAGGTGGGGGCTGGTTGGCTTCCATCGTCCGCTGAACTGACGTAGTCATCTCCTCCGCTGCCTTGACTTTCACTGCCTGTACTCTCAGCGCCATTCAGATGTTCCTCGTAGTGCTGCTTCCACCTTTCGATCACCACACGTTCGTCCGTCAAGATGCTCCCATCCTTATCCCGGCACATTTCGGCTCGCGCCACGAAGCCTTTGCGGGATGCGTTGAGCTTCTGATAGAACTTGCGTGTATCTTGAGAACGGCACAGCTGTTCCATCTCCTCGCACTCCGCTTCTTCCAGGCGGCGTTTCTTCTCCTGAAAAGGCGGGTCTGTTGTCTCCGCTTCCGTCTATAACGTTCCACGTTCTGCCGGGTACCTTGCTGCAGCGCGACCGCCCGCGCTGCGTCCTTCTCCTCCAGAATCTGTCTGCACTCTTCGTCGAACCAATCGTTCCGTTGACTTCGACCCATATACCCGACGTTGTTCTCCACTGCGTCGTTAATGGCTGTTTTGATTGTATTCCAGCAGTCCTCAAGAGGGGCCCCATCGAGCTCACCCTCTTCCGGCAACGCTGCCTCGAGATGCTGCGCGTATGCAGTGGCGACATCAGGTTGCTTCAGTCGCTCTAGGTCGTACCGCGGCGGTCGTCGGTACCGAACATTGTTGATGACGGATAGTTTTGGGCGCAGTTTAACCATCACCAGATAGTGGTCAGAGTCGATGTTAGCGCCACGATATGTCCTGACGTCAATAATGTCGGAGAAGTGCCGTCCATCAATCAGAACGTGGTCGATTTGTGATTCTGTCTGCAGTGGTGATCTCCAGGTGTACCGATACGGGAGGCTGTGTTGGAAGTAGGTGCTGCGAATGGCCATATTCTTGGAGGCGGCGAAATCAATTAGTCGTAGGCCGTTTTCGTTCGTCAGCCGGTGAGCGATGAACTTTCCAATAGTCGGTCTAAACTCCTCCTCTTGGCCAACCTGAGCGTTCAAATCTCCTATGATGATTTTGACGTCGTGGCTTGGGCAGCTGTCGTACTCACGTTCCAGCTGCGCGTAGAATGCGTCCTTATCATCATCAGTGCTTCCGGAGTGTGGGCTATGGACGTTGATTATGCTGAAGTTGAAGAACCGGCCTTTGATCCTCAACCTGCACATTCTTTCATTGATCGGCCACCACCCGATCACGCGCCTTTGCATGTCGCCCATCACTATGAAAGCTGTCCCCAGCTCGTGTGCTGCCGTAGCTCTGATAGATGTATGATAACCTCTAAACGTTCGCACCATTGATCCCTTCCAACAAACCTCCTGCAGCGCTACGATGCCGAATCCACGGTCCTTGAGCACATCGGCGAGTATGCGTGTGCTCCCGATGGAGTTGAGAGATTTGCAGTTCCCCGAACCGAGTTTCCAATCGCTAGTCCCTTTTCGACGCGGTTGTCTTCGCCGATGGTTCCGGTCCGTACTCTCTTGTTGATTGTTCGTTGCTTATGATTTTTAAAGGCTGGCTTGCAGGGCATGACACCAAACCCCTAAATTTCCGGAGGACCATTCCTCCTTATTTCCGGTGGGCCATGGTGCACAGTTTCATAGAGTCCCTCGCTGGCACTCGGACGATGATCAGCCGCCCCTAACATGGAGAACAGACGCTGTTGTGAGCCGATCCTGACATGGAGAACAGACGCTCAATAAGATTTGCACCTCCGAAGAGGAGCAAACCCCCCCTTCCCTGTCAGCATACGACCATAGTTCCCACCGGGGTTGGTTACCCGATCTTCCCTAAGGTTGCTCGTATCCCGGCCAGCACCGCGGGGAGGTAGGGATAGGAGTTGCTGGGTAAGAGGCTAAGTACCGCGAGATGGGGTCTATTTTATTCCTTCAGGTACGCGAAGTACCAATGGTACCCTTTTCCAGCATTTGCCGTGCCAAGTTATATCTAAGCTCTGGTCAAATTTTCAACAAAATTGGTTCACACGCAATCGAGATCTAGATCTCCAAAGTTGATCATTTTGTATGAAAAACGGCAAGTGGGCTTTTTATTATGCAGGTCACTGTAGGCTCTACTAAAGCGATCGAGTGCCGCTTAAAGTACGCTAGCCCGAATCTTGGCGTTGGGTGGGACCTGACTCGAGAGCCCCTCGGCGAGAGGGGCCGATACGAAGTGGGGTATCCTTCGCGTACATCGTACATCAACTCCAGCGTACATTGATACCTCGAAAAAAAGTCCAATGCGTTTCGGGTTAGTTGACTCTTCGACCAGGTACTGATTATTATTAAATCTATTCATGTCTGTGTACGTCAAATCATTGGACTTCACGCCAGCTGATTTGTTGTTATGTTTGAACTCCATTTAACGCACACTATGTGTGATTTGTTCTATGCGGGGATATCCCTCTGCGCGTTATTTCAGCGAAGCTATCCATTTTTTTCTTTTTCTCCGTAATACAACACGCGTCGGAGTCGTCCGCCGCGGGTAAACATTGGGAGGCTAAAAGACGGTAGACTAGCCCAAGACTACGCGCAGCAGCTGGAAGTGGCACTCCCAACGGAAGAGCAGCTAGGCGCAGCGTCTCTTGAAGATGGCTGAAGAGATATTTGATCCGCCATTGGAAGCACCGCAACCGCTGCACTAGGCACGCTGCCCCCGGTTGAGAAATACGACGTCCATGAGTTCGTTGGTACCTCAACGGCTGTGTCAACGTTTTTCTCATGGCTACTGCGGTATTGTCGAAGAGCTCTCTAACTTGGATTGTCAGCCGACCCGGCAGCACAAACTGTTTTCATGTTTAGGCATGCGTCATTGACAGGCATGTTCCAAAAGATGGCTCGATGCGACTCTATAGGGTTCCGTGGATGACAAATGATTCATTTCATTTATTTAGTTTACATCTAAACAGATAACACTAAATCAACAAATTGACGCCACAATACACGGTTCGATGCCGCATCTCTCCATCCTCGAATGCGCCCCACGCTCGCCAAATCGTTTTGCACCTGGTCTGCTACCTCGCTTGGTGCGCTCCACGCCGTCGTGTACCTGCCGGATCGGAGGCGAACACCATCTTTGCAGGGTTGCTGTCCGGCATTCTTGCAACATGCCCTGCCCATGTTCGCCGTAGAGCTGAGCGAGCTCGTGGTTCATTCTTCGCCGCCACACACCGTCTTCTTGCACACCGCCAAAGATGGTTGGTATTAGCGTTTTGTACATGATACATTTGGTGTTGTGGCGAACGCAGTTTCTTCTGGAGCCCGTAGTAGGCCCGACTTCCACAGATGATCCGCCTTCGTATTTCTCGACTAACATTGTTATCAGCCGTAACCAAGGATCCAAGTTAGATGAATGCTTCGACCACCTCGAAGGTATCCCCGTCTATCGTAACACTGCTTCCCAGGCGGGCCCTGTCGCGCTCGGTTCCGCCCACAAGCAAATACTTTGTCTTTGACGCATTCACCACCAGTCTAACTTTTGTTGCTTCACGTTTCAGGCGGGTGTACAGTACAGTTCTGCCACCTTTGCAAATGTTCGGCCGACAATGTTCATGTCATCCGCGAAACAAATAAATTGACTAGATCTGTTGAAAATCATACCCCGGCTGTCACACCCGGCTCTCCGCATGACACTTTCTAGGTCTAGCGCAATGTTGAACAACAGGCACGAAAGTCCATCACCTTCTCTTAGTCCCCGGCGCGATTCGAACGAACTGAAGTGTTCGCCCGGAATCTTCACACAGTTTTGCACACCATCCACCATTGCTTTGATCAGTCTGGTAAGATCTCAGTAAAAGTGACGTTTCAGCTGAGATACGGCAAATATTTTTCCGAAAATCAGTAATAAACCATTTTTCTGCAAAATTTCAGTTCTGAAATTTACTAAGGTACAGCGGCGCCCGATTTTACCGAGCTCAAGAAAGAGAAACTTAGTGTGTTTCCTTTCCAGTGTTGTGTTTCCGTCCTGTTGGAAGACATCGAGCATGCTTCCTAGGTATAAGAAGAGGAGCACGCTCGATACTATCCAGGAATCACGTCGCTATGCGCTGTATCAAACTGACATACTATTACTAGGATCACGTTTCATATGCTGTTGTTAAAAGCATCCAGTTTCCTTGGATTTGTGATCAAAATGGGGCAGTGTTTCACGGACATTTGAAGGCACTCTATTGCTCACTCGTGCGATCCGCGTTGGAAAACTGCTCTGCGTGCGGTCTGGAGTCCGGACGATGACAGAGGTGTCAAAGTCGAACGCATCACAACCGTTCAAAGTCGATTTATTCGGTACGCACTTCGCATCCTTCCCTGGCGGAACCCGCTGCGACTTCCTAGCTATGAGACTCGTTGCCTCGACCGGATCTTCACATTGTGTTTCACCGACCAGAACAATTGACGCACGTAGATTATAGTTTCGCCATAACTAGGGCAAACCGTCTTGAAATGATCCAAATTAGAGATTTTGCTGTTCTTCAGTTTGGATAGCATGAAAAAAAAAAATGGATTCAGATCAACAGAGACCCAAACAATATTCGATATGTGCACTGGGGCTCCGTTCTACCCCTGATGATCTGCAGCTGTGTCATTGTTTTGATGCCTTAATTTTCTCCAAAGTTTCCTTTATCGATAACAAAATATCGAATCATTCTATTCACTTTTGGCAATGCATAGATAATTACTTATCACTTGCATGGATAACATTTGATTGCTTTCTTCACGTAAAAAGGGCAAGACAAAACACTAAATTAATTTGATAAGGGGCAAGATGGCTATCTAATTTCAGAGAAATCAAGCTTTTAAACTCGTTTTTTTATTACAAATTTTAACAATGTTCATGATCGGTTACCGAAATAATTCCGAAGTACAGGGTTAATTTAGGCTTAGTTTTAGCGATTAAATATTATTTTGTTGTTTCCATAGATAAAACTGTACTAGACAATAATGAAGTCCTTAAAAACATTGAACATATTTTTAAAAGATATTCATGTAAAAAATATGGATAGATAAGCGGTTACATTACTATTTAGTTTTGGAAGAGAAATAAATAAAGAGACGTTGAAGTATTGAATCGATCGGGTGGCACGAAATCTTAAACCTTCGAAAATCCATTCCTTTCAATATACGAAAATTTAAGCTTGTTCCAAACTTTCATTACCCGACTACAATCCAACCGAAATACTGGATTTTTAATAGAGTAGGTATCAAGTGATGTACAAAAAAGTCATTTGGTTCATTGCGGATATTTCCTCGAATAAATGTTGTCATCTGACAAAGATGCATTCCAATTTCTAAAATTATCGCCCGTTAATTCGAAGGTTATCCGTGTTATCGATAAAAGATCGATGCTTCGCACATTATACTGGAGACTTTGGTATTATTTGCTGTTTTTTGATAGATATGTGGTCTTTATGTTCCGTCATCACCGTCCGGTATCAGTAGCGAATAAGAACGGACAATAATCGGTAGAAAGAACATCCAAATCGTAAAAAGAAGCTCCAGCAGTAGAAGAAGTGTGTGTAAATGATGTGTTTTGTATTTAGACAGGGCGAACGGGGCAAAGATATTATGTACGACTAGCACCACGC
Organism: Armigeres subalbatus; assembly: GCF_024139115.2. NCBI lineage: Eukaryota > Metazoa > Arthropoda > Insecta > Diptera > Culicidae > Armigeres > Armigeres subalbatus. The sequence goes on along the minus strand of NC_085141.1, from coordinate 54,165,279 downwards.
AGAAACCGAAGAATCACCAGAAGATATGAATGATTGACCTCTCGTCGCAGTCCGCGGCGGGTAGGCATCTCATCAACAGCAGGCAGCGAACGGCATCCATCCGAACTAGCGACGCTCGTCATAACATATTACACACCACACTGACGACGGTCGCAGCTCACGGGCCCAATAAAACGTGCGAATAAAAATATTTTATTTTCGAATGAGCGAAAGAGAAGGTGAAAAATAAAAATGGAAGCATATACCAAGGTAGCTTGAACCAATAATAAAAATATGTTCGAACACGAAAAAAGTGCGAACCGAAAAGCCGAAATATGAACAGGTACTAGAGAAAGGAAGATTGAGTTGTGTCAATGGAAGTGCTGCCGGGTGTTGTGAATGCGTGGCTCTGAATTGGGAACACCAGAAATGCCATTACATTCCATTAATGTGATAATGATTAAATTAAACCACCTGTTTGGCGTATTGGAAATCTATCCTTTTGTGATTCCGGATCTTAATACACAACTGTTTTTCTAATCGAGTAAAAAAATAGACTAGGTAAAAGGTCCTATCATTGTAGCATGTCCTATTGTTATGGTAGTGTTGAAATATGCAATACTACCATAACAATACGCCTTTCAAATTAATATTGCATCTGTTCAAAATAATAGTCAAAACACCTTTATCCGAAAAATTCTAACGTACGTACCGAGTAAATTCAAAATCATAGGGGCTGTTACAAGAATGGACCACTCAACGTATATTTTGCAAAACACTATAAAGCCATTCATAGGTACCAAGCATCTTTTGCCATTTTTTTGGCAAAACACTGAAAACAGTCACAAAGACCAGTCGCAAAACATTTAATATATCAAACATGTCACATAATTTAAAACAAAATGTTTTAAGTTCATTTTCCTACGAATTTGAATATTGTTGGGCTTTGTTCAGTGACACAAGCAATGCTACTCCACTTGTATCAACCAATCTTCAAAGATCCATGAAAATCGGTAAATACCACAATAACATTTAGGAGCCAAGATTTGCCATTGACAAATGACTTCAAATTTGAAATTATATTATCGAATTGTTTTACGTAATTCACGTCGTGCGGTCGTGACTTGTACATTTTACACAGAGAAACAGACGTCTCACTCAACACATGTTCCATCGTTCACCTTTTCAACGGAAGATTCAAATTTTTGTAGGTGGTCGATCGGCCACCGATGGCGCTTCTATCGATTTCGCTTGTGTTTGACGTTTGCACACTACCGCCATCTCGTTTCCGATTGTCCAATCACAGTGCATTTAGCATTGGGCGATAATGTTTCCGTGACGATAATTTTAATTGCATTTTGTTCTAAGTGAGACGTCTGTTTCTCTGTGCATTTTATTTATTTCGCTTACATCTAAACAGATAACACTGAATCAACAATTTGACGCCACAATACACGGTTCGAGGCCACTTCTCGCCATCCTCGAATGCGCTCCATGCTCGCTTGTGGTTCATCCTTCGCCGACAAACACCAGCCAAAGATGGTCATAAGCATCCGTCTCTCGAATACTCCTAGTTCTTGTAAGTTCTCCTCGAGTTGGAGGCTGGTTGACTTCCATCGTCCGTTGAACTGACGTAGTCATCTCCTCCGCTGCCTTGACTTCCACTGCCTGTAGTCTCAGCGCCATTCAAGTGTTCCTCGTAGTATACTACGCGCTGTGTCCTTCACAATATGTCTGCACTCTTCGTTGAACCAATCGTCTTCGACGTGTTGATGACTAGTCCAATCCGTTTAGCTTTGCTTTTAAGTCTGATGTACTCGAGAATGCCTCTGAAATTTTAACTACGCACATCACCCGATCCATCGTCGCCTTGATCAACCGTATCAATTTATCCGGAAATCTGTTTTCGTGTATTAGCTGCCATATGGCAATATAGCTGGTCCCGATCGATTGTATCATATGTGGCTTTGAAGTCGATAAATAGATGTGTGGGCACGTTATACTCGCGGTATTTCTGCAATATCTGACGTACGGCGAGCGGGCGGTCGCGCTGCAGCAAGGAACCCGGCAGAACGTGCCACGCTATAAACGGAAGCGGAGACAGCAGACTCGCCTTTTCTATGAGAAGAAACGCCGCCTGGAAGATGCGGAATGCGAGGATATGGAACAGCTGTGCCGTTCTCAAGAAACACGCAAGTTTTATCAAAAGCTCAACGCATCCCGCAAAGGCTTCGTGCCGCGAGCCGAAATGTGCAGGGATAAGGATGGGAGCATTTTGACGAGCGTGTGGTGATCGAAAGGTGGAAGCAGTACTACGAGGAACACTTGAATGGCGCTGAGACTACAGGCAGTGGAAGTCAAGGCAGCGGAGGAGATGACTACGTCAGTTCAACGGAAGTTGGAAGTCAACCAGCCTCCAACTCGAGGAGAACTTACAAGAACTCGATATGTGGTAGAGCGTTCACCCACCGTACACCCGTACACCCTGATTAACTTATTGTTGTAATTGTTCATCACACATACCTAATCTAATCTCATACTTGCGTAGCCAATACTTGAAAGCATCCTGGGAAATGACGGTTTCTGAATTCCGTCATTTTTCTTTTCATATGGCCAGGCCAACTACGCAGTATGTACCGCAAAAATGACTCCTAGATATTGAGCGACTTCAGGATTACCTAAAGTCACTTAATAGCTTGGAATCGAGGGGAAAGGAAGAAAGCGTGGACCTCCCGTACCAAAGGCTTCCAATAATATAGATACCTAATATATAATAAAAATCGTGTACGTGTTTATGTATGATGTATATGAGTGTGTATCTGTATGTGTGTTTATATGTGTACACTGATAGACAAAAGTATTCGTCATGTTTTAATAGAGATTACTATGAAAACATGACGAATATTCGTGTCCATCAGTGTATGTATGTATTTGTGTATATATGTGTGTGTGCTTTTGTGTGGGTGCGTGCGTGTTTAAATAAATTTACAGTTTATCAAAACCTTACTTCTCCTCAATAATACTGACGCTGAACATGTTTGAGCATTTACATAGGCTTGATCGGAATATTAGCAACGCCATTGCCCTTGATAACAATCGATCAGCCCTTGCATGCACGAACAAGCGCGCGTCTTCATGATCTGCAGCACTTTTTTATCCACTACACATTTGTTTCGACCGCGGTCACTGCACTGGTTCTATTGTTCTACTTTAAGGCGAATCACCGCACAAAAATAGAGCACAAAAACCAACCGCACTGGAAGACGGTCGAAACGAGACTCCCATAATTGTTCATCACACATACCTAAGCATTTAAATTTATTTTTGAATTTCTATGTTAGTCTTCCTTGTTTAGAAATTAGATGCGTCCATTGCCAGGAAGCTCTCTGTGCGAGTTTCTTGGTGTGGGGGAAGTGGTGGGCCATTAAAAAAATCTCGCCTGGTACTGTCCCACGAACTCTCTTGCAATTGGTGTTAGTAGTCGGCATACAATTTGGGAGAGTACCTTGTTGGCGGCGTTCAGCAACGTGATTGCGCGGTAGTTGCTACAATCCAGCTTATCGCCCTTTTTGTAGATGCGACACACGACACCGTCCATCCACTCCTGCTGCCGCCACCTTTGGATCACCTCACGCTCGTTTGCAGCATAACAACGTCGATGTTGCGGGGATGTAATTCATTGTAGATTATCCTGTCGCAACCTGCAAAGCCTAGCGACTTGCAGTTCCATGTTCCAAGCTTCCAATCGTGATCCTTAATTATACCGAGTCGAATGATCTTGGGCTTGTGCGCTGTGGCGGAGCCTACTTGCGAATACATGCAGCTTTTTATATAAGTTTCACAGAGCCCACTGTCAAACCCCACCACATCCTAGGCAGGCGTCACAACCGCAGATGGCCTGGGGAGGGATCGTCAAGCCCTTGGACATAGTCCCTGCTGCCCCTAAATCGATTAATGCCCGTTTTTATTTGAATTTCGTATAATTCCCTCCCATAGATCGCATCACTCACCGAAGTAAATCCAGATAAAATATCCTATAGAACTAACACCAGTGGTGTTTCCCTAACCTCAATCTACTTGTGCACTGGACTTAAATTTTAGGAATTTTTGTGCGGAAATGTATAGAATAACTAGATTTTAATAACTTTATTCTTGTTTACAAGCGTATGGATTAGAAAGAATGAACTTTTTATTTTATTATTTCCTTACAAGTGGTCAAATAATTTGCTGATCTAGTGAACCGGATCTTTTGAAAAATGATCCACAAATCATTCACTCACTTCAAAGATTCGGATCATTTTACCGGTTCCGGATCTGAACGCCCATCTCTTTCACTGACTTACTGGTCAATTTAAGTAATCATTAGTTGGCCAGTCAATCACTCATGGCGCGCGCATCGGATTTGCTCTAATTTGACTTTTGCTCACTACCGCCATCTGGTTCATGATTTGCCCAACTAACTGAAATCAACAGATGTCGTTAGTGCTTGTTACTGATAAGAGCACATCTCACAACAAGCCTTTATTAAAAAACGAACACAATATTTGAACATCGAATATTTCAATAAAAACAGAAACTACGACAGCCTAAAACCGAAATATGCGAATGCGGTAAAGATTATGCAAAATAACTGGATGAAAAGTAAGCAACAAAATTGTCTTCTTCTTTCTTACTGACAAAAAATTTTGAATCTTTGTCATTATTATCTCCGGCAAAAACAAAGCTTTGGTTAAAGCACCAGTCTAGCGTACTGTAGTGTCATGGGTTCGAGTCCCATCGAAGGGGAAGTGGCTACCTTTAATACATTGTCCTCCTACCTCCAATACATTCCAACAAATCCATATTTTCCACATAATGTACATATTCACATATGAGTTTTCACAACATTGTAAATTAACACATAACATAAGTGGATCTTAGAACAAAATCCCCGTCCAAAAGTTGACCCCCTTTCGGTGGGCCAAAACTGTTATAACGAGCGTCGGGAACATCGTTCTGTCATTCTCAAATGTAAACAAATACCATATGATCAGAAAATTAGAACACTTTGTTTCAAAGAGTACAAAGGTCAGGATAGACAACCGATGTGTGGAGAAATTCAATTTTAGCATGCATAAATTTTAAACATTATCGAGAAATAGCAGATAATATCCGAAAACAAATCTCTTCTGCGCTTCTCACAACAATTTACAAGATATAAAATCAATATCGACATTTTCTTTATCTAAAACAGCTATTTTCAGGCGATTTTACAACAATATCTTTTTTCTACCGATTACTAGTATCGAAAATGAAATGATCCTAAAACCGGCTCAATAAGTTTGTGTATGAATTGAAGAAAATTAAAGTTTTTTTTTAAAGTGTTAATTACGATATCGCTTAAAACTGTTCTACATTAGAAACTAATCTGTGAATATGCAGTTTTCGGTTTTTTCAAAAGGATGGCGAGGGATACACCAATGTTGGTTTACAAGTTGCAAAAATGAGTTGCGAAATGAAATGAGAAAAAAAAACCAAACAGTTTTCAAAATTAAAGTTTTATTATTGACTAGATGTCATTCTTGTTAATACTTTTATTCCGTAAAGACTACAATGTTGAATATATGTATATCCTCTAACTTAAATCATTAAGCAAGTATACGAAAGCAAACTCCAGGACGGCGTCGCGAGGTATTTTTAGTTTGGAATAATAATGAACTATATTAACGATGTTCTGACCATTTTGAGAATTGAAAAGCTGTTTCAACACTTATTTACTTAATACGCTTTAACTAAGCATTAGGTTAATGTAAATAACTTGGCAAATTGCTTGATAATATTCTGGTAATAAAGTTTCCAAATTTGTATCGATAAGGGGAAATATTGATTACATTTATTGTTCAAACAGCAAAACACTGATATTGTGAACCAATATTGTAATACTTCATTCAAAAGTTTGGTGTTACTGTAGTATGATGAATCGAAGTTTCATGTTCAAAATATTTCATAGTTAATTACAGAGTTTCAAAAGATAAATCGTATAATTATGTTAATAATCAATTTTATAATAATCATATAATTTTATAATGATTGTGACTGACCTTCATGAGTCGATATTGAAAGGAACAGTCCAGTGGCGTTTCCCTAACCTCAATCTACCTGTGCACTGGACTTAAATTTAAGGAATTAGTGTGCGGAAATGCATAGAATAACTAAATTATGATTAGTTTAAAGGACTCTGATCATTTTATTTTCCATTTGGGCTGTCAAAATATCAAAATCTTCATTTTTTGTATCAGTGCACAGGCAAAAAGTGAGGTTACGCGACGCCACTGGAACAGTCGATTCATGGAAATATCGAGAAGTGGAATAGAAAATCCTTGGAAAGCTCTTTGGAGCGACCATCACAATAACCCAGAAAATATTGTTTTCATATGGCATAATTTGCTTACATGAGCCGACATCGAGTCATAGAACATCGACTAATGGAGATTTGACTGTAATCATTTTTATATTCAATGAACCAATGGTCTATGTTAACTATTTGAGGCAACGAAGTTCGATTCTTTTATTTGACATTTTTCGCATGGTTATGCAGAAAGAAAGATTTGAGCTCAATAACAGAGGGTTTCTTTACTATGTGCGTCTTCTTCTTCTTTCTCTGTGTCTAGTGGGCTTGCATTGCTGGTTACTTTTCTAATTCACAGTGACTGGTTAACGGTGACATCAAGATCAACGAATACAAAACGAGCTGTCTTTCCTCAAGATCGATAAATTTTATTACCAACTAGTCGCCCCGGCGGACGTTCTACCACCGACGAACCGACGTGTCACTCCATGGAAAATAATTCAAATTTGCTGCCCACGACGCCATGATGAAAAATCATTGAACACTACCGCCACCACCATAATGGCTCGCGAAGTTTTCATAGCTCAGCCACCAACCTACGTGTATTAACATTGTAGCGGAGTTGTGTCTTAACTCATTTGACAAGAGCGATCGCGCGCAAAAGCGAATGACCGTTAAAAAGCGTTCGTCGGTGGTTCTACTGCATAGTAGGCGAAAGTGCGCGTTGTGATCTCATTATTTTCGCATGTGGATATATCATACAAGCCCGTCGGAAACGACAACGAATCTGCTGAAGGAATGAAGAAAATCCATCCAGCCGTTTTCGAGTTATGCGGATACGATTTAATTTTTATTATTTAGAGATATTATTTACATCAACATCAGCACTTTAAACCATCAATATGGCAATATGGAATTGAGTTACAAAACTGTAAAACAATAAGCCTTTTTTTTGTGGAATGTCTTTACCTGTCATAAGACTAGTTTAGTACTATTCAATTTTATTCCACCACGAGGTTGTAATCTAAAAAAACATTTGGATAATTTTGGTGTGAAGGATAATCAGATAAATAGTAAAAATCACGCGACCCCTTGCTAATTCAATACTGTTATACCATATCTTTTGACGTTTCGATGTTCCGTATAACACATTCAATCTGTTATAAGGGTACAACTTTTGCTACCCGAGTTACACATATGTTATGTGAAATTAATGTCCAAGTCGGTGGTTTATTATTATTATTATCAGACTAAGGCCGGAGTGGCCTGTGCTGCACATAAAAGTCTTCTCCATTCAGCTCGGTCCATGGCTGCACTTCGCCAACCACGCAGTCTACGGAGGGTCCGCAAATCGTCCTCCACCTGATCGATCCACCTTGCCCGCTGCACACCTCGCCTTCTTGTGCCCGTCGGATCGTTGTCGAGAACCATTTTCACCGGGTTACTGTCTGACATTCTGGCTACGTGCCCGGCCCACCGCAGTCGTCCGATTTTCGCGGTGTGAACGATGAATGGTTCTCCCAACAGCTGATGCAACTCGTGGTTCATTCGCCTCCTACCTTTCCTTTCGAAAACTCCAAGTGCGCGTTGGTCCTCCACGAGCATCGTCCAGGTCTCGTGTCCGTAGAGGACTACCGGTCTAATGAGCGTTTTGTAGATTGTCAGTTTGGTACGGCGGCGAACTCTATTCGATCGTCTTGCGTCTTTTCAGTCTGATGTAGGCTTCCTCCATCCTCTCAAAGTTACGTGCCATGATATCAATGTCGTCGGCGAAACCAAATAACTGGACGGACTTCGTGAAAATCGTACCACTCGTGTCAATCCCTGCTCTTCGTATTACTCCCTCCAAAGCTATGTTGAATAGCAGACACGAAAGACCATCACCTTGCCGTAACCCTCTACGCGTTTCGAAGGGACTCGAGAATGCCCCTGAAACTCGAACTACGCACATCACCCGATCCATCGTCGCCTTGATCAACCGTATCAGTTTATCCGGAAATCCGTTTTCGTGCATTAGCTGCCATAGCTGGTTCCGATCGATTGTATCATATGCGGCTTTGAAGTCGATGAATAGATGATGTGTGGGCACGTTGTATTCGCGGCATTTCTGCAGTACTTGGCGAATGGCGAACACCTGGTCCGTGGTGGAGCGTTCGCCCATAAAACCCGCCTGGTACTGCCCCACGAACTCCCTTGCAGTTGGTGCTAGTCGTTGGCTTAGTCCTTCAAGAGCTCAACAAGAAAAAAATTCACCAGGAGTTCCGAATAAAGTTTCTTCGGTTCTGCATAGAATTCGTTCAGAAAATCCTACAGAAATTACTCCAAATAGTCCTCAAGAATTTCGACCAGAATTCCTACAATCTCCAGCAAACTCCGCCAGGATTTTTTCCGGTTTTCCTTCGGAAGTTACTCCAGCAACTCATCCGGAATTTTCTCCAGGAATGTCCTCGGCAAGTTCCTCCACAAATTCCTCGGAGGAAATCCTGGAGGAACTTTCGGATGAATTCCTGAAGGAACTATTTGAGGAATTCTTGGAGAAACTTCCTGAGAAATTCTTGAAGGAACTTCCGGAGGAATCCCCGGTCTCGCGCCGGCGAACCTGGCGCGAGACCGTGAAACAACACAGTGCAAACACGACAGCTTTTGAGTTGGAACTAGTGCAAACCTAGTTCCAGTCTGAGCGAATAAAAAAACGTTTTGACAGCACTTAGGTTGGAACTACAGTAACCATTCGCTAACTGGGCTAGAACATCAGTCCAGTTAACGAGCGCCGCTTTTTAACTGGGCTGACGAGGGGATTTACGATGTATTGTTATGATCGGTGTTTTACTTGGAAAGAGAATAATTTACCATTTCGACTCCCCTCGCAGCCTAGTCTTTGTTTTTGTTTTTTGACGGATAACCGCTTTTTAACTGGGCTTTGGCCCAGTTAGCGGACGCCCAGTTAAAAAGCAGTCCAGTTAAAAAGCGCCCAGTTAGCGAACTGTTGCTGTAATTCCATCCTGGGTTGGAACTTTTTAAAAACGAATGCGACACGTGTGTACGATAGTATTAGCGAATATGTAAACGGGCCATTAATATTAGTAGATTCCACTATCTATAGATGAAGCGTAAATGTATCCTGTGCTTGCACCTTCAATTGAAAAAAAAAAAACAGATTAATCCACCTAGCGGTGACGATGATTTTCTCGATTCAATCGCCTGATACACATGCCTACATTACGGCTGTTGCAAACGATATATAGGGAACCAACCAACCAAGCTTATATGGTTCAAAACACCATGTTTTTAATTACTTTTGAACGCATTGATCGATCGTGATTATACAGTCAACTTTCGCTTGTTGGGCTAAACTCGTAGCCCATCTAGTGAAAGACTTTCGTTAGTTGGGCTGAGATTTCAGCTGTCAAATCAGCTAATACAATAGAAATTCAGAGCTGCCAACTGCGAAAAAGAAAAAAAAACTGCCGTTGATGTCATAATTTGACGTCCACCTTCGTTTTAAGTGGGCTACAGCCCAACTAACGGGCGCCCAACTAAATCGTAGCCCATCTAAAGATAGTCCAACGAGTGAAATTTGACTGTATTCAATAGTAATCAGCTTGTCCCCCGTCGAATGCAGAAGTGGCTAATGTTTTTCGCACACACACACATACACACGAATTTACAGACATTTCTAGGAACTTTTTTCAAATAAGCGTAACTGTATTTGACCTTGAAATTTAAAACAGGCAATACTCTCAATTCAGAATATTTTGTATAACTGACGATACTTCCAGACAGATTGGAATCTATTCTTTACTTTCTGTATGACACATAAGTTCATCAAAATAGTTTGAATGAAGAGCACAATCGCCGTTCCAAAAATCAAGGTCCAGAATCAAGATTACGCCCATTTGAAACAAGTTCCAAGATTGCATCTAAACAAATTTTGTTCAATTTGACGAGCTGAGTCGAGTGGTACATTATTACCAGGGGACTGAAGAGAAGGCTAATACGCCTACCCAGCATTCATTCAATATGGCGTACAATGTTTTTGTTTTAATTTCGTTTGATTCATGTTAACAAAACTTCGGAAGTATCGACGAGCTACTTTTCGACATAAAAAAGCCATACAAACACAAAAGGCTCGATGTACCTCAACCAATTGCAAGTTTTCGCCAGGAGAAGTTAAATGCCGATAATTAGCACTAACTGCGTACGAACCAATCACCCAAAATGAGCGCTGAATTCGGGTATACTACCCAGAAACTGGGTACCAAAAACAGAAGTACCAAAAGCAATGTTGGGTAGAGTGCGATTGTACCGTGAATGACAGGCGTTTCACCCTCCTGATTATTACATCATGGGACTCCCAAATTTCTATAGAAAGTTCGATTTTGGAGTGAAATGATTGCCTTTCGGTACAACTTTGTTGTACGAGGAAGGCAAAAAAGCAAAAATTGATTAAATTTTTGTCTTTTTCTAAAAGCTTAATCAAACAAGACATTCTCAGTATATTGCTAAGGGTCTGTCTTCTTTGGAGAATTGCGAGCAGGGTTATTCGATTATTATTGCAATGTCACTTTTAAGTTTAATTTCAGTTTAATTCTCCAAATGAGACAGACCCTGATAACATAAATAAATTTTGGACCTCAAACTTTTCATTCATAAAACATATTCAACGACTGACATCAAATAAGAGTATACACATCTGGCAGCACGGCTACGAAGCTAACCTAACATTTTTGTCAATGTTCGAAAATAGAGACCCAATCTTCCATTGATAAAAAAAAGAGATGAATACCCCAAACCTGAAGCGTGTTTAATTATTTACCCCAGCTACTTACCGATGCATTCCAGACTTTGGTTCAGACATTCCGAAAGCTGGTGGTTTACGCTCCAGTCCACATCCCGGAAGTGTTTCAATATTGTTTAGTGTTCTCCTTGAATGGTGAATCCCGAGGAGTCCTTAATGCTGTTGCTATCTCGCTCGAAATTACTTTCGAATACACTACTCGAATGGATTGCAAGCCAAAGCTTTGCTGTTTCTACCACACCGACGGGACATCCAGCGAGCCTAGGCTTCTTCTTTACGTCGTCGCCCCGGGATCCCACGATCAAAACATCATCGGACGGCCGGATGCTCCAAACGATTGACACCCTCCTACAGACGGAGGCACCCGTCTTCTAGCTTTATTTTCACGGCTCTGTCTTCACTGATTATTTTCTTCCGTGGCTACCTTAAATCCGGAACAAAACAAGAATATTATTCTTTTTCCCACTTCTTTTTGAGTATTCTTATCCGCGAGGTGCTTTCGGATATTGCAATGGTATTGTGATAGGCTGCTTCTTTTTACACACACGGAACGAACGTCTGGGTTCTCCGCGATGGAGACGACAGAGGACGACACTCTAGAAGAGAGACACGCACCGCGCGAATGGACGAGGAACTGATTTTTTTACATCGCCGGAAAACCTGCCCGGTTCGGCGTGTTTCCAAGTCCGGCGACCGGAAAATTGTCCCCGCGACACTAATCTTACTATTCACTATTATTTTACCCGGCAAATTACACTAATTCCGAAGGAAAAAGCACTTTCTACGCGCGGAGCCACTCGTTTGCGGACACAACACACAAAATAATCTTCGTAAACTCGAGTTTTTTTTTCGAACTAAAGTCTTTTTCAGTTTTCGGTTTTCCGACAACGATCATCGACGAATCGATCAACGCAGATGTGAAAAAGAAAGCAGCAAAAACTGTTTTTCGGTTCAGTGGATTGCGGTTGTTGTCTTTGGTAAGGCACGGTTAAAGAAAAATGCTCAATATTCGGTTAAAAACTTCATGCCTGGTTAGAAAAAAGTACCTAATTTTAGGTACTTTTCTCTCTCGCATGTCCCTCCCTCTTCCCTTCGTTATAACAATTGTCATAAAATAAAGAGCAAAACCACTCAACAAATGCAGTAAAGTGTGGGAACCAAATTTTAAGTAATGTCATGCTTACAAAAGTTAAGTAACATTCACCTGACTTTTGATTAGTTTCTATTCAAAATTAAGTATATCTGACTTAATATTAAGTCAATTTTACTCAATTTTTGCACACATGCCAACCAAGTAGGATGAGTATTTAGTATTGTCCGGCTCCTACACACTGAATACATATGAGAGAGTTGGTTCTGAAAATGTATTGCGAGAGTTCTGCTGGTACCTGGTGCTGGGAATTTGGTTTCATTGGACGACGGAGGTCCTTCGTAGCTTAGTAGGGAAAGCACCTGTCTAGCGTACTGGGGTCGTGGGATCAAAGCCCACCGAAGGGGCGGTTACCCTCCAATACCTTTTCCGAACTAAATCTATCACATGTTGTACAATACCGGACAGGATCCGGCATGTTGATTGAAAACCACTGCGAAACCGCCCAACGTCCTTCCGTACGATGCCAAATCACCTCTCCTGAAGACTCCGCATCACCCAGACGCACAATAGAAAGCTTGTTGGAAGCCCCTGATCGCCCCAATCCAGTCCCGCTCTCTGCTGCCTCCGATCATCATAGCCGTCTGGGTCCTGAGATTGGTGGTAGGAAAGGGGGCTTCCACCATGCTTGCACAGGCAAGTATTCTTCTGATTGTAGTTCTTCTCTGCGTGACGAATTTTCCTCCACCCAGGACCCAGGACCTCCACCTTCGTTGCCTCATGCTGCTCAAAATTCCGGCACCTCACCCGGTGGTGATTTCCATCGAGATTCGCATTCCTCTCTGCTGGTCCACAACGCAAGCCAACAAGCTTCCATTGGATTTCCAGGACGCCCCATGAAAAGCATTGTGGGAGTACTTTCCAGTTGCACTAGTTCAGTCGCGCCTGATGCAGCCAGCGTTCTTTGAAGTCGTCCTGGCCCTAAACTTAGATGTACACCGGGGATCTCCCAACCTTATATTGCAGGAAACACTCATATATCCCTGAACCTTCACCGCCTGATGCCGTTCAAACTTCTAGAGCCCCGTTTGTGGATTCCAACCTCGTTTGCGTTGACGAAGTGCTGATATATTATCAGAAGGCCGGTGGGATGAACTGTGATGTCGAACAATATCTTCTTGCCACGTCCGATGATTGCTACGATGTGATTGTGTTGGCTGAAATCTGGCTCGACTCCTGTACCCTATCTAGTCAGGTCTTTGGGCCTGAATACGAAGTTTTTCGCTGCGACCGTGGCCCCATGAACAGTCGCAAATCAACTGGAGGAGGCGTCCTAATCGCAGTGAATAAAAAACGGAAAGCAAGAGTTATTTACAACGACTTATGGGAATGTGTCGAGCAAGTATGGGTGCGCTTTCAGCTTTCCCATCGTTCGGTGTTCCTGTGTGCACTATACATACCTCCTGATCGTGTTCGCGATGATACACTGATCGAAGCTCACACACAATCAGTCTTGTCAGTGATAGACATGACTAATGCTTCGGACGAAATCATCATTATCGGTGATTTCAATCTGCCAGGAATTTCGTGGAGTTCCTCCTGCAACGGGTTCCTTCACATAGATATGGAACGATCTTCATTACACAGTCACGCCTCCAAACTCCTCGATTACTACAGCACAGCCACGTTACGTCAAATCAATCACGTTACCAACGAAAATAATCGCAGCTTGGATCTGTGTTTTGTTAGCGCTCAGGAAGCTGCTCCGCTAATTTTGCATGCTCCATCACCGTTAGTTAAAGTAGTTAACCATCATCCTTCGTTGATACTCAAGCTGAACAACACGCGAGCCAATGTTGTTGCATCGATCGAGCCCATAATCTACAATTTCCATAACGCCGATCATCATAGCATTGCTGAGTTCTTTGCTACATTGGACTGGGTTGACATTCTTGGCGGTTGTGATGCAGAGAATGCGGCATTGACTTTATCGCATATTATTGGACACGTGATTGAAAGACATGTTCCTAAGAAAATCGTCGCTCCTTATAGTTGTCCTTGGCAGACCCGTCAGCTTCGTAGAATGAAAACTGCTAAAAGAGCTGCTCTCAAGCGCTATTCCAAACACGGTTCCTTATCGTTGCGTGAGCACTAAAAAATAAAGCTCTGCGTACAAGATTGTTAGCCGACTCTGTTTTTCTCAATATCAGCAAAATATACAGCAAAACTTGAGGACCAGGCCTAAAACGTTCTGGAAGTACATAAATGAACAAAGGAAACAAGCTGGGCTCCCTACAACAATGACTCTGGACGAGGAAGTGGCCTCTACACCCCAATCCATCTGTCAGCTATTTGCCGACAAGTTTGTGAGCACCTATTGTAACGAAGTCATCTCTGATGTCACAATCGCTGAGGCTGCTAACAACGTTCCTGCAGTCGGGATCACTTGGGCCACGTTTTTCGTAGATGTAGAAATGATCCGTAGAGCTAACTCGCAGTTAAAATCATCCATGAGTCCAGGTCCGGATGGCATTCCGTCTGCGTTCTTGAAAAGGCACATCGAACTTCTGCTCGCTCCCTTTCAATTGATTTTCAACAAATCGCTATCCAGTGGACTTTTTCCGTCCGTGTGGAAAACCGCTACAATGTTTCCCGTGTACAAGAAGGGTGATCGAAAGATGTCAACAATTATCGCGGCATCTCATCCTTGTGCGCTGCATCCAAATTATTCGAGCTAGTTATAACAGAACCACTCATATCTCACTGTAAGCAACATCTGAGTGCCGATCAACATGGGTTCATCTCAGGCAGATCTACGACCACTAATCTTTTGTGCCTAACTTCGAGCATTACCGACAGCTTTGTGCAGAAAGCACAAACGGACGTTGTATATACGGACCTATCTGCAGCTTTCGATAAAATTAACCACGCTATCACGGTTGCGAAATTGGAAAGATTTGGCATTGCTGGTTATCTTTTGCGCTGGTTCCATTCATATCTCACCGGACGGAGACTGTCTGTTACGGTAGGCAATTCTCAGTCCACTGAATTTTTGGCAACCTCAGGCATTCCTCAGGGAAGCCATCTTGGCCCTTTGATATTCCTCTTGTATTTCAACGATGTAAACAATGTGCTTCGAGGACCGCGACTGTCGTATGCGGATGATATGAAGCTCTATGCACTAATTCGGTCTATCTCTGACGCAATGGACCTACAACAAGATATTAATTCATTTGCGGCTTGGTGCACATTGAACCGGATGGTTGTCAATCCTAGCAAATGTTCCGTGATCTCTTTCACTCGTGTACATCAGCCAATAATTTACAACTATGAGCTCAATGGAATTGTGATGCAACGTGTGAACTGTATAAAGGATCTTGGTGTTATTCTAGATACGCAGCTAACATTCAAGCATCATGTCTCTTACGTGATCGAGAAGGCTTCTAGAACATTAGGATTCATCTTTCGCGTCGCCAAGGGTTTCACCGATGTTTATTGCTTGAAATCACTGTACTGTTCGCTGGTTCGATCTACGCTGGAATATTGTTCCGCTGTATGGCATCCTAATTACCAGAACGGATCAGTAAGAATTGAATCTGTTCAACGCCGCTTCATTCGTTTTGCTCTTCGGTTGCTTCCATGGCGAAACCCATTCCGGTTACCAAGTTATAGCAGCCGTTGTCAATTGATTAATCTTGAAAGCCTACAATTGCGGAGGGACATTGCACGGGCCATGGTCGTTGCTGATACGCTCCAAGGCAGAATCGACTGCCCTGAAATTCTGGAATCAGTAAACTTGAACGTTCGACCTAGGGCACTGCGAAATAACGGAATGCTGAGGATACCTTTTCGAAGAACGAATTACGGACAACGTGGAGCGATGGTGGGTCTACAGCGGGCATTCAACGAGGTTGCCACATGTTTTGATTTTAATCTATCCAGACAGACGATTCGTCGTAATTTTACAAGGGCTTATTCTGCCATGTTTCATAATTAACGATGATTTTATTATAATTACTTTTATTAGTATTAATTAGGATAAGCATCATTAGGACCTAAGTTGTCTGTTGATGAATCAAACAATAATAAAGAATATGCATAATCAAGTTTCAGACATAGTAATGGATAGTAAATCCTTACCTAAACATGAAATACTCCACTCCGGGTGGCTTAATACCCGGCATATATGCAATTAACTTTGAATGTACTTACTATCCATTGTTTTTAGCAAAGAAAGTTCATTCGATGAATACATCGAAGAAGAACACGTTGAAATCATTTTTATTTATTTATCATCAGACTAAAGGCCAGTATCGACTTAAAAAGTAGAGAGGTTACGGAATTTTGTTCAATATTACCAAGAGGAAATTTGACAACTGATCTGCATGGAGCAAATTGTCACCTTTACTTACGGAATAATCGAACAGAATATTTTTCCGAAAGTAAAGTGACAGCTCCCATTACTTTGCGTGGGAACCTTACAAATGCTAATTTTGTTTCTTTTTCTTTTCATGTGGATACTGCTGTAAGAATTTTGTTTCGATTCTTTACTTTTCCGATTCAGTGAACGGAATTTAACATGTGATTGAGATAGAAAAAGAAATTTCTGTTGAACACGATACCAACCTTAAGGCCGGAGTGGCCTGTGCTGCACATAAAAGACTTCTCCCACAGAAAAACAGACGTCTCACTTAGAACAAAATGCAATCAAAATCATCGCCACGGAAACATTATCGCCCAATGCTAAATGCACTGTGATTGGACAATCGGAAACCAGATGGCGGTAGTGTTCAAACGTCAAACACAAGCAAAATCGATGGAAGCGCCATCGGTGGCCGATCGAACACCTATAAAAAATTGAACCTTCTGCACTGAGATCAAATCAACAATATTTTTTATGTGCACAAACTATATACACGGACAGATAAATCAACCCAAACTTTGAGTTCAATATACGCACTATTGAGAATATCGCAGAAAAAATTTACCCAAATTTGGGTAGTTTTCCCTTTCTTTCCCATGATTGCTATCAAAACTAGAGCAAGATGCAAACACCTCACCGAGGTTGCTCAGCCCAATAACCCAAATTTGAGTAAATTCAATATTCTCCATTTTGGGTTGATCAAGGTCCGCTTTGGATAAATTAAACTCAGCTTTGGGTAAATTGTTTACATGGGATTAAAGGCAAACTACCTAGTGCCAGAAAAGTCATTTTACTCAAATTTGAGTTATTGGCCCAAACCACGGTTTTGAGTGCAAACAACCCACTTTTGGGTAGTTTTGGTTTTCAGTGTAGAATCAAGTCTGCTTTCCTCAACTCGGTTTTATGTGCAGCATTTAAAATGTATTAATTGTTAATATAATTTAAATGCCAAACGTTTATGATTTATTTAAATTGCAAGTAACTTTTCAATGCAATGGCCAATAATAAATAAATTATCGATACACGCACATGAAATGCATTAGCGTTTAAATTAATATTTACTGTTTGAAAATCATCAACATGGTGGAGGAGCCCATTAGAATTTGCTTCTAAAATACGAAGGACCTTGCGAAGAACCCACTCAGCATTCGAGCACGCTATAGGAGAAAACACATTTCCAACATCGGAATGTTGGCCCATATTGATGGAGGTAAGTTGAAAGAACGAAAAAATGGACATTATAAACAAACTGTGTATCGTTTACAGGAAAAACCACGGAGCGGATTTTCTGGTGCATGAACAGCAGGAACACTTTCGCGGCATCACGATTTGTAGCGCGATATCGATATCGGTTCAATCAGTTGGACACCTCGTTCGGTTCGACTCGATCCACCCTGCAAAAGTGAAGGTGCCGTCGCGGTTATCGCGCGTATGCCACCAAAAATACGGCGGAACCAGTCAGAATGCGAACAAGCAAAGAAGAAAAACAACATCCCCAAATATCTAAAATCTTGGATCACATTATATTGATGTAGGTAAGTGGAGATGACAATACAGAACATTCACATAAATAAACTGTACATCGTTTACAGCAAAAAAAAACACCACCGAGCGGATGCTGTTCCATTCCGGCAAAACGCACGCAAAGTGCAACGCAGTGACGGATTTTCTAGAGCAGTAGCGCGAGGACGCCATCACAACTTGCAGTACGGCGAGACCTTCGAATACATCTGTAGGGACATACCGGGGCACATAACTTTCACAATGTAAGTCGCTGGCAGCTGTCGACGGAGCGGTGGATGTTTTGGACGGATCGAAGCGAATCTCCACGTTCATTAAGAAGATGCATTTCGGCACCTTCGTTTCCGCCCCCAACATTCACCACGGAGCGGCACTCCAACCTTGTATTGAAGTACACAATTAGATCGTAAAATTTTAAATATCTGGAATATAAATAAATATTTCAATGTACTTCATGTTTTCTCACAAATCATTTACAAAGAAAAACATAATTAGATTGGATCGGCTTCAATAGCAACTCACATGGTTATTATTATTACTGCACATAAAACATATTAATCTACATCGATAATAAATATTCCACTTGCATTTAAATTCTGTTTGTGCGTGCACATAAAATATAAGAGTTGCAGAGTTTCTCATTCTATGTGCAAGACTAATATAGTACATATGCGAAGCTTGATTGCAAAAATATATGTGCAGTGCACATAGATTTTAGATGCATGATTATCTCAGTGTGTTGAAAAGGTGAACGATGGAACATGTGTTGAGTGAGACGTCCCAAGTAGGCTGGTTTACAGTTCGGAAAACGTGTCCCGGGATTTGGTCTCCCATGTAATTTAAATGGGAGCGGGATTTGCGTTTCCCGTGACAGGAGCAGAAGTCTACACGAAAAAATATTTTCCTGAAGTGTAAACCCAATCGCGGGAAAAGTGTACGGTTTAAAATCCCATGTGTAGAGATGCAAATCCCGCGGGGAAACAATTCCGTTTGAATTGATTCCGCACGGGAAATGTGTAATCTATGACGGAAATTTATTATGGGAGGAATTTAGTGAAGTGGATAGTGAAAAGTGAGAAATGTTAGAAGTGTGAGAAGTGTGAAAAGAAAACTAAGGAATGATAAGCGAGAAATGAAAAAAATGAGTAAGTAAGCAATGAGCAGTGAAAATAAGAAGTAAGAAGTGTACAATTAGAAGTAAGAGTTGAGTAGTGAGAAATGAGTAGTGTAATGAGTAGTGAGAATAAGGCGCGAGAAGTGAAGAGTATGAAGTGAGTTACGAAGAGTGAGAAAAGAAAAGTGAAAAGTAACTAATGAGAAGTGAGAAGTGAAAAATGAAAAGTGAAAAAATGAGTTGTGAGAAGTGAAATGAATAATGGGAAGTGGGAATTAAGAATGAGAAGTAAAAAGAGTAAAGTGAGAAATGAGTACTAAGAAGTGAGAAGTGAAAAGTGAGCAGTGATAATTGAAGAATAGTGCAACGTGAGACCCGTTTTAACTTATTCTTACTCGCCCGCTCTAACTCATTCTCACTCACTCGCTCTAACTCATTCTCACTCAGTCGCTCTAACTCATTCTCACTCACTCGCTCTAACTCATTCTCACTTACTCGCTCTAACTCATTCTCACTCACTCGCACTAATTCATTCTCACTCACTCGCTCTAACTCATTCTCACTCACTTGCTCTAACTCATTCTCACTCACTCGCTCTAACTCATTCTCACTCACTTTCTTTCACTCATTCACTCTCTCATTCACTCACTCAATCTCACTCATACACACACATTCTCACTCACTCGCTCAATCTCACTCACTCACTCACATTCACTAACTCTGGCTCACTCACTTATTCACTCTCACTCAATCACTCACTAACTCTTTCTCACTCACTCACTCTCTCTCATTCACGTACTTTCATGCACTTATTCTCACTCACTCACTCAACCTCACACACTCATTCTCACTTACTCACGAATTCTCACTCACTCACTTTCACTCAATCACTCGTTCACTCACTCACTCACTTTGACTTACTCACCCACTCTCACTTACTCATTTTCACTCACTCGCTCACTCATTTCCTCTTTCTCTCCCACTCAATCGCTCTCTCACACTCATTCTCTCCCTTTCTCTCGCTATATCTTCCTCTTCTCGTTATCTTTCCACCTCTTGTATAAAGAAATCCGAACCAAAACCCCGAAGTGTAAACTCAAGCACGGGCGAGGATGCGCAGATTCTCAAATCCCGAAGCAAAATCCTGATGTGTAAACCCAATCACGGAAAATGTTTTGACAGTGGAGACTTATCGGCGGAAAATTTTCCCTGACAAAACCCGGAGCAAAATCCCGTAACAAATCCCGCGGACACGTTTTCCGAACTGTAAACCAGCCTTAACACCGAAAACATCATTATTAACAAAGATCTAATGATAATGTTGAATAAAGGTCGGGAAAATGAAATACAAAACATGTTATGTTCAAAGAAAGCTATGAAAAGGTTTTTGCAAAACATACAGCAATTTGATCAGAGGAGAAGTTTCATACTACATTCTCACAACTTGCTGATAACCTGTCGATTTTTGACATTTGTTTGGTTTTTTGAGATGTTTCGTTTTACATTCTCACAACATAAAACATGTCTACAGGAAGATTTTACAAACAAAGTCATAACATGTTCATTTTTTGACATTTGTTTCTTCATCGACCCTGTTGTTTACCGTGAACTCGCCATATTATTTTTCTTTTGCAGATTCGAGAATTTGCTTACATATCAATTTCAAAATTATGCCTTGGCATAGTTATATTTTTCTTCAATCAATGGCGCATGAATTTAGGAGAAGTAAAATGAAAAGTTAGCCAATGAAACATGAGCCGCATATGATGTTTCGACCGAGACTTCGAAACAAATTTGATTTATTTATTCAGTTTGTATATATTTATTAATATTATTAAAATGGTGTTCATCATTTGATGCATGCTTGTTTTCATTCGTTTTTTGTATAATATTTATTTCTTTGATCGTCTGACCAACACCAACATTTTTGTTTTGGTATTTTTGGTATTTGACAGAACCATGTTGAAAGTCGGTTATTGAAAACATCCATAGTACTTAAGTTTAGTCTTGTGAATGTACAATCAAAAACAAGGTTGCGACTGAAAGATGTTGAAAATATCGATAATTTTCGCGCTGTTTGGGTCGTGTGAAAGTTATCGAAGCAGTTTTTCATACCAAAACGTAACAAACTATATGTTCGAAAGATGTATTTTTTACACTCATACAACAAACCGTGTTACTTGGGGTCTGTTTCTCTGTGCTTCTCCATTCAGCTCTGTTCATGGCTGCACTTCACCAACCACGCAGTCTTCGGAGGGTCCGCAAGTCGTCCTCCACCTGATTGATCCACCTTGCCCGCTGTGCACCTCGCCTTCTTGTTACCGTCGGATCGTTGTCGAGAACCATTTTCACCGGATTACTGTCCGACATTCTGGCTACGTGCCCGGCCCACCGCAGTCTCCGCAAACTCCCAGTGCGCGTTGGTCCTCCACGAGCATCGTCCAGGTCTCGTGTCCGTAGAGAACTACCGGTCTTATAAGCGTTTTGTAGATAGTCAGTTTGGTACGGCGACGAACTCTATTCGATCGGAGCGTCTTGCGGAGTCCAAAGTACGTACGATTTCCAGCCACTATGCGTCTCCGAATTTCTCTGCTGGTATCGTTATCGGCGGTCACCAGTGAGCCCAAGTACACGAATTCTTCAACCACCTCGATTTCGTCACCACCGATAGAAACTCGTGGTGGGTGGCTCACATTGACCTCTCTTGAGCCTCTTCCTATCATGTACTTCGTCTTCGACGTATTGATGACTAGTCCAATCCGTTTAGTTTCGCTTTTCAGTCTGATGTAGGCTTCCTCCATCCTCTCAAAGTTACGTGCCCAAGCAACCAGAAGTTCGGATAAGAAGGGCTATTTTGGCTTAATCAGCTCTCATTTTAAGTATTTTTTTTGTATGTAACGGAACTTTAAGTGAACTTTAAAGTTCCGTTAAGGATGCTTGGAACTTGATGTGAACCATAGTGAACCAATTAGTTCAGTTAAGAGTAAATTTAAGTAAAATCTGAACATCTGGTTGCTTGGGTACGCACATCACCCGATCCATCGTCGCCTTGATCAACCGTATCAGTTTATTCGGGAATCCGTTTTCGTGCATTAGCTGCCATAGCAGGTCCCGATCGATTGTATCATATGCGACTTTGAAGTCGATAAATAGATGATGTGTGGGCACGTTGTATTCGCGGCATTTCTGCAATACCTGACGTATGGCGAACACCTGGTCTGTGGTAGAGCGTTCACCCATAAATCCCGCCTGGTACTGCCCCACGAACTCTCTCGCAATTGGTGTTAGTCGACGGCATAAAATTTGGGAGAGTACCTTGTAGGCGGCGTTCAGCAATGTGATTGCGCGGTAGTTGCTACAATCCAGCTTATCGCCCTTTTTGTAGATGGGACACACGACACCTTCCATCCACTCCTGCGGCAGAACCTCATCCTCCCAAACCTTGGTAATCACCCAGTGCAGCGCTCTAGCCAGTGCTTCATCACCGTGTTTAAACAGCTCTCCTGGTAGTTGGTCAACTCCAGGGGCTTTGTTGTTTTTCAGCCGGCCGATCTCCTCCTGGATTTCCTGGAGATTCGGAGCCGGAAGTCGCATGTCCTGCGCGCGTGCTCTTAGGTTCATTACCATACCGCCACCGTTGTCTGCCATATCGCCATTCAGGTGCTCTTCGTAGTGCTGCCGCCACCTTTGGATCACCTCACGCTCGTTCGTAAGAAGGTTCCCGTTTATGTCCTTACACATATCGGGCTGTGGCACGTGGCCCTTACGTGAACGGTTCAACTTCTCATAGAACTTTCGTGCGTTATTAGCGCGGTACCGTTCCTCCGTCTCTTCACGGTCTCGATCTTCCTGCTAGCGCTTTTTCCTCCGGAAAATCGAGTTTTGTCTGTTCCGCGCCCGTTTGTATCGTGCCTCGTTCGCCCTCGTGCGGTGTTGCAGCAATCTCGCCCATGCTGCATTCTTCTCCTCAACTAACTGCTCACATTCGCCGTCATACCAGTTGTTTCTCTGATCCGGAGCCACCGTGCCTAGTGCAACGGTTGCGGTGCTTCCAATGGCGGATCGAATATCTCTCCAGCCATCTTCAAGAGATGCTGCGCCTAGCTGCTCTTCCGTTGGGAGTGCCACTTCCAGCTGCTGCGCGTAGTCTTGGGCTAGTCTACCGTCTTGTAGCCGCCCAATGTTAAGCCGCGGCGGACGACTCCGATGCGTGTTGATCACCGTCGAGAGTTTTGAGCGCAGACATACTGCGACGAGGTAGTGGTCGGATTCAATATTCGCACTGCGGTAAGTGCGTACGTTCGTGATGTCGGAGAAGAATTTACCGTCGATTAGAACGTGGTCGATTTGGTTTTCCGTTACTTGATTAGGTGATTTCCATGTGGCCTTGTGGAAATTCTTGCGGGGAAGAAAGTGCTTCGGACTACCATTCCGCGGGAGGCTGCAAAGTTTATGCATCGTTGGCCGTTGTCGTTCGATACGGTATGCAGGGATCCGATGACCGGTCTATACATTTCCTCCCTTCCTACCTGAGCGTTCATGTCACCGATGACGATTTTGACGTCCCGCGTTGAAATCATGCAATGATGCAAATTGCGAGTCGCATCACGAACGATTCTTTGAGCCATTAGTCGGGCGGGCGCTTCATTTGAATCCTGAATGAAATTTGAGAATGTAACTCTTTCCTAACACTACATAAGGCTTGAGTAAAACAAACTACAGAGATAATTTTGTCTGAGTCACAAAAGTACGTTTTAATCTTTTCTTCTATGCGATCCACAAGATTGCCTTACAAAACATTTGCTTTAGTCAAAATTATATAATTTAAAATTCTCGAAAAAATCTAATAATTTCTCTGAAAATACTGAGAAATAACTAAGTGTAAATGCGGAACTGTCCCGCGAAACGCAGGATGTTTGGTCATATTAATATAAACAAAACTCATACTATCATAACATTTACATTGAGATGTTCACCCAAAAGATATTTTAGTTACTAGATAAAGATTGTCGCTTCGGTTCCCTTTGTTCTGCTGTCCGAAACATGTGTGGTACATACCTGTCAAATCGTATGGATTTTCCTTCTTTGACATTTAGCTCCCCTCTCCTCGCCAGCAAAAGATGTTCCGGACAGCGACGACAGCGACAATCTTTATCTAGTAACTAAAATAACTTTTGTTCACCCTTATTCTTGTTAACGTACGAACGCGCTTTCGAACGAAAACTGATGTGCAATCTCGTTTACGCCAGCAAAATCATTCGAACGAACTGCATTCGTTCGAAAGTTTCGTTCGTCCGTAAACAAGAATAGGGGTGGTTGACTACAAGAACATGGCGTCGTGCCATCGACCTATAAGTCATTTTTGTTGGTGTTCTATCAGTTTTAAGTTCGACTCCTGTTGCGATTATCGTCCTAGAAAAAAGAGTGGTGAGTGAAAGATGTTTTTTGCCACAAGCTGCGAAAAAACATTGTAATTCGGACCGAAAATTGTTTGATTTTATCTAATTGAAACGAAAAGTACGAACCCTGCTCTTAGATTGTTAATTATCTAAGCCCATACTGTATTGTTACGGTAAATATGAATAATTTGCCACAAAATAAATATTTATTGTTCATATAAAACAAAAATAATATTACTTAGTAATCATGTAATATTCAATCAAACATGTCTTCATCTTCATATTTTAAAATAAACATTATCGTAATATCTAGGTATTGTAACCATACATAAATTTATATCCATGCTTAAGACACTAAATTAGATACTACAAGCACATTGTTGGCACAACATATTTCTATAAAACATGCCCGTTTGAGTTGTCGAGATCTTTATTTTTCTGCTGTTCTGTTGTTGCAAAAACACATTCTTTAATGTGTATGTCTTCGGAATTCCTGTAAATAAACAATCTTAGAAAAATACTTACAAAAAAAGTCGTTTTCCAAAACTTACACTTTACTTGATTTGAGGACAAGTTCGTTCTTAGTTATTTCGTTGGGTAACCACCGGTGTACCAATGGTGAAATCAATTTGGCATGCATTCGGCTTAGATCCTGCGACCCAGTGAAATAACTGACTGGTATTCCTATAAGGAATACTAAAAATGTTCCAACTGTCGAGTACCATACAAATGACATCTTATAAATCGAGAACCCGCTATCACTCGTCATCGTACTGGAGGTTTGTACTAGAATCGATTGCGTCACATTGAATCCATATTCGGCGCAACCTTCTACGCTGGTTGGTTTCGGAGGATAGCTGAGATCACCATTCCTTATGGCAAACTGTGCTCCGGTAATGATCCATGACATTCCGATCACGCTGGCCGCCGAACCCCAAAGCGCACCATGTTTGTTCGCCCAAGGCCACAGCATTCCTAAGCAAAAGATTCCCATTACGGCACCCTGCGTTACACTGGCAATTGTAACCACCATTTGCAAAATATGACCGAATTGCTCCACTACTAGTCCCATTACGATGCAATAAAGACCACTGAAGAGGATTAATATTTTCATGGTACGGTTGGCAGACGAATCGGTGTGTTTAAACAACTTGAATGGCCGAATGTAGTCTTCATAGATGATTCCGGCTAGAGAGTTAAGATTAGCTGACATGGTACTAAAAATAAGAGTTTAAACAATTAATAAGTACATAAGATTAGAACTTTATATCATCTCAGAACTACCTTAGACCAGCACTGAATACGCAAGAAATGAACACCCCTGGCATTCCCTTTAGATTACCGGCTACATCTTGTACGTAGAATGGTAATAGCTTATCAGCCTTCTGCACCAGATTGACCTTAATCGGGTCACAGTCAAAGTATTTTGCAAAAATCACAATCCCCGTGAAGCAGTTCAAACTGGTAATGATGATGAATCCCGCGCAAAAAATCCATAGTGCACTGCGTGCATGTCGTATGCTGGGCACAGCTACCATGCGCTGAACACAACTCTGATTTAGTCCCAAATAACCGGTCCACAGAAACACATTTCCGATACTAGCAGTCCAAAAAGTTTGTCTTGTAGATGCATCAAAGGTCAAGCTGATGGGCGATAGCGCGGAAAAAGAACAAAATTACTTGCCATGAAATGTGTAGCTTTTTTAACTATACTTACTTGAAAATATTCAAACGATCGCCAGTTGCCGCCCGCGTAAACACTTCTCCGAAACCGCCGATCTTTACGACACCGATCGCAACAACCAAGAAGCAGGAAGCAAACATGATCATACCCTGAACTACGTCGGTCCACACAACAGCCTTGATACCGCCGAGCATGGTATAGAAAATACAAACGCAGCATACGATTCCGTTGATCAGATGAATGTTGATACCGGTCACCTGGGCGAACGCCAAGGACGGGATGAAGATGAAAACTGGCAGAATCAGGTATATGTTCAGCACGTAGGTGAACGTGACGAATTTCTTCACGGCTGGGCTGAATCGATCCTCCAGATACTGCGGAAGTTTTGTAGGTCATTATGGACAGTTTCTGATAGCATTCGGAAACGTACTAACCTGATAGCAGTTGGTGATCTGGTTGTTGTAGAACACCGGGACAAAGATGTAGTTGATGATCATCACGATTGCGATCATGGTGGGCGCTATTATCCAGTACTGGGCTCCATACGAGTACATTTCGGCCGGTACGGACATAATAGAAACGCCTGACAGTTGACTGTAAAACAAGACAGATTAAAAATTGTCTAGGGAAAACTGGGGTAATATGCACCCCCGGGGCAAAACGACCCTTTGGCATTTTTGAGTACATTTTCGGCAGTTTTTCGATAGTATTTACTACAGAGCATGTAGTTCGGATCTCGAACTACCAACTCCGTAGTAAACATTCTTGAGAATATTCCTGGAACACCGCTAAAAATGCCAAAAGGTCGTTTTGCCCCGGGGGTGCATATTACCCCAGTTTACCCTACGTACGAAATTCAACATTCTTTTAACTTCGTCAGCGATATTTTATGAGATCGGGGCTTGGTTCAATTAGTATTACCCTACTTTATGGTTATTATCCTTGATTGAACTGTAGAGGAGAGAGTGCGCGAGAGTGAACGTTCTTCAGGTCGTCCACGAAGTGAAAAAAAAATGTTCGAAAAGCAGATAATTAAACAGTGCGCGATCGAACGTGTTATCGTGGTGGAGTTGCCATTGTCAGAAACATAAATAGACGAATCAATCATAAATATTTTTCGTTGTTGGAAACTAAAGTTTTGGAATCCTTGGGTGTTTCTGTTGAAACAAATTTTGGACAATTCTCATTCATTGCTGCCTACTTGCGTTTTCAATGCAATGGACAGGAAAATAATTTGTTGAAAGCTGATCTTCAAATTTCTAACTTGACACAAATGCAAATGTTTCGTAATTGAAGACTTCAATGCCATACACCGTTCATGGAATGGAGCTCAAAGCAATTCCAACGGTGAAATTTTATTCGAAGTCTTCTGTGCGATATAATACGATTCACTATCTCGATGAATCAACCTGTTTTTCATCCACTCAAAATCCTTCGACAATTGATTGATTGATTTGGTTTTAAATGATTTAAAGTCAGCTGTGTGGCCAATGCTAACTGCTCACTTTGACTCTGATTACCTTCCTGTGACGTTTGCAGTTTAACAAAAAGTTTTATCATAATCCAATAAGCTCAACATTTAATTATCATAGGACTGATTGGGTTGACTCTCAGACGAGCAAACGTATTTTCGAAACATCGATTCGTGGGTCACGATCGAAGGTCAGCAGGCGTAAATTGTCTACAAGGGGCAGTTTTCCTCATGCAAACACTGCAAAGAGCAAGGTCACTCTGGCATTTCTTGTGTACATAATAAAAAACTGCTGGTCCTGAAGAGCTTTCATATTGAGTGGTGTGCCCTTGAAAAGTAAATTTTGTTTTGGATTCCGAGATGCTTGTCCTTAAAAGCCTGTGAGTGACTCTATATCGCAGAGCTGAACCGCCAGCAACGAAACGGATGACTGGTCAACATCCACAAGAAGAGGGCGAAGCCGAGGATGTCCACCCGAAAAAAGCAATGATACGACGACGGTAACGACAAGCAGAACGCAGAACATCGGAACAATCATGAACCCCACGAAACACAGCGCGCTCCAAACCTTAATCAGTAGCCAAAGCCTCGATATCGTGTCTGCAAGAAGCCGAGAACGAACAGCCAGCGTTCCTTCATTGGGTTTTTCGTTTTCGCTAATGTGAACCACCCGAGGAGAGGCATCGCTGTTGCAATGAAGGAGCGCATCAAGTTCACTCACGTCGAGAAAAGCCTCGACAGCCGGCTGATTGCGCTGGGAGTGCATAAACCGACAATTTTACAACATTTGCGCTTCCTCTGGCACTGCACAGTGCACTGCTAGAGAAGAGTTCTTCAATGGCACCCTGCTACCCAAGTCACACCACTGCCAACATCATCCTCGCTGGCGATTTCAACTGCGTGCAGTGAGCTTGCGACTCGTCCAGCCCGAATACAAGCCCGTCTCGCAAAACAGTCGTCAAACAACTGCAGCTGCATAACGCGTGCGGAACGCTGTGGCCACTTGACCCTGGGTTCGTACGTCAACCGGAACGCGCAATCTCGACTTGACCATATGTACGTGAGCTCCGGCCTACGAAAATAAGCTGCAGTCCGCCTACACGCACGCCTGTTGTTTCATAGACCACAAAGCTCTGACAGTACGACTCTGTACCTCCTTCCCCCACCCCACTGGGGCACGTACCCTGGCGCGGTTTCTCCTCCACCGCATCTTCTAACCGAAGACAACGTAGTCGAGTTCCATAATATTAGTGACCATATTTGACTCGAAAGCTCACGAGTCGTGGATGAAATAGTGGCTGTCGTACGCTAAGCCCAAGATCAAACGTTTTTCAAGTGGAAATCTCTAGCTGCTTGCTATGCGCAACTACGGCTAGCATATGACAGATATTACCAACATCCCGGAATGTTGGCCACCATAAACCGCCCAAAAGACGCGTTTATGCGCATAATTGAAACGCATCTGGTCGGAAAGCTCATGGCAAAAACAACCACCACGCAGTTGCAAATAGCAGAAAAAAGATTTTGCAAATGAGCCACAAGCAATAGAAGTAAATCTTTTCGCTTTTTTCTCCAGCCTCTACTCAGAAGCAGCAGCAAATAACAACTAGGACGAGTTTGTTTGAGAACGCGTTATCCCACAGGACGACCCACCAAACGAGAGGTGCACCGAAGAGATCACAACGGCATAAATATTATCTGCTATCAAAACAAACGTATTTGCTATATAGCAAAACAATCCCCTGAGCCGACGGGATCCCACGTGAGTTTATACCTCCGCTTGTTTACATGCTGAAAATGTTTTTTTTTTCACAATTTTGTGTCCCATTCTCATAAAACGGGGGTCTCCAGAAAAACACATATTATGAATAACTGACATGTTACTCATTTAGTGTAACTGACGGCTAATGATTCTCGATGAGTTCATTTCACACAGCGATAGAACCAAGGGCCTCATACGCCTGTCACTGGCGAACAAAGCTCGTGTACTCTGCATCGAAGCTTAGAACCGGTGTTAGGGCGCAATCGTTAATGTGAACATTTTTATATTCGGTTAGTTACTGCACATAAATTCTTTTTCGAGTCCCTATAGAACAGTCGGAAAGCAGACATAACCTTAATTAAGTGTATTCAAGCTGAAGTGAAAACAAGCCAAACTTTTTCATACTTTTTCAGAGGTTTTTCCAACTGTCAACTGACTTGGTCGTCATATGGCTACCACTTCTGCCTTATACGCTGGAGGACGTGGGTTCAATCTCAGGCCCGTTCCATTCATATCCTACTTTGTTTCTTTTCATATATTTCTCATGTTCTAGCTATCGCTAGAACTGGAAATGGGCTATATAACCGTCTCCATCTTCTAATCATGTTCATGCACCTATAACTTATCTAGTTCTTGCTTGCAGGTAACGGTCCGGCATCCAATTCGAATATCCCTTCATTACTATCACATTGGCAATCGATTAACCATGATGAATCTCTGCCATAGAACCTAAACCCCAGTTTCCAATAAAATTCCGCATGAGCTCGTGGCGAGTGCAGGCTTGTTCCTCGGCTTGCAGAGGGAAAGTGATTGCCATAAACCCTCTTCCTGCGCTCGTAGCGTCCCGGCATGGCCGGTCCTGCAGCGGCTCCTGTAACAATACTGAAACTACTTGAGTTTCAGCTACTTGAGCTACTTGAGCTACTGATCCGTCCTAAAAATCTGTGGAGAAGGCAATATCAAAGTACTCGCGATCATGCTTTGAAAATTTTAAGGCGAGATTTGCGAGATTCGTTATTCCGAAAAATACCAACTTTGAGAATAATGTCTAAAAATTGGATCCTAGTTTAAAGCCGTTTTGGAAATTAACTATTTTTTCTTAAACCTTGACAGCCAACTCCAGAACTTAAAGACACCTCACGAAATCCAAATTTAAATGTACTCGCGTTTTCAAGCGCACCACTTAATACAGAAGCAACGCATAACTGTCGTCGCAGGCCAGTATGCCACCATGGGGATTTAGGTAGACATTAACCGGAAAATCGAGTTTTTTCTGATACGATACAAAGGTTTATGTATAGCATTGTAAAGATAATTGAAAGAGCTTTCATATCGTACTAAAATTGTTATTATCATGAAGGAATTAAAACTTTAAAATCAGAATATGAAGCAAACACTGGAAAGTACAGGTATTTTAAACTTTAAAAGTCATTTACTTTTTTTCCTCGCATTTCCCCGCGGAGATATAAGGTTGTCGTTTGGAAATTTATTTATAATATTTTGAAGAGTCAAATTATTAGGCCATTTTCGAAATGCCTGAGATTGTTGCTTAACAACATTTCCCCAAGGGCCTCATACGCCTGTCACTGGCGAACAAAGCTCGTGTACTCTGCATCGAAGCTTAGAACCGGTGTTAGGGCGCAATCGTTAATGTGAACATTTTTATATTCGGTTAGCTACTGCAAATAAATTCTTTTTCGAGTCCCTATAATCAAGCAGGTAAATCAAGCATATCACATCATTATATTGCTGCATGATTGAGTGTTTATTTTTGATAAAATATCGAAAACAAAAGTATGCATAAAAAATGCCTCGCCATAACGAAAAGGTGGTAGAGAATTAACACTGTTGTTTACAGTTTAGAACCAAATCCAGATGTCGCACATGTTGGGGTAGGGATTCAGTGCTACGCCTTCTCCCCCTGCATTTCCCTAAGTAATAAGTACCCGTTAAGCTGCGGAGAACGATGGAGGTCCTTCGTAGATTAGTAGGGAAGGCACCTCTCTAGCGTACTGGTTCCGTGGGATCAAACCCCACCGAAGGGAGTGGTTACCCTCCATTACCTTTTCCGAACTGTGCATATGCATAAATCGAGTTTCAGACATAGTAATTAATTTCCACTCCGGGTGGTTTAATACCCGGAACATAGGCAATTAACTTTGAATGAACTGAACATTTCCCAGTTATAAAGATCTTATCAGAGGAGCGACATGGATTTTGACAGGTTTGCCTGTTCGTTCTTTTTTGGGTGATAAATTTATCCCCCAGTGTCAAATTACCCCAATACTGATTTATTTTGCAATAGTATGTGCGTCAATTTTGAATGTTTACGTTTTACAGGAGAATATAATGCAAAACGTCCATACCACTCAATAATGCAACATGATACAATCATGAGAAAATAGAGAAAAATTTAACAAATTATCAATTAAAACAATTTTACACTTGATTCCATGCTTCAAACTTAAGAATGTTCAACTTATTTGCTCAATTATTCGGAATGTTAGTTGCTCAAGGTACTGTCTAAGCCTTTGTTCGTTTTATATCATTTTCACCCTCCCAATTGTTTATGTTGCATTCGCAATGCACTCGTATTGGTGATTCAGAAAAGATGTGACAAAGGCGTGGCTTGTCATCCCCGTGGATCTTATAATATTATGTCGAAAAAAGGAACAAAATATTTTTGTCCGCCTGTTTGTATGGGGAGGCCCCATAGTACATGCGTGGAATAATAAAAAAGGACAGTTGTACGTTGCTTCCGTATTGAGTTTGAGTGGTGTGCTCTTCACGGACAGAAATTGGTCAACATTGAACCAAAAAATCTGATTGTTGATTTCATATCGTCAAATCTTATAGAAAATACGTCGATATTTATTGTTTCAAACAGATTTGCTGAGATAATTTCAATAACAAACTATTATTATTTCAACAATATTGATTTGAAATGAGCTTTTCAAAAAAGCTCGAATGGTTTTAATCTAAACATTTGAAAATAACCTCAGAAGGATTTGTGATTAAAATTTAAATGCTTCCGTTGAAATCACAATAGCATTTTGACAAAAGCTTACGTTTCCTAAACAAATGCCGCCCGATAATGATATGCCGTTTAGACACCAAACGAATACTAATTAGACTGGCTTGGGGTTAACATTCCATTTTCCTTATGTTTCGGAATGAAGGTAAGAAAAATTAAAATGTCAATGCGTTTGAAAGTACAAATGGTTTTAGTACAACGCATGACAACATTATCGTGCGCGAAAAGCTAGATAAAGTGACGTTTTAGTCAACTAAAATAACTCTATTTCCTAACTAGAACATTTCCCTCATGAAGCAAGTCCTATTATTACCTACTATCAAATCATGAGCCAAAACAACAAATTCGAGATAGGACTAATGTTCTAAAAAAATCACCTTGAAATTGATCTCACTTTGAAGTCACACATTTTACGGATATTTGTTTCCTAAAAATATTTGGACATTTTGAAACGATCGGCTTAATTTTAATGTCAACAATCATAGAACTATTTTTGAAATTGTATAGTTTTCACAGTTTTCAAAAATGCACAAAAAGAGTGCTCCGGTGATTACTTATACAATATTTGTTATTCATAAAGGTATGTATTCTATATGGTTTAATATTATTTATAAATATTCAATCTACTTCTTTTGATTATTGTAGGACCTACAAGCCATAATACTCTGAGGAAAGAGGTAGCTTCTACTTTCAGTTGAATCAAACTGACCAAATGTTGCTGGAGACCTGGAGAAGCGTCTAATTGGACGGATAGATACTGTTTTCAACATAACCTGATTGGTACATTAAAAAACAGGTAAGCGAATCACTTTAATTTCATTCCGAATTTTTAATAAACAAAAAAAAACCTTGGTTTCAGATCGGCAATTGGCTCCCCTCTACTACGAAACACAGGCTGTAAGAAGAAGTTTAAAAGTTCTTGGAAGTTAAAAATAATATATTGTGAGCTGTATTTTTTTTAATTTTCTTTAAATATTAGTTAAAAATAAATGTATCAATCATAAAAACAATAAAAATGAAAACATATATTCTTATTCACTCACTTTATTTCAAAAAGAAAAAGCCATTTGAATTGAAAAGAATGATGTTTGAATTAAACATAGATCTCTTGTTGAATCAACAATATTATTGTAATCGATCGAAGCTGTCAAAAAAGCTTTTCTATAGTCAAGCTTTCTAAGCTTCTATAAATACAACAATATTGGATTGTTGAAACAACAATAATTCTTATTACCGCCAAAACAAAGCGAATTTCTTTTTGAATTTATGTGAAAAATTGTTGTTTATAAAATAGTTTTTTCTGCGTGTTGGAAATACAAGTGCCTTTAGTTTTGGATTCCGTGAGGATTTGTCCTTAAAATGAGAAATAGGATTTCATTAACAAATAGCGAAAATGCTCATAAACTTTCTCAGCAGTTTGAGAGTGCCCATAATTTTAGTCTAGGTCTCACTAGTCCTATTGAGGATCAGGATATGCGGAGGTGAAAAAACTTTCTCAATCTTTTGAACCTTCATGGGAAACTAATTTGGATGAAGTGAAATCTATTACTAGAAAATTTTAAAACATGAAAGCCCCAAGTGACGATAATATATTTTCTATATACTTATCAAAAAAAAACTCGTTGAGATCTTTTTGTCCTTTTTGGTTAATTTATTTAACAAATGTTTCTAATTGGCATGATAACTGAAAAAAACCAAAGGTGTTCAAGTGAGCCACCCGGCATTTATTCAATAAAATATGTATTAAACGACCCAGCCGATACACAGCTAGATTCGATCGTATTACCAGACATAGTGTACGCACTTTTTTATGATCAATTTTATTGTACGTGGATTTCCCTATTGGACCCGACCGTTCGAAATAGTCGCTCCTTGAACGGTCGTTGAAATCGCCGTTTTCACCTTCACACCCATCTTCATAGTAAAATCTGTCAAAACTGGCAAGTCTGCCACGTGCTTTTTGCTGTTTCCCTCGGACTTCTCTTTCTTTTTCCGATGTTTTGACATCTGTTTTGATAGACAAGGAGCAAAAAACAAGGTAATCTACCAAACATTTATTGAGTTTGGCAAACCTTGCTGGAAAAGGGAACGTTTGAAATAGGCAAGTGAACCGACCTTCGAATCCATTGGTCAAGCAAATCCACAATATAATGAGCATCAAAATTGCGTGCAATTTTATAATATTCCAGCCAATTCAATTAAGTTGTCAGATTACATACAAACAAAATATCAAGAAAGTGTATATTGCAGTGTGGAATTGAATGAAAGAGTATTTGTTTCTAGCGATGACACAGTCAAAAAAAATTTTTTTTTTCGAAAAAAAAGTTAATTTATGAAACTTGTTAATGTTGGGGCAAGTGTGCCACCACTAGTAGGGGCAAGAGTGCCACCTACTATGTTCGTTATTTTTCTCGAGAGTGAAGCTGTTAAAAACGTAAACGCAGTCACAGTAAAGCAGAATGGTGCGTAAATACCAGCGAATTTCGTCCCGAAAAAGTTGGCCAGCGGCCAGAATGGAAGCGGCAGTGCGGTCCGTCGCGGTCCGTGACCGAAAAAGGTAGTTCGGTGAAACGAGCTGCTGAAGAACACAAAGCTCCAAAGAAGACTCTTGCCAAGTACCTAAAACTCAACGAGAACACTCCCGGCGCCAGCTTGGAGATGAGTTTGGGTTGTTACGAGCATGTTTTCAACGCGCGGCAGGAGGAGGAATTGGTTAACCACATTTTGGATCTTGAAAAACGATGCTACGGATTTGGTCCTCGTGATGTGCGCAGCCTTGCGTTTGAGCTAGCGGAGCGCAGCAACATAAACCATCCGTTCAACCGAGACACCGAACCGGTTGAACACTGGCCGGTTGGGATTAGTTTTATGGCTTCCGAACCAGGCACCAGGAACTTTTTCTCAGGATTGCAGAACCCACGTCAGCTGCTCGCCTTCAAGGATTCAATCGAGTTGCTGTTGAAATTTTTTTCGGTCTCCTTAAGAAAACAGGAAGCCCACAAAAGTTCCCTCCAAGCAGAATATTCAATGTGGACGAAACATCAAGCACGGTAAGAATAAAAACACGGTTGATTATATATTTTTACTTAATTTATGCTTCTATCACGGGTACTGGCGCTGCGAGGAAAAAAGAAAGTTGGCGGAATAACATCAGCGGAACACGGAATCATGGCAACGGCCTGCTTGACCATGTCAGCGAGCGGAGTTTTCGTCCCACCGATGCTACTTTTTGCAAGAGCTCAAATGACGGAAGGCTTAGAGAAGGGCGCCCCATCGGAAACATTATTCCATTGCAACAAAAGTGGATGGATGACGGGTTTTGACTTCGACAAATATTTCGATCACTTCCTAAAACATACTCGACCAACTGAATCGAGCCCGATATTGTTGCTGCTTGATGGTCACAGCTCACATACCAAAAACATTGTGTTCTTGGAAAAGGCAAGTCGGAACCACGTGACTGTTATCAGCTTCCCGCCGCACTGTAGTCACCGGATGCAACCCGTTGGACGTAACCTTTATGGGGCCATTAAAGACACATCTCTCCAGGGCAACCGACGAATACCTTAAGCCTTAAGGAAAATCCAGGCAAGGTCGTTGCCGTAAATGAGCTGAGTGAACTTTTTGGAAAGACTTACATTAAAACATGCAACGCAACAATCGCAATTAACGGATTTGCCAAGACGGGATTGGTTTCCCGGAACAGGCAAGTGTTCAGTGACGATCTTTGTGCACCTGCTGATGTTATCGACATCGACCTTTCATGCAGCAACCCGATTAACGTCAACGGCACATCAACTGGAGATGGCGTCGAAGCTTGCGGTTCGCCTGACAAAGAAAACGACGAAAACCTGTGAACAGTTGTGAACCTGTGGATTCGGTTGCTGCAGCTGATGATAAAGAAAACTGTCCTCCTGGAACCTCGAGTGCTTCATATGAAGGATTTGCAGTTTCTTCAGAGGCCATACATCCGCTACCCAAGACACGAACCCGGAAGGTGACCCGAAAGAGGAAAGAAAAGGCAACAGTGCTCACATCAAGCCCGTACCGTACGGCTTTGAAGGAGTCCCAGGCATCGAGGGATATAGAAACTATCAAGAAAGCCAACAAGATACGTCAGAAACCCAATACAAAGCAATCTACGAAACGCAAACGTGTAGTTGATGACGACTCACTTGAAGATTTATTATGTGATCTGTGCCGCAAATGTTTCCTTCTATCTGAGCATGGTAAGGGGTGGAACAAGTGTGGTGCATGCCATGCTTGGTTTCACGAATGTTACAAAGATGAATGTCCAACGTGTACCCACTAATCGGCAATGATCCGAAGGTGACTTGACTTTTCTTTAAAACTAGTATGAACTTTGTAGTCATGAAATGATTGTTTTGTTATCGTTGAAGTTGCGTTTGGTTTGTTTTGCTTTTTTGAATAAAAAGACGAAATCAAGTAAACCATTAATTATATTTCAATCCCATGACACGCTATTCACTAAATAATGATTCTCCATTTGAAAGGTGGACAATTTTTCCATGCAGAAACCAGAACTGTAAACTTCCAGGGTTCACAGATTCAACCGCTGAACGTTGAAAAATGAAGGAAATTGTCAATCCTCCCCGCCATGTCACACTATGAGAGCTATGAGAGCTCAAAAAACAGTGGTATTGACCATCACGTTTCCTCGCTCCTTATGCGTGACATGATTTATGGACGATCCCAAACGACCATTTTTTACGTTGCTCAATATTTGAATGACACTTTTGTAATGTAACGAAAATAGTTGTACAAAAATATTTATTGAAAATTTGATACGTACAATAAATCCTTTTTTTCAAAGTCACACCCAATAACGGAAAATGCTTCTTTTTTGGATACCTCTAGCATGTACCCGTGCCATACCTGCTAAAATATTAATTTTTCCTTTAAATTCTTTGATACTATCTAGGTGGCCGTCTTGCCCCACATGGGTGGCACTCTTTCCCCGTAGCCCAAAAAAACTCGTTATTTATAACAATTTTTAAAACGCTTCAGAAATAGCTTTTTTGCATTTATTTTTTCTGGGACTCAATCATTAGTGAAAATATAAGTGTAAATTGGTATTGAAACCATATCCAAGTTTTAACAAAGAGTTTTTCAAAAGTTACTGAACAAAGTGCTTAAGGTGGCACACTTGCCCCAAATTCCGCTACACCCGATTCTTTTTTTACACGGGGGATGCGTTTCGTGTAAAAAATGCATGGGATGCGTTCCGTTCCGTTCCGGGGCTCTCCTTAGCCGTACGGTAAGACGCGCGGCTACAAAGCAAGGCCATGCTGAGGGTGGCTGGGTTCGATTCCCGGTGACGGTCTAGACAATTTTCGGATGGGAAATTGTCTCGACTTCCCTGGGCATAAAAGTATCATCGTGTTAGCCTCATGATATACAAATGCAAAAATGGTCACCTGGCTTAGAAACCTCTCAGTTAATAACTGTGGAAGTGCTTAATGAACACTAAGCTGCGAGGCGGCTCTGGCCCAGTGTGGGGATGTAATGTCAATAAGAAGAAGTGTAAACGAATGCAAAATGGAGCAACTTTGCAAAAATTTTGTATTGGATTTTTTTACGCGGCCGTGTAAAAAAAAACGTGTATAAACAGAATCGGGTGTATTGAGATACTGCAACGGATGTCCAATAAAATATTTTCCAATTTTAGACAGAAATCGTTGCAATCTTGTATTGCAACGATTAGCTCTAAAACTGTTCACGCAAAAAAAAGCGATCTTGAATTCGTGAACTAACGAGTTCACGGTGTATTTTTTCGTGAACACCAATCACGGATTCGGGAACACCAGTCATGTTTTCCAGAACGTTCCTGAAAACGTGACTGTATTCCCGAATCCGTGATTGTTGTTCACGAAAAAATACACCGTAAACTCGTTAGTTCACGAATTCATGAACGCTTTTTTTTGCGTGTATAATAACTTCTAGTCTAAGAGATGAATGAATGTATTAGATAATTAGCAAACAAGAAATGTATGAACAAATCAAATGAAAAAAAAATCTCGGCCACCTATATTATCGGAATACTCCAGTGGATTTTTTTAGGTTTCACCAAACACCACTAACTTTGAAAAATAATGACTCAAGAACGAGTCATCGTAGAAGCAAAATAACTATAAGCGATTGTAAGACAATTTGAAGCGCAATAACGAAACCGCAAGCCATTATCTTTTTTGGACTTCATCTCATAGCTCCGATAGTCATCCCACGAAAAACAAAGCAACGAAAAGAAATTTGATTCGTTCTTATTTTTGTGTTTTTTTTCAGCAGTTAAAAATCGGTGTCGTATTTCTTTGAGTCGCGATGAGATGAATATATGTTCAGTGAGATGGAAAACGGAACAGTTCTCCAAACTCATTTTATGCAAAAATGTCCAAATTTACTTATCTAATATTGCGCATTCGATTATTTTTCATCAAACATTTCGGAGATTGAAGCCTATAAAATTGTCTGTTCAAAATACCTATGTTCTGAAAAAAAACCACGAGATCAGGCATAACTATCCTCAAGATGGAAATTTTCGTGGAAAACTTTGCTCAGTTGATTTTTTTTCGATCGCTTGCATTTTCTTAAAAACAGAATCGTATACCGTGACCTACCCTAATTCCGCGCATCACCTAATACCGTGGTTTTCATAAAAAATCAGAACCTGGCTATCATGGACATCACATTATTTGGTGAAATGTTCAAACACATACATCTATTTTGCTTTTTGTAATGTTCTCGTTTATGACTAAAAAAATTATGCTCATATGTCGTAACCACACAAAAATCCCTCATTAACATCCCAGATTAACATACCTTGCAATGAGCGACACCGCTATCGGAAATACTTTCATGTTTCGTCCACCGAGCAGATAATCCTCGGTTGTTTTGTTCTTTTTGCCCTCAAAGAAACCAAAGTAGATCCCGATGGCAGCCGAAACACTCAGCATCACCACAAATACCGTGTAGTCTTCGGCCGTAAATTGCCCGTGTGGGTTATCCGTCAATTGCTTTACCATGGCTGATATGTTTGGTATTCAGATTTTTGTAAACCGATATTTTGGATTAACAGTTAAAAGTACGTGCTTCAACTATATCACACTTGCATCGCACTATATAGGTATCACATCGCCCATTGTTCTATATCTGAGCTGAATAATATAAACGCACTTGTGTTTCCACTTTCACACTACCGATATGATCTGCTTGTCTGACGAAATGTGACTGAAAAGCTAAATAGGAATCAGGAAAGAGTTCTAAATATTATCAATACCAATTGGACAAAAAACTAAACTCAAGTGCTCTCTACTCATACAAAAAAAACCGTGATAACACAATTGAAATGAGAATCCATTGTCGATTTTTCCAGATTACAGTAGTCTTTCCGGAAGACAATTTGAGCCGCGATAACGATGCAACCTCATATGGAATTAACTTCCCAAATATTTTATTGATTCGTGAGAGATGGAACTATTAGGTCTCATGAGAAATCATTAACAAATTGATGTTGATAAGCTCATTCAGATTCAGTCACTTTATACATCTACGATCATCGTTTTTTCATATCTCATATTTCATATTTCAAATCGTGTAATTTTTATGGCAACTGTTGGCTCCTCAATAATATACAAATAAAATCGGTAGCTAAAAGACCAACTTTGTCGAGATAATTAATTAATTAGACAAAACTGATTAATGGGAACATTTCGTTGAACTTTGACGAGTGATTGCGCAGTGCAGACGACAATTAATGCAGATAACAGCCACTTGTGATTTGTTATATTTTCAGTCTTCACAACGCTCACAAGGGCACCAGGTCGGTTTGTTCCCCGGAGAAAACCATAGACGTCCATGAACGTGTTAGATCAATTCCATACTGAATTCGCCATGCATAGTAAAACCATCGTTCTACGCACCGGCAGTCAGGATTGAAGCTCTAGTAATGCTGAGAGACGCATTAATTTACAATCGTGCTTAAATGGAAAAGTAATGCTTCAGGATCGAATTTCACTTCACATTTTATTTGTGGTTAAAACCGGTTGATTTTCATAAATATGGGTCGATAACTGCATTGCACCGCATGGGCATATATACCGTTGACTTCCGATAGTTTGAGCGGAACTTCATTCGAATTGCAGTTAATTAGTATTAATTTGAATTTCCAAAATCCTTTGAACATTAGAAAATCTTTGATTCTGCTTTCCGTTTTAGGATATTCTTTTTTTCTTTTCTCCATCCCACACGTATTAAATGAATTTACTTTAGAAACCTCTTTTTTTCTGAACTATGTGAAAACTTCTTATTATTATTGGCATTACATCCCCACACTGGGACAGAGCCGCCTAGCAGCTTAGTGTTCATTAAGCACTTCCACAGTTATTAACGGCGAGGTTTCTAAGCCAGGTTACCATTTTAGCATTCGTATATCATGAGGATAACACGATGATACTTTTATGCCCAATTTCCAATCCGAAAATTGCCTAGACCGGCACCGGGAATCGAACCCGCACAGGAGGGCCCTAATGGGGGTGAAAACTAATGGGGTTCGAATTAGTAAGTGATCAGAATAAAAATGGGTCAAATTACCAGAGATCCACAGTAGTTATTGAACACCAGTCCACCCAACCTGAAGCATGCACACCCAACAAGCCAAACTGAAGCATGCACATGTTTTTGAAAGAAAAGAGACTTAGTTTGTAATGTGTTCAGTCATTTTCAAATTTGGAGATGTATGCATATGTTTAGACTCACTGCATGGATATACATAGGTATATATATATGATTGCTACTCAAGGATTAACTAAATTTAGTGAACTTTCACAATAAATCAAATGAATGAATGTTATTTTTTCAGTGGCTCAATAATTGCAAACAATAACGACGCCGTTCGTTGTAGGGGTAGCGGGGGTAAAGTGAACAGGCGGGGTGAGTAACGGCTTGTTTATCCCCTGTTTATGGATTTCTCGTATTATTTCCCATGCTACACCATAAATTAAGCATTTCATGCCCTCCGAGCTATTTCAAATAATGAAATATCTATTTAACAGCTAGATTTTAACAAAATTCGGCGCGCTTTCGCAAAATGCTAGTTTGATGTAATTTCGGCACTGTTGCATTTAAGCCAAGAAAACTCTGGGTTATTAGTTCTAAACCAATATATCGTTCACATCGTTCATTTAGCTTGTTATGATGTTTGATGGAAGATAGTTTTTTATTTGTTTTTCTTAGTTTACGTGTTATTTGAAAAACATGTAGCTATGGGGTAAATTGGTCATGTCGCCTGGGGTAAAGTGAGCAATGTTCTGACAGACAAATGGAGACAAACTAGCTCAAATTTCAACCTCAATCGGTTCGGTCGACAGTAGGATCATCAATCAGGGAGTGAAGAAAAGGGGGATCTAGTCATTTACGCTCCACACACACATTTTGGTACAATTTCTACATTCCTGAGCGAATATTTCCATACAACGCACCTCGTTCATGAAAAACATCCATATCTCAGATGTTTGTCATCCAATCTGTAATATCCATATATCAATCAACTCAGTAAAAGCTCTAGTTTCTGTAAAAGAGTATAACAAGAGCCAACATTTCATCCATTTTAATAATATAGGCACAAAATCTAGCATTTTTGACATGCCCTCCAATAATCCGGAATTTCTCCTGCGGCCAGAACATGATTTTGAACTCGTTTTTCAAAACTAGTTGAATTTCCTGCAGAACCATGCCAAAACCAAAGGAACCTGGTAATATTTCACTGAGCAATGGTCAATTGAATATTAAAAAAATCCCGCCCTAACTTTTTGACCAAGCCCGGTACGTCTGCTTTTCTGTGATAAAACATATGGTCCAAGGGCTTGAAGATCCCTCCCCAGGCCATCTCCGAGTTGTGGCGCCTGCCTAGGATGTGATGGGGTTTGACAGTGGGCCCTGTTAAACCTCTATAAAAAGCTGCATGTATCCGCAAGAAGGCTCCGCCAAAGCGACCGTGTGCCGCTCAAAGCGCACAAGCCCAAGTCCTGGTGTTAGGTGGGACGCTAAACAGCCCTGACACGACGGCCCTCCGACGAGACAGGAGGTTTGCGCAGGCCCAATAAGCCGCCTTTAAAAACAACCATTACGAATAACATAGAAGATAATATGACACGATACAATCTGCAACGACCAAGACGAATAAAGGATCACGATTGGAAGCTTGGAACATGGATCTGTAAGTCGCTAGGCCTCGCAGGTTGCGACAGGATAATCTACGATGAATTACATCCCCGCAACTTCGATGTCGTAGCGCTGCAGGAAATCTGCTGGACAGGACAGAAAGTGTGGAAAAGCGGGCATCGAGCGGCTACCTTCTACCAAAGCTGTGGCACCACCAACGAGCTGGGAACCGGCTTCATAGTGCTGGGAAAGATGCGCCAACGCGTGATTGGGTGGCAGCCAATCAACGCAAGGATGTGCAAGCTGAGGATAAAAGGCCGTTTCTTCAACTATAGCATCATCAACGTGCACTGCCCACACGAAGCGTTCTATGCGTAGCTGGAGCAGATATACGATGGATGCCCACTGCGGGACGTCAAAATCGTCATCGGTGACATGAACGCTCAGGTAGGAAGGGAGGAAATGTATAGACCGGTCATCGGACCGGATAGTCTGCATACCGTATCGAACGACAACGGCCAACGATGCATAAACTTTGCAGCCTCCCGCGGAATGGTAGTCCGAAGCACTTTCTTCCCCCGTAAGAATATCCACAAGGCCACATGGAAATCACCTAATCAAGTAACGGAAAACCAAATCGACCACGTTCTAATCGACGGTAAATTCTTCTCCGACATCACGAACGTACGCACTTACCGTAGTGCGAATATTGAATCCGGCCGCTACCTCGTTGCAGTATGTCTGCGCTCAAAACTCTCAACGGTGATCAACACGCGTCGGAGTCGTCCACCGCGGCTAAACATTGGGCGGCTACAAGACGGTAGACTAGCCCAAGACTACGCGCAGCAGCTGGAAGTGGCACTCACAACGGAAGAGCAGCTAGGCGCAGCATCTCTTGAAGATGGCTGGAGAGATATTCGATCCGCCATTGGAAGCACCGCAACCGCTTCACTAGGCACGGTGGCTCCGGATCAGAGAAACGACTGGTATGACGGCGAATGTGAGCAGTTAGTGGAGGAGAAGAATGCAGCATGGGCGAGATTGCTGCAACACCGCACGAGGGCGAACGAGGCACGATACAAACGGGCGCGGAACAGACAAAACTCGATTTTCCGAAGGAAAAAGCACCAGCAGGAAGATCGAGACCGTGAAGAGACGGAGGAACTGTACCGCGCTAATAACACACGAAAGTTCTATGAGAAGTTGAACCGTTCACGTAAGGGCCACGTGCCACAGCCCGATATATGTAAGGACATAAACGGGAACCTCCTTACGAACGAGCGTGAGGTGATCCAAAGGTGACGGCAGCACTACGAAGAGCACCTGAATGGCGATATGGCAGACAACGGGGGCGGTATGGTAATGAACCTAGGAGCACGCGCGCAGGACATGCGACTTCCGGCTCCGAATCTCCAGGAAATCCAGGAGGAGATCGGCCGGCTGAAAAACAACAAAGCCCCTGGAGTTGACCAACTACCAGGAGAGCTGTTTAAACACGGTGGTGAAGCACTGGCTAGAGCGCTGCAATGGGTGATTACCAAGGTTTGGGAGGATGAGGTTCTGCCGCAGGAGTGGATGGAAGGTGTTGTGTGTCCCATCTACAAAAAGGGCGATAAGCTGGATTGTAGCAACTACCGCGCAATCACATTGCTGAACGCCGCCTACAAGTTACTCTCCCAAATTTTATGCCGTCGACTAACACCAATTGCAAGAGAGTTCGTGGGGCAGTACCAGGCGGGATTTATGGGTGAACGCTCTACCACAGACCAGGTGTTCGCAATTCGTCAGGTATTGCAGAAATGCCGCGAATACAACGTGCCCACACATCATCTATTTATCGACTTCAAAGCCGCATATGATACAATCGATCGGGACCAGCTATGGCAGCTAATGCACGAAAACGGATTTCCGGATAAACTGATACGGTTGATCAATGCGACGATGGATCGGGCGATGTGCGTAGTTCGAGTTTCAGGGGCATTCTCGAGTCCCTTTGAAACGCGTAGAGGGTCACGGCAAGGTGATGGTCTTTCGTGTCTGCTATTCAACATCGCTTTGGAGGGAGTAATACGAAGGGCAGGGATTGACACGAGTGGTACGATTTTCACGAAGTCCGTCCAGTTATTTGGATTCGCCGACGACATTGATATCATGGCACGTAACTTTGAGAGGATGGAGGAAGCCTACATCAGACTGAAAAGC
The DNA here is from genome assembly GCF_024139115.2 of Armigeres subalbatus. Classification (NCBI taxonomy): domain Eukaryota; kingdom Metazoa; phylum Arthropoda; class Insecta; order Diptera; family Culicidae; genus Armigeres; species Armigeres subalbatus. The sequence goes on along the minus strand of NC_085141.1, from coordinate 54,120,298 downwards.
GAAGCTAAACGGATTGGACTAGTCATCAACACGTCGAAGACGAAGTACATGATAGGAGGAGGCTCAAGAGAGGTCAATGTAAGCCACCCACCACGAGTTTCTATCGGTGGTGACGAAATCGAGGTGGTTGCAGAGTTCGTGTACTTGGGATCACTGGTGACCGCCGATAACGATACCAGCAGAGAAATTCGGAGGCGCATAGTGGCTGAAAATCGTACGTACTTTGGACTCCGCAAGACGCTCCGATCGAATAGAGTTCGCCGCCGTACCAAACTGACTATCTACAAAACGCTTATAATACCAGTAGTTCTCTACGGACACGAGACCTGGACGATGCTCGTGGAGGACCAACGCGCCCTGGGAGTTTTCGAAAGGAAAGTGTTACGTACCATCTATGGTGGGGTGCAGATGGCGGACGGTACGTGGAGGAGGCGAATGAACCACGCGTTGCATCAGCTGTTGGGACCATCCATCGTTTACACCGCGAAAATCGGAAGATTGCGGTGGGCCGGGCACGTAGCCAGAATGTCGGACAGTAATCCGGTGAAAATGGTTCTCGACAACGATCCGACGGGAACAAGAAGGCGAGGTGCACAGCGGGCAAGGTGGATCGATCAGATGGAGGACGATTTGCGGACCCTCCACAGACTGCGTGGTTGACGACGTGCAGCCATGGACCGAGCTGAATGGAGAAGTTTTTTGTGTACTGTACAGGTCACTCCGGCCTTTGTCTTGTAATGAATAAATAAACGATTGGAATATTCTTGAGTTATTATTTTTGGTATTTTACCTCTTATGCGACAGTCTTCAATACTTCATTGAATATTTAATACATGAGCCAAGCTTTTAGATGCTATTCCCTTTTTAATGGGATGTTTTGCCACGTAGCTTTACGAAATATGAGCCTCTTCATAACAAACCCATAAAAATAAAGAGAAGTTTGAGAAAAGATGATAATGAAACAAAAAAAAATATTGGCTGCATATTGAATTATCAAGCTTTGCGCGTACGGTAATGGCGGCCTCTGTAGGCTTCAAAGCGTATCTGCCCTGTACGGCCTCTCTCCTCAACCTGAAACAGGATGAAAACGGAAGGTCATACCCAAGCCAGATGTCAAAGAAGTACTCGTACCAGTACTTCTTTGACATCTGGCTTTTTAAACCCTACAGAAGCCGCCATTAGCGTGTGTGAAATGCTGGATTGGTTCAGCGTCGACAGCACCTGTCTTCAACCAATTCAAATAAAATAGCGGCACTATTAGTAGCACACCCAGTAGCAAAATAAAAACAGAAAGTCGGACCCATGGTGACCAGCGATCAACAATGAATGGACCCCGAAGGGACCACGATCATCCATCCATCAACCCCGCAGAGACACTCATTTGACCTCACACCGAGACCATTCTTTTTAAAACGGCCCAAAGGTCAAACATGCATTTACTTGTTGCAGCTTTCCTCTTTGCGTCAAAGATGGTGAATAATTCGTCGCGAAAAGCCAAACATGTGGCGCAAAACTGATCAGGTGAACGATGTTGTCATTCGACGATAGGCTCCTTTGTTGTTATGTTTGAGTGGGGTCAAAAGATTGAAACAAAAACTCCCCCTAAAAATTTAAAATTTCCATAAAAAATAAATTGTCAATAAAGATATAAGGGCAGAAGCAATCAATAAATACAAAATTACACCAAGTAGGAAAATGGACTATTTGGGCTACACCACCTATTCCAGTCCGCACTGTTTATTACTTGGGCGCATTACAACCGAATTACTTGGTTTTTAGTAAGCGGTTAGTATCTGCAAATGTCTAATTCAAATTTAGGAGTAATAAAATAAAAATGTTTAAAATAAAAAATTGCAATTATAAAAGGAAAAATTTTCCTTCAAGAAATTAAAATGTTCCAAAATTAAATCACACCACAAATTTGACAGAAACAAAAACCTATGAAATTATAAATGATTGTACGACAATTCCCCGAAAACCAATTCCCCGAATGCAATTTCCCCGAATGAAATTTCCCCGAATAACAATTCCCCGAACGTAACATTTCCCCGAATGTAACAATTTCCCGAATGCAACATTTCCCCGAATGTAACATTTCCCCGAATTGTTTCCACAGTGCAGATAAAACTAAAACTGAAAAAGGAATCTGCGTCGTTTAACATAAAGTCGCATAATTGGCTTTTGACATAATTTTGAGTTGCAACAAAAGTGAGCGTCGCGGGACAACTCGCTTAAAAATTGTAAAAAAAAGATGCTGGGACATTGGGCCGAAGACAATTACAGTCAAACCTCCATGAGTCGATGTAGAAGAGACCGTCGACTCATGGACATCTCGAGATGTGGAATAGGAAATCCTTTGGAAGCTGATTGAAGGGACCATCTAAGTAACCCAGGAAATATTTTTTAATATGGCATAATTTGCTTCCATGAGTCGATATCGAGTCATGGAACATCGATTCATGGAGGTTTTACTGTATGCCGAACCGTCATTAGGCCGAGTGAGAAGTAAGAAGTGAAAAATGAATAGTGAGTAGTGAAAAGTGAGACGTGAGAAGTGAGAAGAGCGTAATGAGAAAATGAATAGTGAGTAGTGAAAAGTGAGAAAAGTGAGTAGTGAAAAGTGAGACGTGAGAAGTGAGAAGAGCGTAATGAGAAGTGAGTAATGAGAAGTGAGAAATTAGAAGTGAGAAGTGAGAAGTGAAAATTGAGATGTGAGAAGCGAGAATGAGAAGTGAGATATGAGAAGTGAGAAGTCAAAAATGAGAAGCGAGGAGTGAGAAGTGAGAAGCGAGTAGTGAGTAGTGAGTAGTGGGAAGTGAGAAGTGAGAAGTAAGAAATGAGAAGTAAGTACAGTAAGTAAGTACATAGTAAGAAGTGAAAAGTATGGAGTAAGAAGTGAGAAGTGAAAAATGTGATGCAAGAAGTGTTATGTAAGGAGCGAGAAAGAGCGAAATACGAAGTGAGATGTAGGAAGAGAGAATGGAAAAATTAGGAAGAAGGATATTTATCTCTAGAAGAAAATTAATGCGTTTTGCGGTATAATGTTTTTTGCCTTTCTCGTATACAAAGTATACGTAAAGGCTATAGGATCACTCCAAAACCGAACTTTTGATAGAAGGCTCGAAGACCCATAGTGTTATATACCAATCGACTCAGTTCGACGAATTGAGGTGATGTCTGTATGTGTGTATGTATGTGTGTGTGTGTGTGTGTACAAAAATGTGAGACACACTTTTTGGTACTTAGCAATATTCGATTTGCTCGCAACAAGTTGCAGTCGACGCGGATTGTGGTCTAGTTGTTTCCTATTGAAAATTGGCCCGATCGGTCATTGCGTTCCAAAGTTATTGGAAAAACATTGTTTTTCTGCCAAGGGTCCCCCCTTGGGAAAAAAAATTCAAAAACGAAAACAATTTTTTTTTCAAAGTTTGCAGCAATGCATTCAAATGACCGCAAATTTATTTGAATTGATGGAAAAAGTGAAATCTATCCCCCCCAAAGTGCTATTTCGACCTCTCTTATGTGTTTTTCTTATTATTTTAATGCACGAGAAAGGCACCACCAACGCTAGGTGGATTGATCTGGGTTTTTTATAATCGCTTTGGCCAGTATTAGGGGAAGACGAGTTATAATGCCTTCTTAAAATGAACACGTTTGCCCGATATAAGACAAAGAGGGTAGATAGACCCTTCTTCAATTGTACACGTTTGCCTGGAGTAAAGCGAAGGAAGGAGATAATGCCTTCCTTAAATGATCGCGTCTACGCAGTATAAGGACAATGGAGGAGATATTGCCTTCTTTGAATGAACACGTCATTTTTTTCGGTTTATATAATTGATATTTATTGCTAGATGCGATCTCATATATTATATCTATTCCAGCCAAACTCGTCTACATCAAAGGAAGAGACTACATTTGAACCGTTTGTTTGAGAAACTGCATATGTAACATTTTTGGCCAAAATGAGATTTTTATATATTCTGAATCCTCGTCCAAAAATACGTATTCTGGCAAAAAATATGAAAAAAATTTGTTCTTCAGGGATGAATGAAATTTTTTTCGTTTGTTTGAGAAACTACATAAGTCCACGCACTTTGAAGAGCAATTGTGGAGTACTGTTTATAGTTTTTGCACTTGAAGTACCCCAGGGTGTTGAGTTTTGCCGAACACTATTGATCTGCATGGATGAAATCGAAAGATTCGGTGCCAATTTGTTCAAAAACAGTTTTTTGTTGTTATTTGTTATTATTTTTTTTAAGGATTCATATCCACGATTACAGTAACTTCTTAAGAAGAGATAGACCTTACATAGGACAGGAGTTTGATTACACACATTTTTACCATGATGCTTTCAAACGGAATTTATGATCGCGATTCTGCTCCACTAAATTAATTCAGCCTATGTTCGAATATTTTAGAAAAAAATAATAGGAAAACACTTTATTATAATATGCTTATAATTTAACAGTAAAGAAGATCAAGGGCATACAATACTATCGAAAGATTTGGTCATGTTCGGCATCTCCAAAGAGACACTCTGGAACAAATCTTTGAACGCTGCTCTGTTCGGGCGTCAATAGTCGATGACAATTATGTGTTTGCAAAAACTACTTTATTTTCGGGGATTTGTTACATTCGGGGAAATGTTACATTCGGGGAATTGTTACATTCGGGGGAATTGCATTCGGGGAATTGTTACATTCGGGGAAATTGCATTCGGGAAAATTGCATTCGGGGAATTGGTGAATCATTATAAATTGAAATCATTTTGTTTCTTGCTAGTACAGAGAAAACCATGTATACCATTAGAGATAGGGAGAATATAAACTCATTGTACGGGAAGAAAAAAACGAAACTCCACTGTTGTCACCTCTTCACCATCGCTTACATGAAACATTAAGTCACGTGAGAAGGCATCTCTGGGAGTAAAGACAACGACATCGTTTATGCAACCGCGAATGATGAGTGGATACTTGCTACAATGAACCAATGCAATGGGTTAACCGTTGTGTTGTGTTTTACAAACTTACTTTTTTGCTGGCTGACTGCAACCGGCCGGTTGTTACCTTGTCATCATATCTCACACCACACCAGCAGACGCGGAGTCACGCAAGGGATCCCCCACAAAACTAATAATAAGTAAGGTGCATTTGTCAGGGCTTATCCGAGCACACATAAATAGGTATGGGCACTTGAATTCAAAGGGAACGTCCGATGGTCGGTGCTTGAAGCTACTAAGCAGCGAACGACAAAATCTCTCGAAACCGAGCACAAGGCAGCGAAACAAGAGCACTTACCACTTGAAAATGGAGACTCGGTTGTAGGTAATAAATAGCTGTTATACCTAGGTATTTATGGACACCACGAGGCACATGAGAAAGAATTTTAACTTCGCCTCGTGTGCTTGTGGAAACAAAAATCAAAATCTTTACAAAACATTACTTCTAAAAATAATTGATGAGTGATACAAATTCAGTGGTGAATATGAACCAATCAATATTCAATCAAAATCTAAAACTCCTCATTATAATCTGTACAGATTACAACTAACAGAGAGCCATCATCAAACAAAATCAAGAGTTCTATGATAAACTAGGGGCACACAGCAAAAGTATTGAAAATTCAATACCATATAAAAATCAACCCTTGCAGCACAATTCAGGCCAATCTGGTAACAGCGATCCTGATTTGCCTTGATTTTGTTGTACATAACTATGCAAAGTGTGTTGTGGAGGAAACTGCAATAATACCAAAAAAATCATATACTTAATCCATGGTATACGGTCAATTCTGAGAATGCGGACTTCCAAAAAAGATAATATCTTACTGAAGAAATGATCGCAGACGGATCGCGGCAAATCCCGGCGGCACTCACCATTCCTGGCAGTGTGAAATGGAACCTTGGTTCCCTGAAGGTTACTCAAAATCTCATTCCGAAAGCCAGAAAACTCGGTAACAAATACAGTTGGCGGAATCCTTTGCCTCTTCGCATGAATCGAATCATCTGGGCTAGAGGTAGATTCGATTTGCTCAATTTCGTCATGAATCAAATCGAACTGATTGCTTAGTTCGATAGGATAAGATTAATTTCAATGTTAGAGTGAGAAGGAATATCTAATCACCATTGCTTTTTGCAATTGCTTGAAATTAGCAAGTCCAGACACTGAATTTCGAATAGCAAGAAATCGTCCAAATTGTCCGATGCAGAATTCATTCGGACCAAATTTGAACCATTTGATTCACATGACATTGTACGTTATACAGAAACATATTTGACGAAGAAACGAAGAAACAAATCGACCCTTGAAAAAGGCCCTAAATGGACCGAAACGTCGGTAAGAGACTAAAAACATAGTTTTTCAATCCTCTCCTCCGGTAGAACCTTCACGAATTCCTCCAGCTGTTCTTCCAGGAATTCCTCCGTGAGTTCTTCCAGAAATTATTTCGAAAGTTCCCCTAGGCCCTAGGAATTCCTCTGGAAGCTCCTTCAGGGACCCCTCCGGAAGTTCCTCATTGAATTCCGTCGGAAGTTTCTCCAAGAATTCCTCTGGAAGAACTCCCAAGAATGGTGCCGAAAGATTCTCAAAGAATGGCTCCGGAAGTATACTGTTGAATTTCTTTGCTATTTCTTCCAGGACTTCTTTCGGATATTTCTGCAGCAATATCTCAAGAAGCTCATCCAAGAATTCACCCAGAATTATCTTCAAGAATTCTTCCGGAAGTTTCTTCAGAAATTGCAGCAGGAAATTCCTTCAGGAATTCCTCAGGAATATCCTTCAGAAATTCAGTAGGAAAATCCTTCAAAATTCCTCCAGAAAATCCCTCCGGAATTCATCCTGAAGTTTCTACAGGAATTCTTTCTTAAGTTCCTCCAAGAATTCCTCCTGAAAATCCTCCAGCAATTCCTCCGGAAGTTCCTTCAGTAGTTTCTTCAGTAAATCCTTTGGATGTTCCAAAAGTAATTAGAAGCTTCATCAGGAATTTCTTCGGAAGCTGCTCCAGATTTTGTTCCGGAAGTTCCTTCAGAAAACTCTCTGTAAGTTTCTTCAAGTACTTCATGGTAAATTTTGAATCCCTTAAGGGTATTCTTCCGAAAAAAAATTTGGAAAAATTCCACGTGGAAATTCAGTTAAAAAATCCAGTAAAATTTTAATTAAAGACTCAGTAGACAATCCAGGGGAAACTCGTTTACACTATCTTGTTTTAGGATATTCTCTTGAATTCTAACAATTTGAATGTTAAAAAACCTTATTCCACATAAATAAAACAAGGAGATGATTGAATCTACAAACCTAATGAATTTTGAAATTTCTCGCTGGTAATCATAATTTTAATATTAAAGACATTTGCAGACGTTTAACAACGATTGTGAATACATTTGAAAATTTCACCTAGCATTCCTGCTCAATTGCATGTGGAAAAGGGAAGAGTCTCTTACATATAGGATATGTAGAGTTGCGCAAAGAGTGAAGCCAAACCTACCTATTGAAGTGTCTACCTATTAAGTAAAGTAAACAAATCCTTGTTGGTAAGGCGGAAATATTGTTATCGCATAATGATTATTATGGCGAATTAAAACGCAAGAATTCGAATGCATTAGATTCGGTCTAGAAACAGCTTCAAAATACCCCCAATAAAGTAGCAACAAAAAATGTGTTTGCACTCTGTAGATGACTTGGTAATCGAATTAAAAAGCTTCAGAAGTAAATACTCCCATTTCCCGTAACACGGTAGATCACTTTGACGTAGTGTGTTGCGGTGTAAGATCTACCAAATAGAGCCCTAGGTTAATCCATTTTCCTAGCAAGGGCAATAAGTTGTGGTAATTAAGGATTCATCGTATTTAGTCCCCGCTACCGACAGCAGTCTCAGAAATAAAACATAATTAATGTTACCTTGCATACAGTTGAAAGACTCGAATTCCTCTGGTTTGAGGCTAAACTGTATGCAACGGAAACAACTTTTCAAGCATTTAGTTAGAAACCCAGATTAATCCACCTAGCGGTGATGATGCCTTTCTCGTGCGGTAAAAAAATAGTATTTTAGGCATTACTTCTGAGCCCATCTTCCGATCGGGTCAATTTTGAATAGGAAATAATGAGACAAGATTCTGCGTTGAATGCAACCTGTTGCGATGAAATCGGTTCAGGGTAAGTGCATTAAAAGTGAGCTAGATTTTTCAGGCGCTTTTTTTCTGAGAAAAAGTATTTTGGCCATAACTACCAAGCCCATAGTCCGATCCGTCCAATTTTCAATAGGAAACAATGGGTCAGGATACTGCGTCGAATGCAGCCTGTTGTGAGGGAATCCGTTTAGGGTAAGTGCATCCAAAGTGAGCTAGACTTTTTTACGCGCTTTTTTATGAGAAAAAGATCGGGCCAATTTTGAATAGGAAATAATGAGACAAGATTCTGCGTCGAATGCAACCTGTTGCGAGGAAATCGGTTCAGGGTAAGCGCATTAAAAGTGAGCTAGATTTTTTACGCGCTTTTTTTCTGAGAAATAGTATTTTGGCCATAACTTCCAAGCCCATAGTCCGATCCGGCCAATTTTCAATAGGAAACAATGGGGCAGTATACCGCGTCGAATGCCACCTGCGAGTAAATTGAGGGTAAGTACAAAAAAAGTGAGCTAAAACACTACCCCGGACAACCTAGTTCGGAGGATGTGTAAAGATGAAGTTGGCTGGAACGCCGTTTTATCGGCTATCGCCCAAATCGTCTCGGAGCTACACAGAAGGTGGCGCGTGGACTCAAGGATGGCTAGTTCAGGCGCAAATAAGAGGTGGTCCAAGGGATCGGAGTCGGCTTCATGGGTCATACCGGTGGTCATGCTCTGTGGTCGAACTCGATCCTTTTATCGAACAAGTGACCGCGCGAAAAACAACATGGTATCGTCGCTTTCGCGGCGTCGGTCAACCGGGCGGGTTCCGAGCCCGAGGACGGAAAGGGGTCCTCGTCAAGGCTGGGGCAGGCGTAGGCCTCGCGTCGGCAAGTCCCTCTGTGTGCTGGCGAATAGGCCCTATCGCAGAAAGGTCAATTTGGGGTGCACGCGGCATCATCATTCTTGATACCAGTCGTGCAGAGGGAAGCAGGCGCGAAGTCGACCCTTCCCACCTTCCGAGGACATAGGGCGTGGTAAGGCCACCTGGAAAGCCGGCAACGCGCTGGCACGATACCATGGTGTTCTTCTAGAAAAGCGATTACGATGTTCGGTGCTGCAAGGACACGCAGCTAACCTCGAGAGTGCGTTGTGCACTGGCCCCCCTTTGAAGCATTACTTTCTGGTTGTACCGACGGGACTATGGGCTTGGCGGCAATGGAAACGGTTTAGCGGGTCGGTAATGTAGTCCTGCCTCCCTCGGTGATCCCTAACCCCGCACTTCCTGGTCAACCCAGGATGTCTGTTGAGCAGATTTCCCCTCCATTGTTTAGGAAGAAAAAAAACACACACACACACACACACACACACACACACACACACACACACACACACACACACACACACACACACACGCACGCAGAGGCAGTTTGCGTTATCGCAGGGATGATTCCAACTTTCACCTCACTCAGTTCCTATCCGGACACGGTTGTTTCCGCCAATATCTGCACCGATGTGGCCATGCGTCATCGCCATTCTGCCCGGCGTGTATCAACGTAGAGGAGACTCCAGAGCACGTGTTATTCGATTGTCCGAGTTTTGCGGAAGCACGTAGAGGAATGCCTGCCCTAAGCGTGGACAACATCGCAGAGCGAATGTGTCACGATGAAGATACGTGGAATGTGGTAAGCAGAGTCGTGAGGCAAATATTGTCAGAGCTGCAGCGTAGATGGAGAAGGGACCAGCAAACAAGCGTCGGCTCGGAGGAAAATCCAGCATAGTGAGCAGTGTTGGCCTCGGGTCGTCGGGGCGCCGGTGAACCGGAAGTTTTCTGCCAACCGGAATCGTCGGACCGACTTCGGCACTCGATCAGTCAACCTGCTGAAGAAAGAAGAAAGAAGAAGGAAGTGCTTCGGGTATGTAGGACACCGCCAGTGCGGACGTTATCCACCTCCGGAACTGTCGGACCACCTCTGCAACCCGAAGACGAAGTCGGCGCAATGCGCGAAAGCGTCCCCTGCGTTGGCCGCCGGTAGTCGGGGCACCATCAGTGCGGAAGTTTCCTTCACCGGAACTGGTGGACCACCCTCGAAGCCGGAGGAAGTCAGGAGGATTCGAGTGAGGAAGTTTGCGGCACGACCGCCGAGGGATCGAGACAATGTAGCAGTGGATCTCAGCAAGCCAGTCGGCGAACTAGCCTAAGCTAGGGGCCGGAATTTTAGAAGAAGTGCATGAGCACAGCCCCCCCCCGAAGTAGTCGCAGCATCCAGTGGTCCCGGGGGGATCGAGGCAAGGAGGATAAGGGACCCGGTTTATCCGGGAGGCACATTTTTAGCAGGTCGGGAGGAGCCCATCCCTGTTCGCCTTCGAGCATAGTGTGGATGCTCGAGGTGTCTGTCGCGCAGATTTTTGATGGCCTTCAACCCATGTAAAAAAAAAAAAAAAAAACGCACACACACAAACGCGCACAGACACAGACATCACCTCAATTCGTCGAGCTGAGTTGATTGGCATATAACACTAAGGGTCTCCGAGCCTTCTATAAAAAGTTTGTTTTTGGAGCGAACATATAGCCTTTACGTATACTTAGTATACGAGAAAGGCAAAAACCTCGGTACCCGTCCCTAGGCTGAACTGACTGCTGGAAAAATCGAGTTAGGGGTTTAAATACGTAGTTAGTACGTACTTCTTGAACTGGTGAACAATGGTAGTGAGAGGAACACACGGAATTTCTTATTACTGAACAAATTTTCTTGCTTGAAACGGTCTTGTAGACAGACCTAAATCCCGGGTTTTGTAGCTTTACTGGTGATATTCTAGAAGCAAGACAAGGATGTGGCTAGGGCTCCGATTCATGGCCAAAAACAGTATTACTGTTCTGTTTTCTCAAGACAGGATTGATTTCCTATTGATAAGGGGCGCGCTCCTTAGCCGTGCGGTAAGACGCACGGCTACAAAGCAAGACCATGCTGAGGGTGGCTGGGTTCGATCCCCGGTGCCGGATTGGAAATTTTGTCGACTTCCCTGGGCATAAAAGTATCATCGTGTTGCCTCATGATATGCGAGTGTAAAAATGGTAACTTGGCTTAGATACCTCGCAGGTAACAACTGTGGATGTGCTTAATGAACACTAAGCTGCGAGGCGGCTCTGTCCCAGTGTGGGGATGTAATGCCAATAAGAAGAAGAAGAAGAAGAAGAAGGGGCGCGCCTTCAATGGGATTGCTCTCTGTGAAGGGTCTAAATAGCGGGACCTTGTCATGGTGCTCTTGAGAAAACAAAACAACAACTGTATCGAAACCGATACTGCATTGCTTATCAATAGTAATGGAGTAATTCGACATGCACCTAAACACTAAGGATACGGGTAACCAGGACCGGATTTAGACGGAAGGGGGCCCCGGGGCCGACAGCTTGTGGGGGCCCTAAAATGTACAAAAAAGGTTGGTTTTGGTACATAAGATTTGTGGGGGCCCGGGGCCACGGCCCCCCCGGCCCCCCCATAAATCCGGCCCTGCGGGTAACGCTACAATAGATCTAATAACTGGTCGCAGTGGCACATCCGAACAGGAAGAATAAACACTCCCGTGAAGTCACTTGAAAGGTTGAACAAAATGCAAGTTGCCAACATAATAACATGAGCATCATTCAGAATAAGTGTAAGAAGATCCTCTTTGCGCAACTTTATAACCAGAATTTTCGAAAAAAAAGGGGGAACGCATGGTTGTTTTTTTTTTGTCTTAACGGACTGAAGGAAAATTTTACGGGTGAGGTGAATGAATTTCATACTTGGTTTCAAATCGTTAAATTTAAGTGAAAATGAAGGGATTGTGCTCAATTTTCCATTGCAGCTCGATAATGAACTACTAATATGTACACCCAATATTTTTTCACACGGTTGGTATTCTTTAATTTCCCGGTTAACCTGATATTTCGCAGCTTTTTAAATACCATCTGAATTTTTTTGATTTTTTGTGATTTTGAACTCCGTTGGTTTGAACATCGTTTAAATTAAAGTGTTCAAACGTCATTCAGCACGTAGGTTGGAGCTAACTTCTGCGATTCTCGACCCCCACCCTCCCCCTATTATGGAAGATTTTTTATATGAATAGTGATGCTCGGCCTGACCTCCTCCCTCCCACTAAAGCGTTACGTAATTTGTGAACGACCTCATACCTAATTTGAACCCTTCAAAATGTATGGAAAAACTGCCTCCGATGGAATTAACGACTTAAGTCGAGTCAAGTACGAGACACTGAACACGGCCTCAGAGTTGAGGTCGAAATACGTAACTGTAATCATAACAAAACGTAGTGGAGTTAAATGGAAAGTACTAAACTCGTCTTATACAGTTGAAGACATTCAACTAAAAGAGCTTAAATTTTTTTCTATCCATCTTTGTTTGAGTGTTATCGAAATGATTCCAATTAATTGAACCAATAAAACCATATGCATTTTTCTGTTAATAAAATTCAGACCCGAGACACCTAAGCTCACTCACCAATCTCTAAGATAAAAAATACCTTCATGGTTTTCGCTTTTTGTATCCGGGTCTTCGTAGTTATAACAGTTCACTCGGCCAACCGTTATGGAAATTATGCAAATCTTGTTTAGCTCGCAAATTATCTACCCACTCTCTTCCTTCTGTTTAGTTTCGGTTGCACTCGTGCATCTTTACATTACGATGACCTATCCAAAAAAAATGCAGTCTTGCCTTTCTATTGCTTTCCCACTTTGGAAAGCGCTTGTCTTTCTGCTCTCTTCATAGCGTTTTGTATATACCGTCAAGCAATGTAACTTGCATCAATGGTTCAACTTGCAACACATCGGAACGTATCTGAATAAAATATTGAATATTCATGCCATGCTACATAGTACCAAACAGCTCTTATAACTATAGAAGAAACGAATATCTCCAAAGGACGCGTCGTCCCCCACAGCAAAATAGCATCACATGGCACGCTTATTTTGTTAACAATTTTGTAGAAAGTTAAACCGTTCTACGGTCTACTTTTGGTGTACGGTAAATCTCCCACCATTAACATCAAAACTTAGAAGCTGAGTAAAAATCAACTTTTCACTTTCTGGTTATCCAATTTTCAACCTTTCCCAACTGCAACCGATGACGATCGTGCAAGACACCGTACCGCCGGTGGGGGTGGTTTGGGGTGGTAATAGTTCTCACGCGGTCCGACCGTATTGGATGGTGGTTGATGCGCTTCTGCCAGCTGCGTCACGAACGGCGATGAATAGGCAGTAATGCCGGCTCTGAACTGAACGATGAGAGCCGGTTGATGCTTTATTGGTGCAGAATTTATCATTTCATTATTTTGCATTCACATAATGCAATTTATCTGATGGTAGTCATTAGTAGCAATTTGTCAACATGTGACTGTGACTGTGGACACTGTGAAAATTGTTTCTTTTTCAACTTCGTAGTTGCTAGTCCTTAGCAGTGCGGTGAACGGGCTTGGTAGTCATATGGCTACTGCCTACCTACCTACTGGCTTTGGCTCATACGCAGGAGATCGTGGGTTCAATCCCAGGTCCGTTCCATTCTGCTTCTGTGTATCTTTCTCTATATTTCTCATGTTCTAGCAACCGCTAGAACTGGAAATGGGTTTCCGTTTCTCTATCCTAAACCTTTAAATTGACTACTTTTTTTTCCTTTATTTATTTGGTAGGCACTCTGTGTTATTTAACCGCTACTGTGCCGTGATCTACTGTGGTATTCTGCTGCCAGAATCCACACAGAATCTATTTTTAGATTTTCCATTATTCATTGTTGTTGTCGTTGCTGGTCCATCTCACCGTGAGTCCATTGTGTCCATTTGTCCGTGTCGTGAATTCAATGATCGTTGCGCATTGTTCGGTTACCATTTATCCGGGTACGTTGGAGGAATGCCTCCGAGAAGAACAATTTGTCAGTCGTCATCAGGCAGTCGTAACGGCAAGGGCGCTCCCCAATACGCCACCGTATAAGGCTGTGCATCCGGCGACTGACGAAGGTTTGGTGGAGGGGCTGGGAATCGAACCCATGACCATTCGCTTGTAAGGCGAACGTGTAGCCAACTACGCTACGGGACCCACAAAAAAAAAATAAAATAAAAAAAATAAAAATAACTACTCTAGCAATAATTGCTAGAATTAGAAATGAACGAAAAAAAAATCGTTTCCTACATCCAAATAGAAATTACATCAATTGCCTTCTCATATCTATCACATTGGCAGCTCGTTAACCAAGACGAACCTCTGCGTCTCGAACCTAACTCAAAAATTCCAATAAATTCCGCATGAACTCGCCCAACAAACAACGACAAGCTACAAATAAGCATCTAGGTTGAATTATTGTTTATTTGTGATATTTGTAGCTGAATAAAATGTATGCTGAATAATTCGCTAGACGGATTTCATTTCAGCATTTAATCTAACTAATATTCGACAGGACCTATTTATTTGTTTACTACCTTTATTTGAAGTCAAACTAACGTTTTCGTTTTATCACATTTCAGCACATTGGGGAAGTTTAACAGTGTGCTGAACTAATGATTTTTAAAGTTCTCTGTTCGACTATGATGTGATGCTCTGAAAGGGTGGTCGAATTGAGTTTGAATAGTAAGTTAATAAGCAAGCATTTAGACATCCTTCTTAACCTTTGTCCTTCTTAACCATTGGATTTCCCATTTATCTGATCTATCGCACAGTGGAAAAAAAACATGCTTTTTCAGTTTGAGAGAAAATCTGGATTCTAGATCTGGAAAATTTGATTTATAGGAAAAATGGATACTGAATAATACAAATAGACATAAATAAATCAATTAAGACAATAAAAAGACAATAAAATAATTATTTATTTTCAAGACATGCTTTTTATATTCGTGATTTATTAAGCTGTCGGAGATTATATCAAACAAAACTGCTGGAGCAATAAAAAAATCATGCATTCATGCGGAAATAAATTTACTAAAAGCCGGATATAACGCCGTTGAATAACGTCGGAAAATTATTGAATCTTTGATGTGTGGAATCAAAAGATATTTTAGTTACCAGATAAAGATTGTCGCTTCGGTTCCCTTTGTTCTGCTGTCCAAAACATGTGTGGTACCTAACTGTCAAATCGTATGTATTTTTCAATCATTGACATTTAGATCCACTATCCTCGCCATGAAAAGATGTTCCGGACAGCGACGACAGCGATAATTTTTATCTGGTAACTAAAATATCTTTTGTGGAATCCCAATATTATCGCATGGATGTTGATCTTTATTGGAATAATCTTAGCATTTGACAATCATATCGCAACCGTTTATCAAGAGATTCTGAGGAAGGCCGAATATACTTTGATTTTATTTTCATAAATTCATATATAGCACTGGGAATGGATTTTATTTTATCGTTTATCGACACTATTTTTACGTATTTTTCCTAGTGTGCGAAGGTTATGACTGGCTGAACAATGGTTGAAATAAAAATCTTGTTCAGTTATTTACAAACTGTAGTTTGACAGATCGACTTATTGAATAAGAGTCCAATTATGATTCATATTCAGCAATAAGATTATTTATGTTATGCATTGAGTGAGCCATATCTAACAAATCAAGGATGGCGCGGATGACAACGTTACCGGCGGATGATCAAATGACAGCAGTTCGAGACCCGATTTAGGAAAATTTTAAAATGATTATATGAAAATAGCAATTGCTTCAAAATACGCTCATTGGAGATCTTGATGATGTTACCTTCTATGCGTTATTATTTTCGAAGAATTCACATGTAGCTGAATTGAGGCTTAGTAAAATGCATATTAAAGGTTTAACGAATCAGTTAAGGTACCCCGGGGCAAGTGGGACCTAAAAAAACGCTAGTTCAGCAAAATCATTAACGCATACTTAGAAAACAGGGTATTTCAGGACATTAATCACGGATACATCATTATATGCTTCCGTTGTAGAAGTGTAGACGTGTTGTAAGCCATTTATTCAGTTACAAAAATATTGGTAGTGACATAAATAAATTTACCTGTGGGACCCACTTACCCCTTCAAACGGGGCAAGTGGGACCTATTCTGCTTTATACTGTCGAACGAAACTAATTTGAAGAATGTAGATATAATGTTCATGTAATTTCTGAGTCGTAGCATTTCAGATCATGGATGGAGGTTTATTGCTTGTCAGACTTTTATTTTTTCAAAAAGAAAGGGAGTTCAATGTTAGTAGATATAAACATAAGACAACAGCCGGTTTACTGTTTAATTGGCTTTCCATTAGCTTTCTTGCCAAATGTTTTAGATGGAGAGGATAAGCAAATCTTTGTTCGCTTTTCGAATGAATGTTTCTCTCTTAGAACACAAATTATTACATAAATCAGAATTTCAAATGGAACGGCGATGCGCAGTGTTGTAAATTTGTAATAGAACGAAATTGCCAATTTATGTCTTAAGCACTTTATTTATCTGAAAATCTGTAAATCTGATGCGAAGTTTGAAAGTAACAAAACACAAGACAAAACCTGTTGATCTATTGTAGAATAAATAGATTGTTTGCACTGTAAACGGAAAATTTCGCATAGTTATAACCATTGCTCTTTTCCATGAGGAAGATAATTTCCAGAGAAGAAAAATACACATTCGGTAAATCAACTGTACACTACTTCTTAACAACGAAACCAACGATATCAACTGCATTTGATTCAGATCCATATGATATATGAGTGTCGAAGTTGTTTTTCACTAGAAAACAATCTAAAAACAGGTAAAATGGCTCTATCGAAAATGTTTTTCAGATATGTCCCACTTGCCCCATGTATGTTAAAACTTAAGGGCAAGTGAAAATTGCAGATTTTGGCTTTAATCAAAACTTTTAAATCATTTTCAATGTCACACAATTATTTAATTGCTCAAAATATTCACTTTCCACAATAATGATGAATTTAGAAACGACTATTTTGTTGGAAATCCATTAAATTAAAATAAAAGTAATAGATTTTGCCGGTAGACTAAAGTGATGATTAAACAATACCATTAGTATCGTGCCTCAAATGGTTTTGATTCCATTTTTTTTGTGTCAGGCGAATTCCTTGATAATTCTGCTTCATCTTTCTAGAACATTGTTATCATTAAAATCGTTCTCCTATTTATCGGCAGCCATAGTACCCACTTACCCCGTATTTTCACTTGCCCCGGGGTACCTTAATAAAATTGTTTTTCAAAATGAGATGTTGTAGTTGTATAACTTCGCCAAAATTGTGTGAACAAAGCTTGAACAGATGTTGTGATAAGAAATAGTACAGACATAATTCAACACAGCGCTGAATTAAATCATCACACTGATGTTAGTTCAACTAGTAAATGTTTGTTGGGCGTGGCAAGTGCAGGGGTATATTCGGCTTGCAGTGGGCGAGTGGTTGCATTCATCAATTCTTCCCCCTTCCGTACATTGACTTGAAGTGGTGGCTAGATTGAACGGGTACTTAGATTAATCCCCTTAAACATGTGCACTTTACGGTCCTATCATATTCAGAGTAAGTGGTTGAAATTCAAAAGATTCCCAAAAACTTATTAGGGTATCCAGGATTCATAATATAAGAAAGTTCAAAACAATCGAAACATTTCGGGCTCAAAAATTGTCCTTGAAATGTTTGTATTCTGTTTGAAATTCCTTTATTCAATTGTGAAACTCAATAATAACATTAATACTATATTCAGTATTGTGCATTTTTCCAATTGTTACCAGATTCTTTTGAGGGACTTTATATTTTTCACCATTTCTAGAATGTATTGTTTTGCCTTTCTCGTATACTAAGTATACGGTAAAGGCTATATGATCGCTCCAAAAACAAACTTTTTATAGAAGGCCCGGAGACCCATAGTGTTATATACCAATCGACTCAGTTCGACGAATCGAGGTGATGTCTGTGTGTGTGTGTGTGTGTGTGTGTGTGTGTGTGTGTATGTGTGTGTGTGTGTGTGTGTGTGTGTGTGCGCAAAACTACTCAAAAAATGTCACTCATTTTTCGGGCACTTATCCTCAACCGATTTGCTCGCAACAAGTTGCATTCGACGCAGAATCCTGTCCCATTGTTTCCTATTTGAAATTGTCCAGATCGAACTATGGGATCAGAAGTTATGGCCAAAATACAAATTCATACGAAAAAATCGCGTAAAAAATGTCACTCATTTTTCGGGCACTTATCCTCAACCGATTTGCTCGCAACAAGTTGCATTCGACGCAAAATCCTGTCCCATTGTTTCCTATTTGAAATTGGTCAGATCGGAGAATGGAATCAGAAGTTATGGCCAAAATACAAATTCATACGAAAAAATCGCGTAAAAATGTCACTCATTTTTCGGACACTTATCCTCAGCCGATTTGCTTGCAACAAGTTGCATTTGACGCAGAAATCTGTCCCATTGTTTCCTATTTGAAATTGACCAGATCGAACTATGGGATCAGAAGTTATGGCCAAAAAACAAATTCATACGAAAAAATCGCGTAAAAAATGTCACTCATTTTTCGGGCACTTATTCTCAACCGATTTGCTCGCAATGAGTTGCATTCGACGCAGAATCCTGTTCCATTGTTTCCTATTTGAAATTGGTCAGATCGGACTATGGAATCAGAAGTTATGGCCAAAATACAAATTCATACGAAAAAATCACGTAAAAAATGTCACTCATTTTTCGGACACTTTTCCTCAACCGATTTGCTCGCATTAAATTGCATTCGACGCAGAATGTCTCATATTTTCTTATTGAAAATTAGCCAGATCGGACTATGGGCTTAGATGTCATGGTCAAATTACTATTTATTGTGAAAAAGAGTTCAAAAAAGTCTAGCTCACTTTCTTAGCACTTATACTTCATCTATTCCCCAAGCAACACAATTTCAACAAATCTGGTTGCAGTAACCATATTGTGACTAAATCCGGTCATATATAAGTTACTGTGATTGATGTGCAATATGTGTGCTTCTCAGGTCGCTCGCAACAGATTGCATTCGACGCAGTATCTTGTCCCATTGTTTCCTATAGAATCTTGGCCGGATCGTACAATTGGGTCAAAAGTGATGGCGAAAATACTAATTTTAAAACTACAAAATAAAATACCATTTTTTGCTCTTATTCTCATCCGATTTGTTTGCAACAAATTGCGTTCGGCGAGAATTTTTTTTATGCATAAAAACAAATATGAAAAATTAGACCAATCCACATATTGGTGTTATTTGAGATTTTTCCAAACCTTTTGAACGAACGAGAAAGGCACCATCACCGCTAGGTGGATTAATCTGGGTTTTTAAAATCATAAACCGCTCTTCGGAATATTTTTTTGTGATGCTCGTTCTTCATGGCAGTATAAATTTACTCTAGGATGCTAAAATCTGGAATTAACTTTGGAAATGTAAGATTAGTTTTAGATTTTAATTATGTTTCTTTAATACTGGGTATTACCTGGCTATTACTGGCTCTACCAAACACTATATTTAAATGCTCTTATAAATCCACGCTTCAAAATGCCAAGATTGCTAAGCCAGAACCACCCACGACGACTGTCCGTGGAGTGATTAGTGCTGTCCAATGAGCAGCTCGAAGTAGCTCGAAGTTGTTCCCGTCCTGCTCGTTCTTTTTTGTCAACAAATGGGCATGAGCAGGACAGGGAGAAACTTCGAGCTACTTCAAGCTCTCATTGGACAGCACTATTGTGAGTTTTTTTTTATGTTGCGAAAAACCAAATAGCTAGAAGACCGTATAATTGCCGGATAGTCGTTTCTGTCATCAGTTGGTCAAGGCTGGATTACAATAGCGCGTTGCTGGAAATTCATAAATCGCCTTTTTTTATTTTTAACTACTTTGTCGTTTCCTCGTTTTCTCCTTGAGGATTTCATATACTCGATATAATATTTTCTTTTTCTCTACCTCCTACAAAATAATATGTTTCTAAAAGAAATCTTTCCAAATTCTTTCCAGAAATTTCCACAATGTAATTGAACCGTTTGTTTGAGAAACTGCATATGTAACATTTTTAGCCAAAATGAGATTTTTATTTTTACTGAATCCCCATCCAAAAATACGTATTTTGGCAAAAAATACAAAACAATTTGTTTTGTTCAGGATTGTATGATTTTTTTTTCGTTTGTTTGAGAAACCACATATGTCCACGCACTTTGAAGAGCAATTATGGTGTACTGCTTACAGTTTTTGCACTGGAAGTGCACCAGGGTGTTGAGTTTTGCCAAAAACTATTGATCTGTATCGAAGAAATCGAAAGGTTCGGTGCCAATGAATTATTGGCAGTGGCTGATTTTCTACTACTTTTCTAATTGTCCAAGAAATTCCTGGAGAAAGCTTGTATATTGTTTTTTTTTCTGCCTATTTTAAAATAAATATTATTTCAGAGAGGATGTGTTTAGAAATTCAGTCACTGAATAGTTGAAATTTAGAGTGTAGGATACGTTTGCAAAACCTCGCAGCTAACAACTGTAGAAGTGCTTAATGAATTTAATGAAATTTTTTTTTTTAATTATCTCGTAGGTTAACTCATCGTTACATTGACGCTAAAAATCGTAATCGACTAAAACCAAACCGTGTAAAAAAACTGGATTTTGCCGGCCACGCCCATCTTATCCGTTACTTAACAGAGGCCAGCGACACACAGACGCCATCAAAGATGTTAAGAAGTTGGATGGCTGTCGTACAAAGCGCAGATGTAGTTGCTTAGCTTAGCTTAGACTGACTGTACATATCAATGGTTGGTACTTCGTGACGTGATTAATCGGAGCTGGTGAGAATTGCACTTCGATCCAAGTGAATAGTGGTTGGGATTTACCATCTATTCTGAAAGTGCACGTTCCAGCAGCTCTCGAATGTTGATCAATAACGACGCTGGACAAGTCCTTACAGTCAGTTGGGAAAGGAAGGAAATGTTAGTGTGTGGCTATTGTTGCTACTAGAGACCGAGAATACCTCTGCATCTCCACAATTACCACGGGAAGGAATTTGTCTTAGTTGGGTGGGATAATCAGAAATATAGATCGGGATTCACCATGGAAAGCGATATGATCTATGCAACTTCTATTTTACCAATTAGCAACCAACCGCAACCAATCGAATATTCACTTATGCGAAAAGGGATTCTTGTTCGATCAACAGGATCGCCCTCAGAATCAAATCTTCCAACTTCAAACACCAACGATTTAAAAATCTTCATAATTGAAAGGCCAACAAAGAATAAATCACACACACGCGCATCCGAAGAGCTGTCCAAAAGCTAATAAAATTACTTTTTCCATGCAAACCGCGAACTGTCGCTTCGAAAAAAAAATACACCAACGGAAACGCGTCGCGCCGTAAAAGTCACTCGCACTAGGATCCCCGATTCCCGGAATCCAGCCGAAATAAACAAAAAGCGCTGGATAAAATTCGTGTAAACGAAAAATTTTGATGTCCACCCTCGCGAGTGGTTACTACGATTCTTCCAATTAAGTTGACCCGATTGTCTCCACCCACCTGGCTACGTCCTTACAAGTGTTTTTATTTTATGATAGCCCTATATTCTGCTTCAGAAAGCGCTCGGAACCGATACAGCTTTCACAGACGAAGTAGATAATGAAAAGGCAAATATGTCCAACTGTCTAGCGTCTAGCTCCAACTCTGCATATGCGTATATACCAGGGATAAACGGGTACCACAGTAGATGCATAAGTATTGTATTGCTATGGCGCTTCAAATATTGTGATCAACATGTTTTGTTCAAGATGGTAGGGTAAAATGCCCAATAGTGGACCCCCTAGTAGCGAAATTTTGCTCTTCCTGGCATAAGGAGTGGAAATTGTCAAAATATTAATTTTGCGTGATGTCTAACATCAAGCTCTGCATCTCCTCTTCACGATACATACATAAAACACTCAAATACTCGACGTTATTCTTTGAAATTAACATTCTAAAGTTGGACTAAATTTGCCCTATAGTAGACCCCCTGGGGGTCCATAATAGGAAATTGCTTTCCTATAGTCGACACTTCATTTGATTTTCATGTTTCGTTTCGGGACGTTCTTCTTCCCTATTATGGACCCCCCAAAATATTCCTATAATGGACACTCTCGTTTTCATTTTTTATAGAATTGTAAAAGGACTGGACTGTAAGGTTGGCAAGTCGGTAAGTTGAACATGTTCAACTTTTGGCAAGTCAATTGAATTCAACTGAGTTGTTCAATTCACTTGCCCTGTCAAAACGCAGCTTAAGTGGTTGAAACAATGACCCATTCTCATCCCCATTTGACCCATTGTCACCCCGACTCCCTAATACTTATGCTTTTCCTGGTATTGTGCATTGCAACAAAATGACAATTTTCGTAATAATTTTCCAAGGCTCTCGAAGATGTCTAAAATTTATCCACAGTACAAATAGCACATGCTATCAAAGCATTCATCGCCATATTTAACTACGTGGTGGTCACGTTTCTAAAACTATCAAAGTAGCTTTTTCTTGTAAGGTACGATCTTAGGCGAATATCTGGCGCTTATTTTTGGTGGAGGAGTAGATTTTTTTATGACCGGTACAGTACCACCCGCTGCCATTAGGGGCCTTTCACAAATTACGTAACGCTGTAGGAGGAGGGAGGGGGTCAGGCCAAGCGTTACGATCCATACAAAAAATCAAACCTTCTATACAAAAAGTGTTACGTGGGGGAGGAAGGGGAACCAAAATCATCAAATTTAGCGTTACGTAATTTGTGGAAAAAACCCTTATGCTACGTTTTGACAGCGCAAGGGAATTGAACAACTCAGTTGAATTCAATTGACTTGCATAAAGTTGAACATGTGCAACTTTCTTTTTGTTCAAGTGAATTGAATTAAGGTGTTTACACGTTCAGTTCGCGTTCGATTCAAGCGACTTGCTCAATTCACTTGCTTTGTCTAAACGTAGCATTATGCTACCAAAGCAGCCTACTACATGCTGTAGTAGCTCCACAGTCTCTGCATATGAGAACGCCTCCACCTGGAAAATTATTTCGTTCCCAGGTCATGCCACCTTTTGACATTATCTGAAAACTTGGGATTCTGGTTTAGGAAAGCCATTTTGTATGCTTTTGTGTGTGGAGCTGAACCTAACAATATGACAAGATTTACTCCGTTACACATCACGTGAAGGTACAGTATACCCCCGCTAATCCGACAAATTTATGGCCTGATTAGATTCTGCAGCATGACGTCACGAATGAATTCGGTGAATTTTCTTGACTGATCAGTAGTACTTTCTACTAACTCCGTCAAGGGTCGAATTCGTGATTGGTTGACTGCCCCTGAGTCCAACAAGAAGTACTACTAATCTGTCACCAGATTGAGGTTACTTACAGTCGCCGCAGAACCTAATTATCGATGTTTTCCTCGTTTATCCGACTGTAAAATCCATACAAATGGACCAACATAAACCTCCTAGCACAAATTTGAAAACTGACAGCATAATGTGTTCAAATGGGTGTTTGTATTTTTTAATCTGGAAAATTCTGAATTAGCAACAATCACAAAACGGGGGCGCTGCTAGTTGATGACATTGGTGATATTATTTTTATCCATTGAAAAAATATATTTTTAACGGTGACAAATTTTTCGATTTTTTTTATTATTTTTTTGATTTTTTTGTTTTCTCGGTTACGTTTTCACTTTCTCGGTACAAAAACAACTATAACAAGTAACTAGATAAAAGAGAGATAAAAACATTTTTTTCAAGTATGTACAAAAACAAATGAATAACAAAAGTTGTTCTCGTGATGTCTCTCTCGTCGTGTAACAAACGGTGCTATAGCCAGTGCGTTACGTGTTGCTGAGAACCGGTAAGATGTTGTTCCGGGGTTCGTTACTGTTACTGAATGGATGTTCTTTCCTCACTCCACTTTGACATCGGCTACAACATCGGCTGTTGCTTTTTGCCGGAGTTATCCAACGATTGCCCGACTCCCAACCGTTGATGTTGATTGGATGGGTTGGTCCCAAACAGAGAGACAGTTTCCAGGGGGAAGGGCACTCATCGGAATACTCCGCTCGCTCAGACCCGTTTGAAAGTATAGATGATAGTATGTTGAATGTGCGTGTTTTTGTTCTTTGTAATGGTGGTGGCATGTTCTAAGTCTTGTTTCTGACAATTTTGTTCGCTACGTTCGTTGGATTTATTCGCATGATCCTTGGTACGTTGGCCGGTTCTGTTATCCAATTATGGGCTCTTTGCAGACGGTCTGAAGGTTTGGTTCTTCAGTAGCTCTGTTAGGGGCTTGAAGACTTTTCTGAATTTTTGGTTGCAGTCCTTAGAATGGAGCACCGTAGGTGCTGGATGGCCGTGATGGGGCGCCATACGAGCCAGATGGAGCTCCATATGAACCGGAAGGCACAGAGGAGGAAGCAGTTTGCAGGTATTGGGCAACCTGGATGGCTTGCCTCACTCCTTCTAGATCAATTCCAACGACACGAGAAGATCCACCGTGTGGGGCTCCGTAGGATCCACTTGGTGGGCCATACGACCCGCTTGGAGGACCATAAGATCCGCTTGGAGCACTTCCTCCAAATCCACCCGAGGACGAGCTCTGGCTTTCCTCACGGAGCAGGATCTGACGAATTTCGTTGAGCAGTTGTTGGTCAACGTTCAGACCCTCCGAGGTTTGGCCACCGACTGGAACATTTTGGAGGCTACCGCCACCGCTGGAGAAGCTTCCGGCACTGCTGAAGCTGCTCACGTAGCCAGAAGATCCACCGCTAGCGTAGCCACCGCCGCTTGAGTAGCCACCGCCGCCACTTGAGTAGCCACCGCCACTCGAGTAGCCACCGCCGCCACCTCCTTGCGAGTAGCCTCCCGAAGAAGGTCGGTTGTAGTTATAACCGGATGGTGGTTCTGCCACGGCAACCGCAGCCAATGCAAAGGCCAAAAACTGATGGAAGAAAAGCGAAAGACGGAAGGTAAACGCTTATGCTCTACTGTATGATTGTTCGGTCGATTATTAGAACTATATTTAGGTGATGTGAAGTCTGCACAATAATTTCAAGAATGCCATTAATGAGATTTTAATCATAAAGTTACAAGATTAATCCTGGTGCATTAATTCCTTTCGAAAAACCAATTTTATTCAACAAGTAGCTCTAATAAATGGTGATTTTATCGAACCTTATCAGCATAAATGAGAAAAGGAACAAAGCATGGCACATGTTCAGTTACTAAACACGATAAATTTTAAGAAAAATCTTGAGAATATATTTTCAACAGTGTGATTTAGTTGTACGAAGCAAAATCAATTTGTGAAATTTCCATCAATTACTTCACACTAGAAGTATAACTCCTTTGTCACACTTTTAGTATGAATCATCTGAAATTTTTATATGGTGGTTGAAATAGAAAATTTTAGCTTGACGTAAATTATGGCGCCTAGCTCAACGGCGTTCTGATATGCAGAGTAAGCTTATCGACCTTGTCGAAAGTTTCTCTTTGGTAGACTTAGTCATCAACTTCAACAACACCAAATGGTTGGATGAGAACTCTGGCAATCAGTGGAGAATGTTGAAAGACTCAATTTTTTTGGTAGTCAAATGGCATCAAACGGCGTTACCACGATCGACATAGACGCACGGTTTAAGAAAGCAAAGAGCTGCCTTTGCAATTTTAAAATGTGATGGGTTGGCCATACCTTACGTAAGGGCGGAAATTGAATCTGTAAGCAAGCATTAGACTGGAACCCAGCTGGCCATAGCAGCAGAGGCAGACCCAAGCGCTCATGGCGGCGTAGTCTTTATAAAGATATAAAAGAAGTCGACCGAAGTATAACTTGGTCATGGTTAAGGTGAATGCTGGGCATCGCCCAGAATACAGATCTTTCAAATCGACCCTCTGCATCACTCGGGGTGCACAGGACCCATAAGTATAAGTAAGTAGGCAAGAGATTAATCTTTCCTTATCGTAATTTATATCAACGGAAACATAAACGACACATTATTCAAACAATTTGTTTAAATATGCTTCTTCTGATTAACGTGGAAGGTGCCATCTCCGCTAGATCAGTTGTGACAGTGTTAATATTGAAGCATTTCACCAAAAAGTAATGAATCACTTCTAATAACGAAACATTTATAAATCACTTAGCTTTGTGAAAATATTTGAAGGTACTTCTGAAAGGACAGCTTCCGTCATCAACACTCAGCGCGATTATCTTCTAACGCTCTGTTGCTAGGTAAAAAAATACTTACATTTTAGTACACACACAAACATGCATACACACATACAGACGTCACTCAATTTGTCGATCTGCATCGATTAGTATAAAGTCGACCCCTTCAAGAGTCGATGCTGTATGACTCGACATAAGAAAGAACTTCGACCTTCGGAATTGGGGAGACCTTATAGTCTTTCTGTTCAATTGTTGTACGGGAAATGTGAAAAAGATTTAATCAACAATCAAGTAAATCAGATCAGCGAATATTGCTGATATAACTAATGCATCACGGAGCCCCAAATCTGCACAAGGGTCATGCCCTACTGGTGGCCTGGGATTGAGCATTTGTTATGCATTCCTTGGAATGATCTTGAATCACTGCTATTTTGGTCCTAAGCAGAATATGCGCCACTTGGTGTAAAAGAAACAGTAATTCTTTTAATTATCACTTGGAGGATGCCTGTTAAAGCTGTACCAAACATGCTTATCTGTTCCATCATCCGTTGTAGTCCCATTGGAAATTCATATCACTGTTCATATCGCAGCTGGTCTCGTATTACTGCTAAATTAACAGCTAATCACACTACCAAGATGCGCTTAACGATTGTGCTTCATCTGTTTTACATCACATAACTTTCACTATTAAAATTGGCAATGCTTGTAACTGCCGCAAGCTTTTCCACTAAAACCACAAAGTCCTTTTAAATATTATTTGTTGCTCATTGCACCAACTATTAGCAGATCTTCACTTGCCCAATGTCCTTTCAATCGAACCAATCCTTTTTCACACGGCTCTAATTGCACCAATTATGTATCCTTGATCGAACTTACCACGGCAAAGGTGTTCATTATACTTAAAATACAGGGTAGAGAATTTAGATGTTTACTGAGACGAGTGATGTGACCGAGTGTGCCTTCCGTTGGCCAAATTGCGGTCTTTATACCAACCAAAGTTACCAACCTACCAACCCGGCCGCGAAATGATAGTTCATTTTTTTGTTGTTGTTGTACTACGCCATCCTCCCGAACCCAATGAGTCTCTAGGGGTATACTCTCCCGAACCACCATCATCATCATCGCATCGGTTGGGGTTTTTCTTCTTTCTCCGCGCCACATATAATACAACAAACTACAATCCGTCTTGTTCCAAGCTACCTCCGACCCCCCGGTGCTTAAGACGATGCGACGACGAGGCAAACCGCAGAACCAGATGCAGCACGGTCGCCTTCAATATCACGATAGGGGAGACAGTGCGAAATGCAACACTGGACGGATGCCTTTACGCCAGCATCTGAAGTTGCCGCCAAATAATGCGAATATTATGCATCCATGTTTTAGTTTAGGGGCGATTCAAATTAAAACATGGATGCATAATATTCGCACTATTCACGCGTTTTTGTATACCTAGTATATGTATACTAGAGTGATTCAAATTTTGACTTTTTTGCCCCCGATGCTTAAACGATTGCATTTG
This sequence comes from Armigeres subalbatus, assembly GCF_024139115.2. Classification (NCBI taxonomy): domain Eukaryota; kingdom Metazoa; phylum Arthropoda; class Insecta; order Diptera; family Culicidae; genus Armigeres; species Armigeres subalbatus. Next base: position 54,092,541 of record NC_085141.1, on the reverse strand, counting down.
CCATTTTAATAACCCTCCTAAATTTTTAGCAATTTTGGATGTAATTTGACTGTGTACACGTCATTTGAAGTTTGTATGGAAATTACTGTGAAAACTGACCCTTATGTGTATAACCGTTCCGTGAGGTGGCCCATGAGCTATTTAAATGTAATCAACACATTGCCTACATAGAATACTTCTCTAGCTGGAAGGCAGTTGTTGTTGCGAAGCGATTTCTCGTTTGGAAGCAAAGTTATGAAGAAAACAAAAATGCTCATTATTGATATTGATGTTATTCTTTTACGTGTTAAATTGAATTTCCCACGATTCAGTATTTCTCTAATAACTTTTCTTGTGATCATCAAATCGTTTCGCAACAAAGACGGCCTGTTTCCTTGTAAAATTTCTTATGTTGCAGATGTACTCATATGTTTTAGAGCTTAAAGGGAAGCGTTGGGAAACGGTTTTCCCTGAAAGTTACTGTTTTCATAGCAATTTTCATACAAACTTCAAACCGCGCGTGCTCACTCAATTTACATCCAAATTAGCTAAAAATTTAGGTGGATTAATAAAAAGGCAAATGCAATCGTTTAAGCATCGGGGGGCAAAAAAGTCAAAATTTGAATCACTCTAAATGTATACTGTCACCAAATCTTAGACCCCCTCCCCCTTCAAACCTATGACATCATTATTGAACGACCCCTTAGCTAGTTCGCTTTGGCTTATGTGACGAATATACTTGCAAAAAAGGAAAATCGTTTTTCAATGCTTCCATATTTCGTATAGTGTGATAGTGGAAGGAAGTTGATTCGAAATTCGATCAACATTTTGTGAATGTTAATGGCCACACAACAGCACAACATGTGATAGATTTAGTTCGGAAAAGGTATTGGAGGGTAAGCACTCTCTTCGGTTTGATCCCACGAAACCAGTACGCTAGACAGGTGCTTTCCCAACTAAGCTACACTCCGGGTGGCTTAATACCCGGAACATAGGCAATTAGCTTTGAATACACACTTAAAAAATCGATTTTGCTCCACAACACTCATCTGATTCTGTCTCATGTTCTGAGTATCTTCAGCAAATTTGGATGAAAACTAATTTAGCACAATAAATGTTTTTATTATACTGATCAGTGATCACAGACGCCATAAACAATCATTTCGTTAAAGCTGTGCATTTTGACCCTTTTCCCCTATTTAGTAAAGGTACCTACTTATCTTCGACTTAGTAATATCTCGTGTGCATCTTTCTCTGTCTACTGTGGGGTGGCGCTTTGTGGGGATTCCACCAAAAGTGAAGGTACATACCGCAATCGGTTGCTAGGTTCTTCAGCAGACGCGCTCGTGGGATCTTAAGCGGCCCCTCACACCGATCATCATCGCCGTCGTCATCGTTGGCAATTTGGCGGGGGTTGTATGCAGTATTCAAGTATTTCGTCAACTAGTGGAATGATCAACCACGCAGCTCGAATTCACATGGCCAATCCATCCGATCAGCCGTCCATTCTGAAGGGGTTTTGGATGCTTTTTGGACGACCCCGCATGTGCCCCGGGGGAATGTCTACGAACTCCCGCCGAGCTATTGAACAACTCAACACCACAATGCATGGCACGCAATAATCAACGGTAATAAATCCCCGATAAGTATTGGCGCATGGTGGTGTGCTTGGATGCCATTTCGTTTCAATGGGTCGCAGTCTCCTACACGGGTCCCGTCACGTACCCACTATTCCATCCGTTAAACCGGCGAAGAGGTCAGCAAGTCTGGTACTCGCGAAAAAGCCCCAATAATTTCCATGTTTCGTGAAAAAAAAGAATGCTCCATCAAAACACGAAGATGGGGCAATAAACAGTAATAAGCCATGCGCGTTATGCAAGGACGTTTACGCCGAGTCGGTCGCCAAATACAGTCGCTGATCAAATCTGTGTAGTCGGCATGTTTGCATACAAGGGGCGATAGCTTCGTCAGTTATATTCCGTTTGACAAGTGTTCATACGCGATTAGGGTTTTATTGTCATAGCGGATCACCGCAGAGCTACTTTCGTCACGAAACCGTGCCGTTGTGCAAATAGAAGTCGTACGATTTAATTAGTTTGCTTGTTGTTTTATGAGTTCGAATTAGCGTAATGTCAGTCGAATGCAAACACTTGAGTTCACGCTAAAAGAAAGAAGAATTCCTTCCTATTCTAATCATAGGAAGTGCTTACTTCTTACAAAGTAGTAGGTATTTATCACATCGCCATTTATCGCTTGGTTTTTAAAACCGTCGAATGACCAAATGAGAACCTCTCTTGTTTATTTTCTCTTTCGATTATTACTAAGCCGTACGATCATTTACATCGGATTCTTTTAGCAAAGATCTTAATAAAATAGCTGAGGTGAAAATATTGAAACAAATGCAAAACTAGCATAGATACTAGCAAAAAAAGGCATGCTATATAGGGGAACTGCTTCCGGAATTCATCTCATGGCTCCGATATTCATCCCATCAAAAACAAAGCAATGGAAAGCCATTTCATTTGTTTCTTATTTTTGTGATTTTTTACAGCAGTGAGCACGCAGCATTAGCATTAGCATTGAGCAATTCGCACAAATTCGTAGGTGATACAAGCCAAGACTATTGTATGAGAGTAGCATCACTTTCATTCGTTACCACAGATATTGATTTGGGACTAATCACTATCTCTTAGATGGAAGCAATTTACTCTCCAATAGTCGAGATCTGTCCTGGCCACGTCCTTGCGAATGCTGAGGGAGGGAAAGGATGGTTAGTTGGACACCTACTTAAGAAAAATGCAGAGAACTCTACGACCTCTCATAGGTGCCACGGGAGGTTTTGGGATTGTGTGGAAGGTTAGAACAGTAGGAATCGTTTTAGTAGAGCGTTCTTCTGAACCCATTGACCGATTTCAACCAAATTTGGAACACACATTCTTTATCTTAAGGAGAAGACAATTGGGGAGTTAGGCAGGCTCTTTGGAAAAGAGGGAGGGTATGAGGGGAGGGGTATTGCTTAGTTGCAGATCAACTCAGTGTAACTTCTGAACCCCTTGGCCGATTTCAACCAAAATTTGGAACACAAATTCTTTATCTTAATGAAACGACGATAAGAGGGGGGCACGGTGTAAACAAATGGATAATTATCGAAGTTTCATGTACCTCTGATTTTTTTTTTTCATAGAAAGTTAGGCCAGGTCATTAGAAATGAGGCACTGGGTGTTTTAAAATATTGCTGTTCCAGAGAAAACTTTCCTCTTTCCGGTTGAATTTTCAAACTACTGCAGCTGTCACTCTATATTTTTTCTCGGCTGACATGGCATTCTACGATGACAACGCAAAAAAACAGGTTGTGGTTCAGTGTATTGAAGATTTACAGGCTTGCGGTAGAACTTTGACAGCTGCGGAAAAACTTTGCGAAATCCGCAAAATGGAAAATTTTGAAAAGATCCGCAATATTTCAACGGCGATTTTTTGAAAAAAGTGATTTTTATTGTTTTCTTCTCCAATATTCGGTATAAAAAGCCAATTCAAGACAAAATTTTCAAAACGACTCATCTGCTTTTGTAAACAAAGATTCAAACGACGATTTGACGAAACTGATAGCTCTCCAACGCAAACCAACACCATCAACAGGTAGCGGAAACCTCTACCTACCTATTGATGGCGTTGGTTTGCGTGGGAGAGCTATCAGATTCGTCGAATCGGCGTTTGAATCTTTGTTTACAAAAGCATATAAGTCGTTTTGAAAATTTTGTCTTGAATTGATAATTCAGCAAAGGATGGATCACAGTAATTAACCCTCAAAATTGGAAATATACACAATTGTAGTTTTTCTGTATATAGAACCAACATTTAAACGGATCTTAGATGGTAACAAATAATTTTTTATGTAATTCAAGCGTTTCTTGAGTGTTTTTAGATTATTTTTTTTAACGTGAATTACATTTTTTTAGCAGTGTATCATCTATCTCCGGCATTTATTCTGTTCTCTGTTAAATAAAATGTCTACAATTCCATCTTCCAACATTTGCGCTAGATGACACACTGAAGTACGCCGTATTTTATAAAATTTATAACATTTTCTTTTTTGAACATATGATATAGCTCGTAACTCATGTGCACACGCTTTTTTTTTGAACTCTCACTCAGTACTATACGTAACACCTTCCACTCGTGAAATTGGAAAGGTAAAATTGGTCCTAGAACTGATTACGTAAGCCGAAGGAAACCTTATTCGTAGTGGAAATGCCTCTTAGGAAACGGTAAAAATATACCATTCACTCTGCCAATACGAAGTAGAAAGTGTAGTGTTACGGATTGAAGTAGAATGACAGGATATGTAGGAGATAAGGGAAGTGCTGAGGAAATTGTTAACCTTTGAATGTTTGTGAAGTGGGATAATGGTCCTTAATAATATCGTTGTATTTATAATGGTTTTATTGCACACTTAAAGAGTGTCTATCTTGAAGAACATTATAAAGTCATAATTATTACTTGGGATGTTTCCAGAAAAGACGTATTGCTGCTGCAAAAATGGCCTTCTCAGACGTAAGTAACCAGTTTACTGCCCATAAAAGCATGAATAACCCCCGCGGATATGGAACGAATCAAATAGCAGCATCAGAGCTTCCGTAACATGCATACAGAAAAGACATTCGCTCTATATAAAACTTTAGTTCATCCAGTAGCCATTATCGTTCATGGAACATGGAAATTATGAGAAGCTTTTGTGGTTTTCAAGTAAAATATGATGTGTACCACAGAAACTATGAGACAGTGTATCAAGAGGAAAATATTATGAATCAAATAAAGTATGGCAGACTGACAATGGGCTGGCTATCTAGTACGAATGTTGGAAGAAAACAAAAGCAAATACAAGATTGACCAGAGAACTGGATAAAAGCTGGAAACGGATGATAATTGCAGGAACAGATTGTGATTCATGCAAAAATTAAAAAAAAATCCAAAAAAACTTCTAAAACGCTCAAAATATAGAAACAAATGATTTTTCAACATTTTTTATCCGTTTAAAAATTGGTTTTATAAAAACAAATGTTACGTATGTGTATAATTCCAATTTTGAGGGTTAATTACTATGATTCATCCCTTGCTGAGTTGTCAATTGACTTTTTATACCGAATATTGGAGCATGAGCATCCCAAGTAACACCGAAAACATCATTATTAACGAAGATCTAATAATGATGTTGAATAAAGGTCGGGAAAATGAAATACAAAACATGTTATGTTCAAGGAAAGCTATGATAAGGTTTTTGAAAAACATACAGCAATTTGATCAGAAAAGAAGTTTCATACTACATTCTCACAACTTGCTGATAACATGTCGATTTTTGACATTTGTTTGGTTTTTTGAGATGTTTCGTTTTACATTCTCACAACATAAAACATGTCTACAGGAAGATTTTACGAACAAGGTCATAACATGTTCATTTTTTGACATTTGTTTCGTCAGAATATATACCCCAATGATAGCAGTTTAGCTAAAATATGCATTTTGAACGTAATTTCAACATCTTTTAAGATCAATGTAATGAACGTTCTTCATCGACAATGTTGTTTACCGAGAACTCGCCATATTATTTTTCCTTTGCAGATTCAAGAATTTGTTTACATATCAATTTCAAAATTATGCTTTGGCATAGTTATATTTTTCTTCAATCAATGGCGCATGAATTTAGGAGAAGTAAAATGAAAAGTAAGCCAATGAAACATGAGCCGCATATAATGTTTCGACCGAGACTTCGAAACAAATTTGATTTATTTATTCAGTTTGTATATATTTATAATTATTATTAAAATGGTGTTCATCATTTCATGCATGCATGTTTTCATTCGTTTTGTGTATAAAATGTATTTCTTTGAACGTGTTGGTCAGCATTTTTGTTTTGGTGTTCAATTTGACAGAACCATGTTGAAAGTCGGTTATTGGAAACATCCTTAGAACTTAAGTTTAGTCCTGTGAATGTGCAATCAAAAACAAGGTTGTGACTTAAAGATGTTGAAAATATCGATAATTTTTGCGCTGTTTGGGTCGTGTGAAAGTAATCAAAGCAGTTTTTCATACCAAAACGTAACAAACTATATGTTCGAAAGATGTATTTTTTACACTCATACAACAAACCGTGTTACTTGGGATGAGCATAATTGACCGCCCACGGTTGCTCCTCCGTTATTGCTTGTTCAGCTGTAATTACACAGAGAACCAACAGATGATGTTTGGGACTAACATCATCCTCAGTGTGTAAAAACTGGTAACCAAAAATTAAGGCAATATCGACGCCGGCCGTGTCCGAATGCAGGTCAATTAGGGAATAGGTAGGAAAATGTTAACGTGATACTCGCTTTAATGGAAGCCGACGAATCATCTGCACTTCCACGAGAAATCACAGGGATTTTGGATATATGGGGTAGGGAGTGAAGCAGGGTTCGTTTTGGTAAACGGTATGCCGGGTGTAGCGTGTATTTTGATCGAAGTTAAATAAACTCATAATCGAACGTGCACTAATTAATTAAATTACTGATCGCGTAGCGCATAACAAATAATTTGGATGATCGCGCGATTGATCTGCGTGATATAAGAAAAACTTACTGATTAATTTACAAAGTAGAACAAATCATTTCAAAGATCGCGCGATCGTTCTGCGTATTGAAGGAAACACGATCAGATGCGGACTCACCAGAAAGGGCAGAAAGCTTGTCACAAAATCTTTAGAATGTATTGTAAGTATGCTCTATTCGTGTATGGTGCTTTTACATCTCGGTGTGGTTTGATAACACTGTTAGTTACTTTGCTTTATCAAAGGGAATCTCATATCAATGCTAAGGTTTCTAGACTTACTGTGGGGGATACTAAGGAAACTTGGTCCGCTCGTCTCTTTAATGTCATATCACAATCAAAACTAAACAAATTTACGAGATTTTAACACAGACTTACTGATATGCGGTATGTAAATTGTTGTTGATACACAGTCGACTGTTTTGAAATATTGATAAAATCTAATTTAAAAACATTCGCGGCGAATTGATCTCTATTATTTATTATTTATTCAGACTAAGGCCGAAGTGACCTGTGCGGTATATAAGAGTCTTCTCCATTCGGCTCGGTCCATGGCTACACGTCGCCAACCACGCAGTCTACGGAGGGTCCGCAAGTCATCTTCCACCTGATCGATCCACCTTGCCCGCTGCGCACCTCGCCTTCTTGTGCCCGTCGGATCGTTGTCGAGAACCATTTTCACCGGGTTACTGTCCGACATTCTGGCTACGTGCCCGGCCCATCGCAGTCGTCCGATTTTCGCGGTGTGAACGATGGATGGTTCTCCCAACAGCTGATGCAATTCGTGGTTCATTCGCCTCCTCCACGTACCGTCCGCCATCTGCACCCCACCATAGATGGTACGCAGCACTTTCCTTTCGAAAACTCCAAGTGCGCGTTGGTCCTCCACGAGCATCGTCCAGGTCTCGTGTCCGTAGAGGACTACCGGTCTAATTAGCGTTTTGTAGATTGTCAGTTTGGTACGGCGGCGAACTCTATTCGATCGGAGCGTCTTGCGGAGTCCAAAGTACGTACGATTTCCAGCCACTATGCGCCTCCGAATTTCTCTGCTGGTGTCATTTTCGGCAGTCACCAGTGAGCCCAAGTACACAAATTCTTCTACCGCCTCGATTTCGTCACCATCGATGCAAACTCGCGGTGTGTGGCTCACATTGTCTTCTCTTGAACCTCTGCCTATCATGTACTTCGTCTTCGACGTGTTGATGACTAGTCCGATCCGCTTAGCTTCCCTCTTCAGTCTGATGTAGGCTTCCTCCATCTTCTCAAAGTTACGTGCCATAATATCTATGTCGTCGGCGAAACCAAATAGCTGGACGGACTTATTGAAAATCGTACCACTCGTGTTAATCCCTGCTCTTCGTATTACCTCTTCCAAAGCGATGTTGAATAGCAAACACGAAAGACCATCACCTTGCCGTAACCCTCTGCGGGTTTCGAAGGGACTCGAGAATGCCCCTGAAACTCGAACTACGCACATCACCCGATCCATCGTCGCTTTGATCAACCGTGTCAGTTTATTCGGAAAACCGTGTTCGTGCATTAGCTGCCATAGCTGGTCCCGATCGATTGTATCATATGCGGCTTTGAAGTCGATGAATAGATGATGTGTGGGCACGTTGTATTCGCGGCATTTCTGCAGTACTTGGTGAATGGCGAACACCTGGTCCGTGGTGGAGCGTTCGCCCATAAAACCCGCCTGGTACTGCCCCACGAACTCCCTTGCAGTTGGTGCTAGTCGACGGCATAAAATTTGGGAGAGTACCTTGTAGGTGGCGTTCAGCAATGTGATTGCGCGGTAGTTGCTACAATCCAGCTTATCGCCCTTTTTGTAGATGGCACACACGACACCTTCCATCCACTCCTGCGGCAAAACTTCCTCCTCCCAAATCTTGGTAATGACCCAGTGCAGCGCTCTAGCCAGTGCCTCACCACCGTGTTTAAATAGCTCTCCTGGCAGTTGGTTAACCCTATAGATAGTAGAATCTATAGATGAGCGAAAGCATGGCTGAGTCGATTTTTTTGCCCGTGCACACGCGCATATGACGTCACAGCCCTTAACGTTTCCATTGAAATCGTGACGTCATGCTCGTTTGGAGACACGTTTGACAGTTCGTTTGGAGACAGAGGATTTATCTTCGCTCATCTATATATTCCACTATCTATAGTTAACCCCAGGGGCTTTGTTGTTCTTCAGCCGGCCGATCTCCTCCTGGATTTCCTGGAGATCCGGAGCCGGTAGAATTATGTCCTGCGCGCGTTCTCCCAGGTCCATCACCATACCGCCATCTTCGTCCGCCACATCGCCATTCAGGTGTTCTTCGTAGTGCTGCCGCCACCTTTGGATCACCTCACGCTCGTTCGTAAGAAGGTTCCCGTTTATGTCCTTACACATATCAGGCTGTGGCACGTGGCCCTTACGTGAACGGTTTAACTTCTCATAGAACTTTCGTGTGTTATTAGCGCGGTACAGTTGCTCCGTTTCTTCACGGTCTCGATCTTCCTGCTGGCGCTTTTTCCTCCGGAAAATCGAGTTTTGTCTGTTCCGCGCCTGTTTATATCGTGCCTCGTTCGCCCTCGTGCGGTGTTGCAGCAATCTCGCCCATGCTGCATTCTTCTCCTCCACTAACTGCTCACATTCGCCGTCATACCAGTCGTTTCTCTGATCCGGGGGCACCGTGCCAAGTGCAGCGGTTGCGGTGCTACCAATGGCGGATCGAATATCTCTCCAGCTATCTTCAAGAGACGCTGTGCCTAGCTGCTCTTCCGTTGGAAGTGCCACTTCCAGCTGCTGCGCGTATTCTTGGGCTAGTCTACCGTCTTGTAGCCGCCCAATGTTAAGCCGCGGCGTCCGACTTCGACGCGTGTTGTACACCGTCGAGAGTTTTGAGCGCAGGCATACTGCAACGAGGTAGTGGTCGGATTCAATATTCGCACTGCGGAAAGTGCGGACATTCGTGATGTCGGAGAAGAATTTATCGTCGATTAGAACGTGATCGATTTGGTTTTCCGTTTCTTGGTTAGGTGATCTCCATGTGGCCTTGTGGATATTTTTGCGGGGAAAAAAGGTGCTTCGAACTACCATTCCGCGGGAGGCTGCGAAGTTTATGCATCGTTGGCCGTTGTCATTCGATACGGTGTGCAGACTATCCGGTCCGATGACCGGTCTATACATTTCCTCCCTTCCTACCTGAGCGTTCATGTCACCGATGACGATTTTAACGTCCCGCAGTGGGCATCCATCGTATGTCTGCTCCAGTTGTGCGTAGAACGCTTCTTTCTCGTCGTCAGGTCTCCCTTCGTGTGGGCAGTGCACGTTGATGATGCTATAGTTGAAGAAACGGCCTTTAATCCTCAGCTTGCACATCCTTGCGTTGATTGGCTGCCACCCAATCACGCGTTGGCGCATCTTACCCAGCACTATGAAGCCGGTTCCCAGCTCGTTGGTGGTGCCACAGCTTTGGTAGAAGGTAGCCGCTCGATGCCCGCTTTTCCACACTTTCTGTCCTGTCCAGCAAATCTCCTGCAGCGCCACGACGTCGAAGTTGCGGGGATGTAATTCATCGTAGATCATCCTGTCGCAACCTGCGAAACCTAGCGACTTGCAGTTCAATGTTCCAAGCTTCCAATCGTGATCCTTTATTCGTCGCCTAGGTCTTTGCCGATTATATCGAGTCGCATTATCTCTTATATTGTTCGTAATGATTGGTTTTCTAGGCGGCTTATTGGGCCTGCGCAAACCTTCTGTCTCGTCGGAGGGCCGTCGTGTCAGGGCTGTTTAGCGTCCCACCTAACACCAGGACTTGGGCTTGTGCGCTTTGAGCGGCACACGGTCGCTTTGGTGGGGCCTACTTGCGGATGCATGCAGCTTTTTATAGAGGTTTAACAGGGCCCACTGTCAAACCCCACCACATCCTAGGCAAGCCCCACAACTCGCAGATGGCCTGGGGAGGGATCGTCAAGCCCTTGGACATAGTCCCTGCTGCCCGCAAAAATTGATTGAATTGATCTCTCTTCAAGCTTTAATAAAAGTATAAAGCTCTCCGATTTTTCATTTCCTAAATACATAGACTATCCGACTGTGCAAGTTGTATTATGGAATTCAACAGTACTGTCTTACAATTTGGGGAGACTTGATCCCATTTTTCGATATTCCCTTAGCCAATACTCTTTTAAGCCTTTTTTGAAAATTAAACATAATAAAACGAATTTCATATATTTTATAAATCTTTTCAGCAAATTGCACTACTGGCGACTATTAGTCGCCAGAGTAGGCTGACCATACGTACCGTATTTAATGGGACAGTCCCGTTTTTTAAACCTTTTTGTGATGTCCCGTCGTAAACTGAAAAATGCTCAATTTGTCCCGTTTTTCCATTGATTCTGCATCAGGGATTGAATCCTGAAAAGAATGAACTGAACAAGTCTCTCACTTATCATCTCTGTATACATATAAGATATGTAGCATACCGCGAGAGACTTTTTTCGCAAGCTGTCATGATACACTAATAAAATTTCAATCATAAAATTTATTTGTTTGAAAACTATAACTTTTATTAAGTACGGCGAACATTAAGTCTATGTATTAAACAATAAACCTCATGTTATACCCTTTCTTCATTATAGGGTACAATATAACACATATTGGCTTAACTTATATTGATCATATAATCGCAAACATAAACATTATGTTTGAAATCTAATAGTCAAAAATTATATAGTCTTACACATAACTCGTATGTTTGCCGTTCTGAATGGAAGTAAGAAAATTGAAGAAACTGTGGCCGCATGGACGGAACTCCTCCGAAGTTAAGTTTCACAATCGGAAAATGGTAAGAGAAATAACTTTCTATTGCTACGATTTTGTAATTTGTGTAATTATATTTTGTTTCTTAAAGTGGATGAATATTTTCTTCCATAGCAATTGTGAGATGCGATGAACTTCATGAAAATCGATCCAAACATGCAAACGCAGATGATGGAAAAGGGAGCTGTGCTCGTGCCCAATGATTTGCCAGGATGGGTTGAAATCGGTTGAACCTTTGATTTGTGCTGCGGTGCCGGATCAATCAATTCACCGGCGTAGAAAGAGTCATCTTTTAAATTTTGGAATAATGTGTCAGAATCAGAACGCTCAGTGTGATAGACGGAAATGGTAAAATATTAAATAACTTCCCATTTCTCCGATTCTGTAATTATATTTCGTTCCTTAAATTTTCCTTCCAGGAGCCGCAGGAACTGCAACGAACTTCAAGGATGCGATCTAAACATAAAACACAGATGATAGAAAATTAGGATGCTGTGCTCGTGCCCAGGATGGATTGAAATCGGTTGAACCCTTGATTTTTACCGGTGCCGGATCAATCAATTATTCACCGGTGCAGAAAAAGGCATCTTCTAAACATGGAATGTGGCTGAGCTCAAACTGTTTTTATTTTCAATTGTTCAAATGAATTATATTTTCTTGGTGCTAGAATGAGGTGGGGCTATTTTAGGATTTCCGTCAATAAAAAAATTAGACTAAATTATTGTTTTTAATTTCAATATATTATTGTGAAAAACCCACATAAACATTATGAGCCATTGGAGAATAAAAGTTATAAACTCCACACATAAATTTTATTTGAATTAAGACCAATAAATGTTATAAATCTTCTCATAACAATTATTAGAAGGAAATCTATTAACAGTTATGTTTCGTAAACATATTACCTATTTGATAACCCAAATTGCAAAAATCTATGTAGTTTCACACATAATAGGTATGAGGATATTTGCCTCGGTGTAGAGAACTGATTCGGGAGGCTATACCCCATGAAAAATTTCTTTTAGAAAGCTCCAAATGCGGGGAGCACTGGCTCTGATGATGCATTTTAACTTGTTCTACATAGCTGTGCAGTAATCAACACGAAATGAGCTAAAACAAATCGAGAATCACCATTTTTCTGTGAGGGCTGCCTATCCGATTCTGTTTTTTGCATTTGTACACAAGTTTGATAAATTTGTTATCATGGCTTGTTATGATTCGGAACAATTTTTGCCTTTCTTTTATCGTTGTTCGTTATCTATTGAGAGCGATTTCTGCAAACCCTGTTCTACATTGATCATATACATAGAAAGTTCTTATAGAGAGATCTAAACCCAATGAAAATAAATACTAAGGTATGGAAATCCATATATTGTGTGCGTGCCTTCCGTGTATGGCGAAAAAGCTTCCACTACTACATTCGAGCGAGCTCCCGTAAGAAGCCGTGCAAATATGTACGTCACCATTTGCTGTTTACATTTTCCATCATTCACTAATACACTTGCATTTGGTCTTCTTCCTCACCTTCTATCTATTCTCATTGATCTAAGCCCTCGGCTGACTCATCTTCCAACAAATAAGGACGAAACCCATAAAAAATGTGAGATGCAGGGATGCCAGACATACAGACATGTCTGTATTTATACAGACATTTGGTCTTGCATACAGACATCATACAGATTACAGACATTATACAGACTTTTGATGGAAGTTACAGACTTTTACAGACATTTGTTGTATTCGAAAACTTTGAGCTTTCATACAAAATGCGGTTGGGCTTTCCAATCGAACCATTTTTGAGTTTTCAAACACAATCGTTATGGGAGCGTTCTTAGAGCGTTACCAAATTTGGTCACCTGTCAGTTGCGCTACTGGTTTAGCAGTGCGTTTAGTAGCGTCCAGTAGAGTGTCGAGTAATGATTCTGCGCTGCTAAAGGTAGCCTCACACCTCGGGAATTTGGTTCGCGGATTTTTTCCCCAAGCATTTTTGCATATGCGATGTTTTCGGAATTCGGACACGGAAAATCAAAATCCCGGCCCCATTTAAAATACACGGGGCTCAAAATCCGCTGGAAAATTTTCCCAAGGTGTGAGGCAGCCTTAAACGACTAATACTCGCGCCCGGTAATTTCGCTTTGAACGGGATTTCTTTTGGGTTCCGAACAGAATCCTTTTAGAATTCCAAATATTTTTTATTCCTTTAGGAAGCCTAAAAAGATTACATTCAGAAGCTCAAAATGAATCCTTTCGAAAGCCCAAAATGATTCCGTTCGAAAACCCAAAGATATCCATTCGTACGAATTTCTGCTCAGATTTATGCGAAGTTCTGATTGTAATCCTTCTGCGGCTAATGGAATCCCTTCGAGCTTCTGAACGAAATTTTTTGGGCTTTCGAAATGAATCACTTTGAGCTTCCTAAATAACTCCTTCTGGACTTCCAAACGAAGTTCTGGTGGGGTTCTGAATAAAACCATATTAGTATTCGATTAGAGCGTTCTGGGCTTGTGAACGGAATCTTTTTCTTCTAGACTGAAACACTCAAAGGATTTTGTTTGTAAGCGCAAAAGGAATCGATTCGAAAATCCAGAAAGAGCTCCCTCCAAAAGCCAAAAATGAGCTCCGTTCAGAAAACAAAAAATCATGCGTTCGTTACCTCAAAACAAGTCTCTCTTGGTTTCCGAACTAAATTATTTGAGATTTGGGAAAGTATTTCTGAACGAAATGATTTTGAGCATCCAAAACAGAATTCTTTTGAATTTCCGAACGGAACCTTGTTAGGCTTCCGAGCGAAATTATTTTGGGCCTTTAAACGGAGTCCTTTTAGATTTTGGAAAGAAATACTTTTTCTTTGGAAAGAAATACTTTTCTTTTCTAGAATTCTGATTGGAGCCATCTAGGCTTTAAAAGCCTAAAAAGATTCCTTTCGGAAGCCAAAAGGGTTTTGTTCGAAAGCACAAAAGGTACTTATGTTTGAAATTCTGCCATTTCACGTATGCTCCGGATCTTCCGAAGGGCCATTTCGGGAGCATTTGGGGGTCACGGAAGACTTTCACTATTGATTGCACTCATAATTCGGCAGGATGGATTGCTACGAAAAAATCGCGAAACGCTGGGATGAATTTTTCGGAATTAGCCGCGAAACTCTGGGATGAGATTTTGGAACTGGCCACTTTTATGGATGTTCCAGATCTTCCGCCGAACCGTTTCTGGAACATTTGGGGGTCACAGAAAACTTTCCCTATTGATTGCACCCATAATTTGCCAGAATAAATGGTTACTTACAGATCGTGAAGCTCTGAGATGATTGAATTTGGATTTGGTCATTTTACGGATATTCCGGAGGATTTTTACTGTAGCATTTGGGGGTCACAGAAGATTTTCATTACTGATTACATTCATAATTCGCCAGGATAGATTATTACGGAACAATCTCGAAGCTCTGGGACGAACTTTTGGAATTGACTATTTTTACGAATGTTCCAGATTTTCCGAAGCACCGTTTCTGGGACATTTGAAGGTCACAGAAGACTTTCACTATTGATTGCACCCATAATTCGGCAGGACGAATAGCTACGAAAAAATCGGGAAGCTCTGAGATGAACTTTTGGAATTGGCCACTTTTACGGATCTTCCAGATGGCATTCCAATGACCGCTCAAGGGATAAAAATGCCAAGAAATGACGTATAAAAGATAGCAAATACAGTTGGGATCATCAGAGCACATATTTGCAAGCAATTTTATGTATCATAACACGAAACTCGAAAATTAGTTGCCAAATTGGGAAGCTCAAACAGTACCTCTTTAGTACAGGTTCCCCGGGGACTAGAGAGGTCAATTTGGATGATTCACCTTTTGGGCTTATTCCTGAAACCTACAGCTTTCGTTTGGTGCCTAAAGATCGAAAATCGGTTGAAATTTGAATTTTTGTGATCATGATGACATCTTGGGTCCAAACGAATTCCAAAGCACAATATGTAACTTTTTCCTAATGCATTAGGAAGGTTAAAGAGGCTCGTAAGCCGATTTGCAAAAGGCTCGGAAGCCTCCTTTGAAGAGGGTTGGAAACCTTTTTTAAAAGGTTTGGAAGCTTCCTTTCTAGAGGCATGAAAGCATCATTCATAGAGGTTTGCAAGCCTTCTTTCTACAGGTTCGGAAGCCTTCTTTCAAGATGCTCGAAAGCCTCCTATCGTACGGAAGCCTATTTAGAAGAGGCTTGGAAGCTGATTTTCAAAAAGCTTGGAAGCCTCTTTTCAAGAGGCTTGGAAGCCTCCTTTGAAGAGGGTCGGAAATCTTTTTTCAAAAGGTTTGAAAAAGCCTCCTTTCTAAAGGCTTGGAAGCCTCCTTTCAAGAAGTACGGAAGCCTATTTTAAAGAGGCTCAGAAGCCGATTTTCAAAAGGCTCGGAAGCCTTTTTTGAAGGGGGTCGGAAACCTTTTTTCAAAAGGTTTGAAAGCCTCCTTTATAGAGACTTGGAAGCCTCCTTTCAAGAGGCTCGGAAGCCGATTTTTTAAAGGCTCGGAAGCTCTTTTTCTAGAGGCTTGGAAGCCTCCTTTGAAGAGGGTCAGAAGCCTTCTTTCAAAAAGCTCGGAATCACCCTAACAAGAAGCTCAGAAGCTTCCTTTCAAGAAGCATTTTTTCAAGAGGATCAGAATCCTCCTGCCTGGAAGCCTCCTTTATAGAAGAATGGAAACCTCTTCTCTAGAGGCCTGGAAGCCTTATTTCAAAAATCTCGGAAGCACCCTAACAAGAAGCTCAGAAGCTTCCTTTTAAGTAGCTCGGAAGCCTTTTTCAATGGGCTCGGAAGCTTTTCAAAAGGCTCGGAAGCCTCCTTTCTAGAGGGTTGGAAGCTTCTTTTCAAGAGGGTTGGAAGCCTTTTTTCTGAAGGTTCAGAAGCCTCTTTTCAAGAGGTCTTCTATTCCAGCCCCGGTAATGAGAAAACTGTTCGTGATCGAATAACTCTTCACTGGTTTACTGGGTGATATGTGTCCTGTCCGTTGTCTCATGTTAGGTGCTAAATGTTCAGACTGTGTTCCTGTCTTGACTATTACCAGGAAATTCTATTGAAACTGTTTGGACTTTGACAAAGGCACATTTGTGAAAGTATATTAAGACAGCTTACTCCATCATAACTTTTGAAA
This sequence comes from Armigeres subalbatus, assembly GCF_024139115.2. Lineage (NCBI taxonomy): Eukaryota > Metazoa > Arthropoda > Insecta > Diptera > Culicidae > Armigeres > Armigeres subalbatus. The sequence continues at coordinate 54,076,041 of NC_085141.1, read as the reverse complement.
AAAAATGAAAATGTAGCCTAAATCATTGACAAACGGTCTGTGCTGATGCTAATGGGAAACATCTGATCAGTATTCTTAATTGGCGTAAAATTAAATTGAAACTCGTGCTTATACTTACTGGGACACCCTATATAAGAAGAACAATAATATCGAACAAGATATACAAAATATCGTATTAATCCAATTAAGTGGGAATTTTTTTTGGAATTATTTTGGCGTATATTCCAATTTCACGTACCCTATTGTGGCCCTTTCAGCTCCACAATATGATCTTTATAGTAAGAATGATGACGCTAACTGTACTAAATATCAAAAAATGAGATGTGTTATTCTATGGCTCTAAAAAACATCTTTGGAAGATCTATATAACACTACATAGTGGTAAACAAAAAAAAATAGTTCAATACTTCAATCAAAATTCGTCTCAATTTGAGAGTGATAAATTAAATTATCCAATCTACAGAATTAATTTGAGGTAATTAAATAAACGACCTCGGCTTACCGACTGTATTACTGTAAATCTTGTACTAATTCGTTCGTCCTTCTGATCTCAATTAGAAAACATAGCCAATTTAACACCCTCGGCTTATTTATTTCAACCTTGTACATGACCGCATCAGTCAGCTACCAGATGATTCTGTGGTTACGATTTTCCATTCAAATGTTCATCTGCAACCGATGAGTCCCCTTCCAAAAGAGAGTGGACGCCTCCAAGTACATACGCGGAATCACTGCATGCATCAAGAAGTTGTACATTCTGCAGTCAATCAGCCGACACGAGAGGCAACATAATGACGACACCATTTGCGATATTGGTGAATGAAGATGAAACATTGGCCAACCAAAGTCCAAATTGTACAACATACGATCAACTCGCAACGGAGAGCTAGCTCATTAGGCTGTTTGATTCCCCGTGTGCTGTTTGATGCATAGGATTAAAAACCGTTGAAGACAGTTTAAAGACCTATGCTACTAAGTTTAAAAAATAGCTAGTGGCAGTGAATGTCTCAACATAAACATCATTTAAAAGTTAATCATTCCTGAAAATCAAAAAGAAAAAAAAAGTTTTACTACATAAAAAATTATTTCTACAGCTACTAAGTAGAATGTCTTCACTTGTCAAAATAATGGTTTTACTGTTGTGTCTTTCGTCTCTGTTGAGATTTGTTCCACTAGCAATCATTATATTATTTTGGAATTTAGGATGAGTTTCAACAAGAGTTTTAAATTAATATTCTATATTTTGTAATTTGTTTTAAAAAAATAGAATCAAGGTCTTCGACCAGAGGTCGTACAGACTTAACAATTAACATCTAGCATTAGACAACGGGCAAGACATTTACACAAAACCCAGTGGACCAGTGAAGAATTTTCCGCTTTACGAAATATTTTCTTCTTACCAGGGCGGGAGTCGAACCCACACTTCACAGCACATGCGTCTAGACGTCTGACGTCGTTAACGGCACGACTGTGAAGCTCATAAGAAATTATTTAGTTATTTATTTAGTTTCGAATTTGATTACGTTTGCGATAACATTATAGATTACCAGAAACTGGTATGGGAAATAGGATTTCCTCTAAAGTACGAACTTCTTTTGAAGAACGTAATAGATTTTATAGGATTTAATTTCTTAACTTTTTTGTTAGAGATGCGAAAACAGTCATAATGGTCCGCTGGAGACATACTCTAAGCAGGTCACCCACAGTTATTGAAATTGCTCTGAAATTGAAACACTAAAACATTTTACGGTGACAAATTTATTTTTTTCTGATCTATCAATACTTACACGCTACACACAAATAAATTCAATAAATTACTTTTTACCTAAGGGAGCACCATAAGAATCACTTGGAGCACCATAAGATCCACTTGGGCCACCCTGACCAGGAGCACCATATTGACCACTTGGAGCACTTTGTTCATCACCACCTTGCCAGAACTCAGCGACCTGCTGGCTCTGCTTGGGATTTTCCAATTCAATTCCGACCACGCGGCCCTGTGAGCTGCTGCCAGCTGGTGGTCCATACGAACCGTATGGACCTCCGCTGCCACCACCGTTGGAGGATGGATATGGACCTCCAGCACCTCCACCATTCGCGGATTCTTGCTGCAACAACAACGTCTTCAACATATCAAGCAACTGAGGGTCTACGTTTTGACCCTCGTAGGTCTGTGGACCACTGTTGACCTGCTGGTAGCCGCCTCCACCGCCGCCGCCACCACCACCGTGTCCGTTACCATTCCGGCGATCTGGATAACCACCGGATGCCGGAGGTTCAGCAAGTGACACTCCTACGAGTATCAACACCACACACTACACGTGTTGAAAAAGAAACAAATCCAAATTTAATGCAATTGATTTCACTTCTAGTCCGCCACAATATGAAAATCACTCACCACAGCACTTAGTCTAAGCATTGTTAACGCTATTTCCCTATATTCTAGTCACTATGTTCTAATGATCGCTTTTTGGCAACTGTTGCACTGTCCAAAGAACACTACCGAATGCTCAGTCATAACACTTGACCAACGAACTTTATATCAAATCTGCGGCAAATTTATTTCTGTAAGTACCCGCGCGGAAGCCTAGCAGCATTATTGGTGCGTTGCGATCTCGTCTTCGCCGGTACCCGACCATCCACGCGTTCGTCTCCAAATGCTCGCCTTCGCGCCATCGGAATCGTTGGACGGTAAGAACTTACCGAGTTTTAATTGTCTAATTTTGCCCGTCGAATAGGCGCACAATGGGTGAGAATTTCGACAAAATCTTATCGCACGTCTAGAAATCTGCGGTGTGGTTGAGCTAATCCTCCGATGCATCGCGATGGTTAGTTGTATGATAGATGTAAACTATGGGCTTATAATTGCAACTGTGTTAAGAAACTTTCACTATATTTAAATATAACGACAGTAGAAGCACCATAGCTTCTAAATATATACACACAATTGGCGGTTGTTAGATTTTTTAACAATTCTACCAAATCTGTATAAGAACTGGGCATATGCGAAATTGTTAGATTCTTATACAAATAATGTAATTGACAGCTGACAAATGTTGTCAGAAAAGCTTGCAAAATTGTAAGGTCTCATACAACATTTGTATAAGAATCTAGCAATTTCGCATATGCCCAGTTTTTATGCAAGTTTTGGTAGATTCTTATAAAGAATTGATAGAAAATCTAACAACCACCAGTTGGGTGTATGTATAAAAACAATCCGCACACACTAAATTCTTTCTCAAAATTCAAGTTTTTATCCAATCATTACCAAATTTTCAGGGATTATTATTTTTTTGTTTTTCTTTGTTTCGGAATGCGCGAATCTTGGCCTTAACCCCAGCCATAAGATTCTGCACGACCTCAGAATCGACATTTTTTTGCATATTAATGTAATTTGCATGCTTTCTTCGTTGCTTCTACATTCTTATCACTTTAGGTCTTTTGAAAAAGTGCTCCTTCATAATGGCCCAGTATTTTTCTATTGGGCGAAGTTCCGGAGTGTTCAGATCTTTCAACACGAAATCGACATCATTCGCCTTATACCACTCTATCACGTCCTTCGTGTAAGCGGCATGATGCCAAATCCGGACAGAAGATCGTCGAACCATCGTTTTCCCTTTCTCGTATTTTTAACAAATTTGTATTGCTCATGATCTATTACTTGCATTCATCTCTTAGACTAGGTGTTCCGTGTTTGATTAGCACTGTCATCCTTACTTGCTATGATATATGTTTAGTTATTATTAATACCTACATTGCATTTGCTATTGGCAGTTAAGATTTTTCCTTTGTTTGAATTGAACCATGTAGGAATTACAATGTTTTTAACTAAAAATAAGCTTAACCTAATTTAAGCTAAGGGAATAGCGGCTGATCGATGCAATAGAAGATAGCAAAGATTACTGTCTAAAATTGGAAAATATTCTATTGGACATTTGTTGCAATGTCTCAATATTGGAAATTGCATTTTTCAAAATTTTATTTTGAATCCTCTGAAGTGTCTTCTTTCTGGTATTGCAGCAACTAGGCTAGATGCACCAGTTGTGGCTATAGCACCAGTTGTCGCACTAGTGCTTTATATGCCAAATGGCCAATCAAATCACCGCAAACCAAGTTCATATCGATAAAGCATATTCATATGATACGATAAAACCTTTGATCTCCTCCAAAACAAGTAAAGCATAATGGTAAAAAATGATTTTGCTTAATTTTTGACGTCCTTTGCACCAGTTGTCGCACTAGTTGTCCCTATTTGGCCAATCCCATAAGAAAACAATGGGATTTGCCAAATAAGGAACCAAAATTAAGAATAGTGTCACAACTGGTGCATGCGTTCCTATTATGGATTAATCAATTTTGAGGATTATAACAAATTTTATTGTGGTTTTCAGAGCTGTTCTAAGGAGCAGGAAGTAAAACCTTTCGCTTGATATATAAAGTCCACCCACATGCCTTTTACTTATTTTTTTAAATAGTTGTTCTTATGTATGGCGTCAATTGGTACACCCACCCTAGTCCATATTGGCACAGTATACAACATGACTGGTCTGAAAAATTATTTGTAGGTAAATCAATAATTTGTTCTTAAGAAAAAGTTTAGGTTTCCTATTTATATGTGGATATAGACACACAGAGCCGTAGCGTGGCCTCCCAGCTCCCAGCGCCCTTGGCGAGACTTTATTGGGCGCCCCTTTTTTTCTAAATTTGTTTATTTGACAGGCTCAGGCGTGTATAACACTTAACGGAGCCGAGACTCTTAATGATATTTACAATCATTATTATCATCATTATTATCAACAGTTAGTTAAGGGGAATGGTGTAAAATTTTCTTTATGAATTTCTTAAGTTTCTATAACCTTCATATTTTCCAATATAGATGTAGGAAGTAAGAATTACTAAAAGCCATAAAATTCCTAGAAATCAATTGAAATTTTCACGAAACTCAATAAACTTATGCAAATAAAAATAACTCGAACCAGTAGTGCACGGATTCTGGACAAAAAATTCCAAACTTCTTTATTATGAATTCATGCACTAGTGGCTAATAAAATATGTGCTCGTCGGTGCTTGAAGCTTGGACCTAGACGAATAAAAAACCTTCAGATACTCCATATTGCTTAAGAAAAATCCAACTCTATAGTTGCTTGGTTGGTTGTTTCAATAACTCAACGACTTTTAATAAAATTCAACTCTGTTGTGAAATGGTAGATAGTTGGCTTAACGATTGGACCTAGTCATATCAAGAAAAACCCAAGTCCGGAGAGAATGACCATCGGATCTGGCGGTAGTTTGGTGGCAATGGTGGAATTGCTTGGCAGAATTAAATTCAATGTTGAAGTAGGCCAGTCGCCATAATTATTGAAATGCCTCGCTGCAGATTCTTACGCTCAGTATGCTGTTAGACAATTGACATCATTCCAAATACTCATCCTCGTTTAAAGCTTAACCAGTTTATATAAAACCAAGGGGGAAATCAAACTTATATTATCAATGCTCACCTTTGCTTTGTTTTTCACTATTGAACTCATACAAGTTTCTGGCTTTATGGAATCGAAAATATCAATGCAACAAATGCGATCGATTTCGAATCAAATAGTTTGTCTGCGTAAAATAAGTAAATTTATCTCAAATCAGTCTAAGCTAAGCTAAGTTAAATAAGTAAATTTATTTCAAATTCAAACAAACTCTCTATCACTTCTTCCATGTGAAGTTTTGTACAGTCTACTCTGTGTTTTGCCTTTAGCGTATTAAAAAGTCCCCTTCTAGGGCTCCTTCCTTAGAAGCCTGCTTCATGTCTGCTCCTTTCCATTTGCGTTTCCTGTTCTTATCATTTTCTTCTTGCTCTCTTCTTCTTTATCTGTCAAATAAATGATGAAAAGAGACAGTCTGACAGATGGCAATGAGATTTTGCCATAAGAGTGAGTAGAGGGGTCTTTCACGAAAGGCTGAATCACATAAGGCTGAAAACTCGTAAGGCTGAACACGAAAGGCTGAAAAGTAAAAATCTCACATAAGGCTGAAATAACAAAAGGCTGAAACTCGAAATGCTGAAAAATCGTGAGAAACCAATATTAGTGAAAGAATTCACATTTGACGTTAAAAGGGACACAAACTAAAATGATCCGCAACCTTCTTGTAACTTCTTGTTGTCTTTCAATTTTTATACGGAATTCTTATTTTGTAGTCTATACAGCTCATAAAATTTTGAGGTACTGTCGTCGGGGGTGACAATGGGTCAAATGGGGGTGAGAATGGGTCACTGAATGAATGCTTGTAGAATGCATTGAATGTATCTGAGGGCAAGAAAAATAAAATATAAGAGACCTTTTTGAACGATTTTTCTCTACGACCTCCAGACTGCCGGTGAGAGCGATGACCCATTGTCACTCCCGATGGCGGTAACATAGAACATCCTTCCTTCTTCCTTGTTTCTTCTCGCTTCATCATTATTTCTTCTTTTATCTTTATCTTACTTTTTCCTTCTTCCTTCTTCTTTCAATCTTCCATCTTTTTTCCTTCTTCCGTCTTCATTCTCTCTTCTTCCTTCTTCTTTCCTCCTTTGTCTCTGTAAATTTTTTATTCTTTATTTTTTATTCTTTATTCTTTTTTCTTTATTCTTTATTCTTTATTCTTTATTATTTATTCTTTATTCTTCATTCTTCATTCTTTATTCTTTATTTTTTAATCTGAATTTTTTATTCTGTATTTTTTATTCTTTATTCTTCATTCTTTATTCTTTATTTTTTATTATTTATTCTCTATTCTTTATTCTTTATTCATTATTCTTTATTATTTATTCTTTATTTTTTATTCTATATTCTTTATTCTTTATACTTTATTCTTCTTTATTCTTTATTCTTTATTCTTTATTCTTTATTCTTTATTCTTTATTCTTTATTCTTTATTCTTTATTCTTTATTCTTTATTCTTTATTCTTTATTCTTTATTCTTTATTCTTCATTCTTTATTCTTTATTCTTTATTCTTTATTCTTTATTCTTTATTCTTCATTCTTTATTCTTCATTCTTTATTCTTTATTCTTTATTTTTTTATTCCTCTTTAATCATTATTCTTTATTCTTCATTCTTTATTCTTTATTTTTTATTCTTCTTTATTCATTATTCTCTATTCTTTATCAATTATTCACTATCCAACCACTCAACATAGTTGGTACAACATATCGTATGGTTGGGATTCATTTCATCCCATCAATTTCAGCCTTTCGATACGTTTTCATTCAGCCTTATGTGTTTCAGCCTTGCGTAGGACACCCGAGTAGAGACATTGCCTTCGTATTCGCGAATTGAGTGAAAAAAGTAGATCATGTTTGTTTGTTGCTTGAAAGACAAATGTTCAGCATTCAGAGTTCACGTACAGTCGTGATTTATTTAGTAGGCAGAACGATCGGCCGGACATCACATAATTTGTTCTGCTTTGTGCGGTTAGCAGTACGATCGTCCGATCATCGAAGTGTTGTTCTGCTTTGTGAGGGTGAGTAAATTAGTTAGAAAGTGAAGATTCGGTTCGCGTCAGTAAGCAGAACGATCGGCCGGTCATCGAAAATGTTGTTCTGCTTTGTGCGGTTAGCAGAGAGATCGGCTGGCCATCGACAGTTTTGTTCTGCTTAGTGCGGTCTGTAATTAAAATGATTAGTGTTTGTTCGATTATGTTTTGAATTGATCAAACTACACGGCATACCGTTTACCAAAACGAACCCTGCCACCACAATACCTACCTCATTTATCCAACATCCCAGTTTTCTCATCCAACATTTCTCGTGGAAGTGCAGATGACTCGTCGGCTTCTATCAAAGCGAGTATCACGTCAACAATTTCCTACCCATTCCTTAATTGACCTGCATTCGGACACGGCCGGCGCTGGTATTGCTTATTTTTGGGGTCACCAGTTCTTACACATTGAAGATGGATACTATATACGATTGATTACGAATCGTTGACTATCGAGGAAATCATCAAATCACGAAATCCTTGATTTTGGCGCCCCCTAAGGCCTGGCGCCCTTGGCGGGGGCCAACCTGGCCAACCACACGCTACGGTGGTGTAGACACATAATATATTTGTTACATTTGGCTTGAATGCCTTCAATATGATTTTTAAAAGTTATTTTTTGATCTAGCAGAAGTCCTAAATATTTACCTTCGCAAGACCAATTAATTGGAACTCCATTCATAGTGAAAATATGTCTGCTAGAATTCAAATAAGAAGTTCTCGATTTAGGTGGGAAAATTATAAACTGAGTTTTGGAAGCAATCGGGAAAACTTGAAGAACATGAAGGCTGCGCCCTTTGGCGGAAAGGCCATTGTCATCCGCAAACAGAGAATTTTGACGCCCTGGTAGGTAAGGTTTGATCAGGTAGGTAAGAAGTAAAAATGTTATACACTGCGCGAAAAAAGGTATAAGGACAAGAGTCAAATGACCATTTATCCGTTGATCATGCCCGTACCCAGAGTCTATCATTTGGAGTGTGAAGTATACGTGAAATGCTGCTAAATTGGTACGAATGTAACGAGTTTTGTATTCTAGACTAATAATTAAAAATAGACTAATTTTTTTCGATGGAAATAATTATAAGGACAGGCAACAGTTATTAGACAAAATACTCAACAAAAACGATATTTATTAAATGACATTCACATTGATTAATAGGGAGTCACTCCTCCGCTGTTTTAATGACTTTCATCAATTGGACTAGTGGACCTAGACTAAAAAATAGGCACTCTCAAACTACTGAGAAAGTTTTTGGGCCATTTCGTTCGCCATTTGTTAATAAAATTGGCTGGAATTGGCTTTTGAGGTTCTTTTTTAAAGAATTCTCGTTAATTTCTAAAAGGGTTTCGAACTGGGATCCAACTTTGAGACATTATTCTCAATGTTGGTATTTCTCAGAATGGCGAAACTTTTAACTTTCAACGCGGGATCGCGAGTTCTTTGGTATTGCCTTCGCCTCACATTTTTAAGACGGATCAGAAGCTGAAGATCGTCATCAATAATAATGGAGTTAAATTTAATTTCACATTTAGGAATTGCAATGCCTCTGGCTTCGACAATTAAATTTGTCAAATATACGAGAGCATTATCAATATCACTTTTGGTATCGAGAGGATTATTAACATCAAAATTCCTATCGATATACGTTTTATATAAATCCCAATCAGCTCTACGATAATTAAAAGTAGAGCTGATTGGATTATTATTGGCTTCTTGTGAGAGTTTAAACGTCACAGGAAGGTGATCAGAGTCAAAGTCAGCAGGTTTTCAACTGGATGAAAAACAAGTTTATTAGGAAATTCAAAAGTATAATATCCCGCAGAACAATCTTCAAATAAAATTTTACCGTTGGAATTGAGAATTATCCATGAACGGTGTTTGGCAAGAAGTCACCACTTTCGAAAAAGAATGGATTTGTTGCTTGTTAGAATTTGAAGATCTGCTCTATGAAAAATCCTTTGATGCCCATTGCACTGGAAAGGCAAATAGGCAGAAATAAAAGAGAATTATTTTCAATGTTAGAGTGAAAAGGAATATCTGAAATCTTCGGCTTTCTTCTATTTTTTCCGCGCTTTGACGGACGGTTTTGAAACCTTGTATTTCTCGCAAATGAATTGCTCCAAAAAATAGTTCTTTGTGTACTTGAGAAATTCATCTAGAATTTTGTTCTAGAAAATCTCCTAATACTCTGAAAAAATACTTTGAAGTTAGATATCCAAGAAATTCCATCAAAAGTTTTTATAATCATTTGTTTCCAGAATAAAATACTCAAAGTGATTCAAACTGGATTCTATGCATAAAACAATATAATATAAACTGATTTCATCAAAGTTTGGGCAACGATATGTGTATCATAACATTTGAGGTCGTGCGTTGTTGTATTTTGTACAATACTAACGAAAAAACATCGCTCGCGATACACAGCACTCACGAGCCTGCATCCCAAGTAATATTTTAAGATTTATCATGCTCTATAAGAGGTACGCATGACCAGTTGCCAATAAAACTAATAACTCCACCAAAACCACTTCATAACATCGTTAAGATAGCCTTCCGGCCTAATGAACCAATATAAAAGAATTTATTAAAACCGTATTAAGAGTAGTATGCTATAAACCATTGTATTGAATTTGTTGGTACTCTGTAAGAGGTTGTCGTGACCATCATAAGAGTAGCAATAAAAATGTTTCAATTTCATATTATGGATTATATTTATTGTCATTCCATTGCCTTTGTTTTTATTTTCACTAGATGACAATGTCCTCTATGTAAAGCTGATGTGTGGAAAATAATGCTTCTAATTTTACTTGTAATATCAACCAAAGTAAAATCAGAAGGATTATCGATTCAAGTAAGTAGTAGTAGTATCTAAGTAGTATCATACAACAGAATGACATGCGCAACCAAATGTATCGTGGATATTGAGTTTGTAGAAGCTTAAAATCAACGAGCCTCAAAATTATCGAACAATCACATGTAAATAAGAAATTAAATAATTTTCCAAACTGCTCAAAATATTTTCATTATTTCAACATGGCGACATTCCTTTTTATGAAAGCAAAAAATGTGGCGATAAATAGCTCAATGACTTTTGTGATAACCTCAATAATTCTCCTTGGTTACTTCATGACCGTTTCAAAATTGTTATAAAACTTTGTCATGATTACACTTTCCTACAACAGATGGCTTTCGGTTCGATAACATGCACTGAGGCGGGAAGCACTTTTTCATCCCACGGGCAACGATGCCAAATCGGTGGAAATTGAAGCTCTCGGGGGATTTGCGGATCCGTGTTAGACATCTACGAATGCTAGTAATTTCCTGAAATTATTGAACCTACGAAAATATGGAATATTCTTCTTCTTCTTATTGGCATTACATCCCCACACTGGGACAGAGTCGCCTTGCAGCTTAGTGTTCATTAAGCATTCCCACACAGACTCAGTTTTTATTTCTGCAGCTCGACAAAAACTTTTTCAGGAAAAATGACAAATTTACTCCCTCCTTCACTTGTTTTGAAACCGTAAAATCGATATCATCGTGAATTCAAATGATTCCTTTATCGCATCGGCTTTTCATGAAAAGCCGCAGTTCAATTAAGTGCATATATTAAACAGCATTTCATATTTATGTGTCTCATTTCCCAAATCAAAATCAAAACTATCATAAGAGTTATACAGTTTAATAATTTTCAAATAACCCTGTTCATAGAACATAATTACTATTGACAGAAATCGAATTGTTTTTGACAAACCTTTTTGGTATTATTGGATAACACCGGAGATTCTTATGACCAGGAGATTTTTTACCTGTCGCTTTTAAGTTATTTTTTTTTAATTGGGAAATGAGAAGCATCTTAAGTTTATCAGAAACACATGTCACTCACATTATGTCGGTAAAAATATGCTAACCTCATTATTAGGGTGGCTCAAATTAGTATGGGAAAAACTTTTTTCAACTTTTTTGATGGGCCGCCCTCTTATTCGGTTCTATTTGATGCGCTGATGCTCTGGACAAAATTTCAGCCAAATCGGTCAACGTTTGGGCGGTGCTAAACTCGTTGGATGTTTATATGCAAAAATGTATGCAGAAACATCCAAAAACAGTGAATTGCAGTTGGACGGCACAACTTACGATGAAGAACTATGATACTCATTCAAATCTTGAAGAATTTAATACAGATTGTTATGCAGAAAACCGCGAGAAGATTAGAGTTTGCCCGGCTAAGTTATTAGCATTTCTCTGAAGTGGGGTTTGAGCAAATTTCCTTTCTTTTACCTTTGAAAAGAAATAAATTCACCCCTAAAACACTCCAGTAAAATGCTAATATCTTTGCGTAATAATCTCTAATCTACTCTCGGTTTTCACCATAACATTCTGTATTGAATTCTACAAGAACTGAATGAGTATCATGATTCTTGATCGTAAATTGTGCCGTCCAACTGTAAATCACTGTTTTTGGATGTTTCTGCATATATTTTTCCATATAAACTTCCAACAAGTTTAGCACCACCCAAACGTTGATCGATTTGGCTGAAATTTTGCCCAGAGCATCAGGGCATCAAATAGAACCGAATAAGAGGGCGGCCCATCAAAAAATTTGAAAAAGTGTTTTTTGAGCCACCCTACTCATTATGCGTCTTATTGCATGAATCACGTATAAGTTATACAGCAACACTGCTTTCCAAATTCAACATGGCGAATAGATCGAGTCACGTTGAGTAGTTTAAAAGCAGTGACCCAAAAAGTAGTTTAAAAGCAGTGGTTTTATGACGCATTTGAAAGTAATAATAAAACTATTATTAAAACTTCAAAGCTACCAAAAAGTTTAGTTTTTAAAACATGGTTTATAAGAGTTTTATGGATATCTCAAGAGTGATATAAAACCTTTGTTCGTTAACATCGTTCAAGACTACCATAAAACAATAGGCTTTAATTATTTCCACAATAAAACCTCATTGAAATTCTTATAAAACCCAACGGTCACAGAATTGTTACTTGGGATGAGCGTTTCAACAACGTGCGTTAGCTGAATGTTACACCTTTCACACTAACAATTCAAAAAAATCTAGCACCTATGAGAGGTCGTAGAGTTCTCTGCATCTTTCTTAAGGACGTGACCAGGCCAGATCTCGACTGTTGGAGAATGCCTTGCTTCCATCTAAGAGATAGTGATTAGCCCAAATTAATATCTGTGATAACGGTTGGAAGTAATGCTACTCTCCTACAATAGGCTTGGCTTGTACCACCTACGACTTTTCTCAATGCTAAAGACACAGAACTAGCAACGGCGTGGATTTCAGGTAAAATTAGGTAATCAGTAAAAAAGGTATAGGAACTCTCAAATGATATTGTTTGGCCTGATGGAGCTCGTTCATATTTTGAAGCTTCATTTCACATTTGCTGTTTAAAAAAGGTAGTAAGAGGTACCCGAGCAGCACCCATGTTTCAAATAGATCACTGCAACATCTATATGACCAGATTCAGTCACAATTAAGTCGCAGCAACCAAATTTGCATCAATTGTGCTGCTTGGGTGATAGAGGTAAGAATAGCAACAATCTTCGTACTACATGTATTGCTATTTCATAGTACATATATTACAAAATTATTAGATCAAAATTATAACCAAAACTTCTCTTGAATCAATTCCACTGTGCGCATCTAAGGTTGACACAGTATGCACAGCGCACGTGGTCAAAGAATTTATTTCCCAGTATACACTCTGTGCACCCAACAGGCTAACAGTTCGCCATCCACATCCGATCGGTTGGTAGACACTTCTTAGCTGTAGATGCCAAAGGTGTAGGGGTGTATGTACTATGAAGTTAGAGCTAAAATTGGACAGTAATTCCCTCCAATTTATCTTTCCGTTCGCGAATCATTATTGAAGAGTGCTTTTATTGTTCTCTGTTGATGTTATTTCGTTGTTTGTTTTTTTTTCTACTCATTTGTGATCATTTTCGCCTCCTCTATAATGATCTCTTTCTGCTTAATTTGGTACAGTGTTCTCCATTATAGGTACCTATTTTAAGACATGTCCATCGAATTTGCACTATGTATCCGCAACGAGGACAATGCTATCAACATTGTTTTAATAGCGAGGAGCAATTCCCCTTAACTAGCATCCTCCACCACCAACATGCATTGAGCGATCGTGATTCGTGCGATGCTGTCTTGTGATGCGACCAAGTCCTACATGTTTAAGAGAGGGCCCTCGCGCACAATTCGATTCCGGTTGCAATCTATTTGAATGGTGCTTACTAATGGCATATTTATATGAACATACATAGCTATCGGCTAGCATAGAGCTATGCTCACGCAACGCGGCACGGCGCTTAATCTTCATAGCTACCGGCGGGGATGACTTGAATTATTAGCGCCTTATTTGGACAACTAGCAAAATCACGACTCGTTAATCCACCGGAAGGGTATTGTAAATACATTACGGATCGAAGAATGTAGAATTTATGGAACTGAATAAATTTCGAAGTTGAATGCTTTTGTAATATTGTAGCCATGTCCCATATGCATGCAACACATAATACTGCCAGTGAATTCTTCATGGGGTCGTTAATGTATACATACTGATATATACTATACATTCACCTATAAATTGAACTGTAGTTTTTTTTTAATTTAAAATCGCTGATAATCAGAATGAATGAAAACTACCAATGTCAGTTGTTGTTTCTAAACCGTTCAAAATGCTTTTTCCCAGAATATTCAATATCTGCTCATTCATCCAACACATCACACATGAATGACCTAGTGAGAAAACTATCTAATGCATTTTGTATTAGATTTCTTGGGTGCAGTAGGAATAATCGAAGTGCTGACTGAAAAAAAAACACTAGAATAGTGCCAAATAGTGCCAATCTGTTATGAAGAACACCATCCGAGTATACTATTCTACTTATATCTACCCTACTTAAATCTGTCGGTAATTCGTCCATAAATTCCTAAATGAATTCCTTTAGGATTCTATCCAGGAACCCTTTCATTTTTTTTATGGCCTGTGCAGTACACAGAAGTCTTCTCCATTCAGCTCGGTCCATGGCTGCACGACACCAACCACGCAGTCTGCGGAGGATCCGCAAATCATCCTTCACCTGATCGATCCACCTTGCCCACTGTGCACCTCGCCTTCTTGTTCCCGTCGGATCGTCGTCGAGAACCATTTTCATCGGACTACTGTCCAACATGCTGGCTACGTGCCCGGCCCACCGCAGTCTTCCGATTTTTGCGATGTGAACGATCGATGGTTCTCCCAACAGCTAACGCAACTCGTGATTCATTCGCCTCCTCCATATACCGTTCGCCATCTGCATTCCACCATAGATGGTACGCAGCACTTTCCTTTCGAGAATTCCCAGTGCACGTTGGTCCTCCACGAGCATCGTCCAGGTCTCGTGTCCGTAGAGAACTACCGGTCTAACTACAGGCGTTTTGTAGATATTCAGTTTGGTAGGGCGGCGAACTCTAATCGATTGGAGCGTTTTGCGGAGTCCAAAGTACGTACGATTTCCTGCCATAATGCGTCTCCGAATTTCTCTGCTGGTATCGTTATCGGAGGTCACCAGTGAGCCCAAGTACACGAAATCTTCAACCACCTCGATTTCGTCCCACCAATACAAACTTGTGGTGGGTGGCTTACGTTGTCCTCTCTTGAGCCTCTTCCTATCATGTACTTCGTCTTCGACGTGCTGATGACTAGTCCAATCCATTTAACTTCGCATTTCAGTCTGAATCAGTCTCCATCCTCTCAAAGTTACGTGCCATAAAATCAATGTCCTCGGCGAAACCAAATAACTGGAAGGACTTCGTACCATTCGTGTCAGTCCCTACTTTCGTATTGCTCCCTCCAAAGCTATGTGGAATAGCAAACACGAAAAACCATCACCTTGCCGTAACCCTTGCGCGTTTCGAAGGGACTCGAGAATGTCCCTGAAACTCGAGGTACGCTCATACGCGCAACCGTATCAGTTTATCCGGAAATCCGCATTAGCTACCATACCTGGTCCCGATCGATTGTATCATATGCGGATTTGAAGTCGATAAATAGATGAGCACGTGGGCATGTTGTATTCGCGGCATTTCTGCAATACCTGACGAACGGCGAACACATGATCTGTGGTAGTGCGTTCATCTATAAATCCCGCCTGGTACTGCCCCACCAACTCTCCTGCAATTGGTGATAGTCGGCGGCATAAAATTTGGGAGAGTACCTTGTATGCGGCGTTCAGATTGCACGGTAGTTGCTACAATCCAAATTATAGCCTTTTTTTGTAGATGGGACACACGACACCATCCATCCACTCCTGGGGCAGTGTTGGTAAAAACTCAAAATCTCAAAACTCATGGACGATTCAAATCAAGCGTGAGTTGAAACGCACCCAACTCAACACCTAAAAACTCATGGATGAGTTGAATCATCCATTTGAATCATCGTAGGTTTTCTTTTGTTCTCCATCGTTAAAAACAGTGAATTAACGTTCGTCGCATAGAACAATGGATACGCTTCCATGTCTAAGCAATACATTGCCCCAAAATTAGTTTCAAATGCGTTTTTGAACCGAAATGATTTTTTGGTAAATGAGTGAAACGATCCGTTTTAGCATGAAAAATTCAAGCGTGATGCATTCTTTTAAAATCGCAGACGATTTCGTTCGCACGGGAGGGCTCGTTGATTGAGATTTATGAGTGACTTTACCAACACTGTCCTGGGGCAGAACCTCATCCTCACAAACCATGGTAATTAATTACCCAGTGCAGCGCTCTAGCCAGAGACTCACCACCGTGTTTTAACAGCTCTCCTGCTAGTTGGTCAACTCCAGGGGCTTTGTTGTTTTCATGGAGACTCGGAGACGGAAGTCGTATGTCCTGCGCGCGTGCTTCTAGGTTCATTTCCATATCTCCAGTTTTCACAACCTAATTGGGACGAAGGATATATTTCATGAAAATGTTCATTGCTAGATATGGTTACGTGTGACTTAAGAAGAATTACTGAGCTGAACGAAGTCTCTGAAACTGTGGTAGGAATGAACCAAAGGATGATTAATTGCGTTCTGTATGTTACGGCAGGGCCAGACTCTGCTACGGGTTTCAGCCATTATAACCAGCCACATCTCAGAGGGAAAGATGATTCTTTGCTGTCGGAACACTACATGACACTACTCTTGCAAACGATAGGCGGGCAGGATATATGGAGAAATCCAAATCCTCAGTCTGACTTATTTTGCAGGGTTCGTTCAATGTCATGGGTTAAGGAAACGGATCATATCACAAAAAAGTTGTACAAGGAATTTTACGTAGAAGTCGACAACATTAATAAAAATGGGTTGGAGATCGAAGTTGGAGATGTAGTGCTGTATATCACGATAACTGCATTGTATTCATTGATTGATGGGAAAGCGGCCAACGCAATTGTTGGGAACCGGAATACACACGTTTGCCCACTTTGTGTTCCTGATGTGGATTCACGGCTCGGACCATCTTTCTACCATTCAAGGCTGAATTGTCTAGAATGGTTTATAAGAACAGCGGCGAAAAAATCTGTGCCAGGATATCCAGCGTTAACAAATCCAGCAGTAAAAGAACGGTCCCGCCGGATGGCGGATGCACTTGAAGAATATTTTCATCTGAACATCAATCGACCTAAAATCGGCGGTAGCGGGAGTAGCAACAACGGCAACATGGCTCGCCGGCTTTTATCAGAGCCACAGAAGTTGGCAGACGTGCTGAAGGTAGACGTAGGAACTGTAGAAAGCTTACGTCTTATTAGTGCTTTAGCCTTATCGAGTCGAATGTTAGATCCCCAGAAGGTACCCGACCTTTACTCAACTTTTGAGCAGCAAATACGTAAAGAGTTTCCGTTTGTGAAAAATCTGCCGCCTTGTTTGCACAAGTACAAGCATCTTGCTGAATTTGTAGAAAAAATGGTAAGATGAGAATAACTAAGGTTATAAACGTACATTATAATAAATCATTCATTTCAACAGCCATTTCCCATGAGCTTCATAGATGAGCAAGCTGGAGAAAGATGTCACAAGATGTATAAATTCATTCGCCCTCATCTTGCTCGACAAACTTCACCGGAAGCCAACTTGTCCGACATGATGAAGACAGCTTTGGCGCATTTGGATCCGAAGATTGGTTGTTTGTTAAATATTGCAGAGAAGACTTAGGCAGCAACGATCTCCTGAAAACCAATTCGATCTGGAAATGAAGAAGTATTTAGCAAATCCTTATGAGGAGATCTACGATGCATACGCGGATGACGTGGAAGATGAAGAAATTTGAATGACATTCACCTGATTCAATATAATATTATTTTGTTGGTGGTCCGCAAGGGCCCAAATGCTTGTTTCAATATTATATCCCAACACAATATTAGAAAAACACAGACTTTACTGCAAACAAATTGGGGAAATATGACTCTGGAGGGTTAATTTCTAGTTCCAGAAAATTTGAACAGCTAAACTGCTCATAAATACGTTTCATGTGGAAATTGAAACTTTCAAAAAAAGCTGGAAGATGTTTTCGAGTTTTCAAAAATTCTTTTGATGCAAACACACCTTATGAAGTTATTATCAATTATCGAAATAGATGGAATAGTAATAATTCTGAAAACATTCCACTAAACAAGCTCGAAACAATATTTTTTCCTTGAATTTATAGCAAGATTAGAGGAAAGAGGTCGGGGTTGCATGGATCCGTGCCACACAAAACCACATGTACCAAAACAATCTGTTTACTCGTAACCTTAATATTTTAATATATTAAAAAGCCTCAATTTTGCCCTGAGCCCCTCCTGATTAATCATTTTGAGTTAGGAAATAGAAAATATCCATTATGCTTGCAAATTGGTTAGGCTTGTATGTTATGACAACCATAATCATATACATTTTCGATTGAATTGAATTTTTCTAAATTTAGTGCCATTATCAAAAATGAATTCATGAGCTATCCGTGTATCGTGATGCAGAATATGATGTGATATGGATATATTTAAAGTATATTTTGATTTACTTGAGAAGCTGCATCGAAATTTCACATCGAAAGTATTACTTGAAATACTTTTCTTAGAACCAATATATTTCCTGAAAGTAATATTTTGACAATAAATAAATTCTAAATCTGTTTGTATTATTTGAATATAATCTCCAAATATGTTTACAACAAACAGTTCTGATCTAAAATATAATAATTATCAACAATAGTAATATGTATATCTGGAATCATTTTAAACAATAAATGTAAATGTGGAATTTTTGTAATCGGTACCCAATCTTTAATCAGTAAATAATTATGAAGTATCGAGCATTATTTTCAATAGAAACGTACACTTTTATCACGTAAGTGGTTGGTTTTACGGTTGGGTGGCATATTCTTGATTTTTTATTATTCCCATCTAATTAGGTTTTGATCAAAATAGCTGTTTTGAAGATATTTCAATTGTCAATGTAAACGTTTTATTTCAGCAATGAGTTCACGCATTTTCAATATTTTTTCGGCAAATGAAAACTGGTTGAATTTGCAATGATTCATGTATGACTTTATATATTTGTGTATTAAAATTGAAGTTTTATATTTTAAGCAATGTGCTCTACTTTTTCGATAATATAATATTTTTCAAGTTTCTTCCTGGAAGTTATATCGCACCGATCCTTGACGGTAGCAGCAATGTTTTACAATTTCCAAAAGCTGTTGAAAAAAGCTAACTTTTGAGGGTAATTGGAGCTTTATTGGTAATTGTATTCAGGTTTGGCATTATAATCAATTTTATGCATTCTGAAAACCATTGTACCCAAAATACGAAATACAAAATCGTGAAAAAAGACCAACTTGCACCGGATACCATCAGTAACCACTGCATGCATTCGATTCCTGGTAAGATTCTGCGTTGGTAGAGGTATAGAACATCCCGTTCGGTTCAAATTTTTGAATTATGCTCCTTTTTGCTGAAAATTTCTCTACTGTGCGTTGTCTTGATCAACCGTATAAGTTTATCCGGGATTCCAGATTAGTAAGCATACCAACAACACATACAGAGGTAAGCATGTCAAACAGTCATCACGAATATAATGCACGAACTATTTCACGAGAGTAGGCATCACTTTCATCCATTACAACAGACAATGATTTGGGACTAATCACTACTATATGCAAGCAATGCACTCTCCAACAGTCAAGATCTGTCCTGGCCACGCCCTTGCGAATTCTGAGGAAGGGGAAAGATGGTTAGTTGGACACCTACTTAAGAAAGATGCAGAGAACTCTACGACCTCTCATAGCACTATGGGGCGGCTCCATACAAAGTGGTGGCCAATATTTTGTTTTGTTTTCCTGTATTTTTTATAGTATTCTAGTAAGATTAGCATAAGATTAATCATATTTATGTATTTTCATCGCATCCGAAAGTTGTAACTAGTATTCAACCCAGTAATGAGCTACGTATTCTTGAACAATAAACTTGAACGATTGTTTTTAACTTTAGGGGCAGTTCAAGGGCAAATCTAAACGAGAATAAGATTTCTGTGCATTAGATTTAATAGGAGAGGTACAGGTGGAAACCCAGCACCCTCCGACTACCCCCCACCCCCTAAATAAGATTTGACCGCTTCCCCAGAGTACTATCAGGTATTTTGGTGAAGAGATATTTCTCTTCCAAACCACAACCACAAAATTGATAAATTGTCATAATAATGTTTGCCTTTCTCGTATACTATGTATACGTGAAGGCTATATGATCGCTCCAAAAAACAAACTTTTTATAGAAGGCCCGGAGACCCATAGTATTATCGAACCGATTGGCTCAGTTCGACGAATTGAGGTGATGTCTGTGTGTGTATGTGTGTCTGTGCGCACCCACCCAAAAAAATGAAGCAAAAGTGTCACTCCTTTTACGGGCACTTATCCTTAACCGATTTGCAACAAGTTGCATTCAATGAAGAATACTGTCCAATTGTTTCCTATGGACTATGGGCTCGGAAATAATGGCCAAAATACTATCTTTCATAGAAAAGTTGCGTAGAAAAATGTCACTAATTTTCCAGGCATTTATCCTAAACCGATTTGCTTGCAACAAGTTGCATTCGCCGCAGAAAAATTTACCATTGTTTCCTATTGAAAATTGGCTAAATCGGACCATGGGCACAAAAATAATGGCCAAAATACTATTTTTTATAATGCACGAGAAAGGCACCATAACCGCTAGGTGCACTCAGGAAAATCGACACATACTTTATGGCAAAAATCTATCACACATGGATACTATGATCCACATGGATAGTATGGAATCCATTTCGCTACCCCCATTGCAAAAATCCATGTGTGAGCTCATGAATATAACACGGAGTTTTTTGTGAGTGTGGATTAATCAGGGTTTTTTATTACGATTATCGTGCATAACAAAACAAAAACATTCAAATAAAACACTGCTTGGGCGGATAAGTGCCTGAAAAATGAGTGTAATTTTTCTCGATTTTTTTCAATTAATTAAAAATAACAGAATTAATTAAAAATAACATTTTGGCCATAACCTCCGGGCCCATAGTCCGATATGAACAATTTTCAATAGCCATCAATGAGAAAGGTTTCTGTGTCGAATTCAACTTGTTGCGAGTAAATCGGTTAAGGATAAGTGCCTGAAAAAAGAGTGACATTTTTTACGCATTTTTTCAATAAAAGATAGTATTTCGGTCATTATTTCTGACCCCATAGTCCAATCTGGCCAATCTTCAATAGGAAACAATAAAACAGTATTCTGCATCGAATGCAACTTGTTGCAAGCAAATCGATAGTATATATAATATACAACAAAGGCAAGAAATGACGCTCATCCGCAGCTATCCGCAGGTGGATTCTCGTTCCGCAGATAATATAGACCCCAAACTAAACTGTGGTGGTGGTCTCTAAAGACTGCTTGTTAGATATAGCCCAACTTAGGCAAAAATATACATTTTTGTCGATAATTACCCATTTTTTGCTAATTTTAATTACCCGTGTAACTTCGGAAGTTTAGTTAATTATCTTTCCAACGGTGTGTCAAATTCAGAAATTGAAACGTTATTCGTTGAGAAAATTGCATTTATTTGAAATGCATTTTTTCTACAATTTCCCTAAGTCTGATGACTGTGGCGCAATGAGTTTTCATCACAAGAGGTTGAAATTTTGGGAATCTAGGTTTGAACTATCCGTCTATCAAATGGTATGCAAGACACGTCATTCAAAGCAAGTCAATTTTTCGATTTTTGGCTACCACTTTCCCCATAGTGCATAGGTGCCACGGGAGGCTTTTGAGATTGTGTTAAAGGTTATAACAGTATGAATCGTTTTGGTATAACGTGAAACACAGAAAGATGTAAGATAGAAATACAAAGTAGGAAATGGACGAGCCTGGAATTGAACCCACGAACCTGCTTATAAGAATCGGTAGCCACTAGACCACCGAGCTCGTCTATAATGGTCGATAATAAGTTCTGACCATCAGATTTAAGGTACGATTCCGCCAGAATATGGAGATATACCCATTTATAACATTGCCAACTTGAAAGATCAATAGGTTTTGTGCCTTTTTGAGGAAAAATGCTCTAAAAGGGGCTATTCCCTCTTTCAAAATTGCTGTTAGTATAAATAAATAAATATTATACTCAAATTTCACCCAAAAATTATCTAAATCAATAAATATAACGGCTAATGTGACCAGCAAGTGTCCTGGCGCGGGACGCCTTTCTGGATTACGTCACTGGCTTAAACATGAATACGCCAAAAGTGCATTTAGCATATACTTTGGCCTAAAAAAATTATAAAAATATTGGCTGGTACAAATTTGTATAATGAAGCTCAAAGTAGAGCGCCCCGCGAAACGCGGTACGTCTGGTCACATAAGCTATGGCCGAATTTCAAAATTTTAAACTTAAAAGTCCTCCCCTTCATTTCCCCCATTATAAATTATCAAATAAAATTATTTGAAAAAAACCCTGATTAATCCACCTACAGTGAGATTTTGACCCTTCCTTAATTATATGGAAATATTTTCAGACTCTAGTATTTCACACTAGATAAAACTACTCAACCTCCCACGGCGATTGAAAGCGTTAATGACAAATTAATTGCCTACCAAAAGGCGGATTCCATTGGTTGAGTGCAACAAAACGAATGATTCCGCACTGTACGTCAGGTTGCCTATCTATCAGGCGCTCGTCGAATTGAGTAGCTATTGTAACATGTGGTAACATGGTTGGTTAGAAACTGTCGTAACGCTGGCAGCATGTATACTCGTAATTTCCGGAGACCTTGATATTAATTAATCCAGAACTAACTTAATCAGTCATTGATCTGAACGAAACTCAATAGCGTTCAATAATAACATATATTTTGCCTTATGGCTGCCTAATTTTGTAAAACTAATGATGTTTAATACCTTAAAAATGAGCGAGATTTATAAGGTACTAAATTGTAGGATTTGCACACATACGCACACATACATGCATATAAGTGGTCTATTAGTATCTCAAAACATGCTCACATTTGTTATCTAGCTTTCACTAAAGAAATTTTTGAAATCCCTTCAAATTTTTACGTTTTTGCTTTTCTGAGAAGGTTTTGTGGTACATGCTTCTATCTGTTCCTCAATTAAAATCAATTGTTTCTTTGAAACAAATCCGAAAAATAAGCATATTTTCATATCATATCACTTGTTGTTATTATATTTTCAATATTAAAGTGAATTTGTTTCAATTGCCATACATTTTATTTCATAATTCAAGAGGTTTATTGATAAATTAATACATAACACGCCTGCGTAACGCATCCAAAGTGAAATTATAGACACTTCCGAAGGAAGGGTCAAAAACGAACAGTGGGTAATGTCTGTGACATGACCGCTAAGTGGACGTAGGACTTGACTTGACCATGCCTTTAAGATACATAATATGTCCAAATTTCTCACATCAACTATTTTGGATAAATAATCGGCGTTGCATACCATTCCTTGACAAAATCTTCTCATCAAACCGACACAGAAATCAAATCAAAATTCAGGAAGTATCTGTCCGGTCACGAAATATTAGCCTCGACAGTGGGAACCTTCCCACTGAATGACTGCCTGAAATAAACCACAAGTTGGCTCAGCAGGGGATGTAGACTGAATCTCAGCCCTTCCACTGAAGAACCTTCTAATCCGTGCGATAGCGACTGAAGGAGAACATTATTTTTAACTCTTAGAGCCTTGAAAAAGGCTGTTTGCTTCGGCTAAGTGCAAAAGTAAGAAAACGATCTTTTCAAATAACCGCGAATTTCTAGTGATGGTATAAAAAAGACTGAATGCTCTGCGAGCGAATGCACTTTTCTTTTATACCTTATTTTGAATCTTCTCTGCTTCCCAATCGGTGGGCCAATCAGCTAGTGTCTTGTATCCCGCTTCTTTGTCAGCCAAAGCGTCATCATCATCAACGCGTTAGAGAAGGGCTTCTTCTTTTTTACGCTTGTTGCTCGCTGCTGGCGTCTATTTCCTAACGGGGCTTTTCGCAAGATACATGCCAATAAGCCGGGCAAGCGAGCTTAGAATTGCAGTTCAGATGGGAAGTAGGGTGTTTTTTTCTGAGACAACATTGTTAGTAGTAGAAGGAAGGAAACACCCGGACATGGGATTTCGGGTGCTAAGATTTAGAATTGGTAACATGGGACGATTATTCAGTCACGTTCGTTTTGTGTGCGGTCAGTATCAAACAATGTTTTTCTACATATTTTTTTTTATCAATGCCAAAAAATCCAACATTTGATGAAAAATCGATGAGATAGTTTATTAATGTTTGAGCTGTTATCGGTGTTTTTTTATCCAAATAAGATTATGTGAGAGATTTGGACATCTTATGAATCTTTAAAGGCATGGTCAAGCGAAGTCCTTCGTCCACTTCGCGGTTAAATCAGAACAATTATCCACTGTTAGTTTTGACGCTATTTATGAAAATCACGCATAAAATTTTATCTCTAGAATATTGGATTTGGCACCCAAGTATAATTTCTATCCCGAAGGGTATTGAAAGCATTGATATTGATCTCTATTATTGGCTCTCTGAAGAACCGTTTGTTTTTTGAACATACATGCTGCATCATGTGGCTTTTCTTCAACCTGTCTCGGCTCAGCACCGATGCCGGCCGGTCTCGGCTCGACTCTGCTGCTGCTGCCAGTATCTGCTCAACATTGTTGCTTTGTCGGGTCTGTAGGGTGGACTGCTGATGTACTGGCTAGGTTTCGGCTGATGATGGTCGCTTCGATGGTGTTGAGCCGAAAAAGCGGTCGGTGCAGACTTCATTCCCTGCTAAAAGGTGTGAGTGCTGATGCTGATGCGGTTGCTTCGCTTGTCCCGGTCTGAATGAAAGAAAAAAATCGCGTTGTGCTATTTTATGGCTTCTCCTCGGCAGACCCAGCGGCTGCTCATTCGCTGGTGTCTGCACCAATCAGAACGTGGTAATGGAATGATGCAAGAATTATGCGGTACCCATATTTATAGGTTCCCTTGATATCAATGTTTTTCATTGAAAACAGTTTCATACCTATTGAAACAAGTTTTTCGGGTCTTACCGCAGAAATTCGTCCACTGAGACGAACGTTATCAACGTTTAAAATCTTTCAACACAGCGTAACGCGGTCGATTTGAATATTTTGAAATGACACCCGGTATAGTAAAGAGAGACGTAAGTCCTACGTCAAAACAGTTGGTATAACAATCGATACGAGATCTAGTGGCTATTGCTTCTACATTATAAGCAGGAGGTCTTGGCTTCAATCCCAAGCTCACCCCTTTCGTACTTTGTATCTTAAAGTGTGTTCCATATATGTTTCAAGTTCTACCAAAACGTTTGTAACTATTATACCTTTAATACTCTTTACTCTATATCTATGAGATCAGGTCGCAAACTTTTCTGCATCCTTTTTAAGTAGGTGTTCAACTAAGCATCCTTTTTTCATTCGCCGAAATTTTGTGCTTTGCATTGCGCGGCCGGTAATAAAGTTAACCAGTTCAATGCGTGTTGGCTCTTGTTTCGAACGGTAGAACGATCGTGCGATTCGCCGAAATTTTGTGTTTTGCATTGCGCGGCCGGTAATAGTTAATTAGTTCAGTGCGTGTTGGCTCTTGTTTCGGACAGCAGAATGATCGCGCGATTTGCCGAAATATTGTGTTCTGCATTGCGCGGCCGAGTTTTTCCGAGTTTTTGGTTCTGATTTTAATGTTCGGTGAATAAGTGTGCGGTTGAACGTGTTTTGTATATAATGCGAAACATTTGTAAATTCCAGGTTACTTTGTCCTCCTTTGGACGGCTCGTAAGTAAATTGATGAATATATTTTAATATTTTTTTCAGCATATACTGTTATTGACAAACGCTCTATATTGTCGAATAGAGCTCCCTATTATTCACCTTACCCACTAACACAAATTTTCCTTCCCGAGACATCTATGAAGGTAGTATGGGTTCCCTGCATCTTCACTAGTAGATGTTGAACTAACATTCCTTCCCTTCCTTCCGTGATTGTAAGGACGTGGCCAGATATACAACTGCTACTGTATAGGAAAAGGTACTAATCCCAAGTACCAATTTGCGACAATATACAGTAGATTGCTCAATTGAGCATTGTATAGGGCACTGCACGGACTGCTTTGTCTCTTTTTCGCTGCAAAGAAATTAGAAAACAACAAGGCCAGTAAACGTCAACATTTATGAGGAACGAAAGAGAAAGAGATGTTTCCGTGCAGTGCCCTATAGCCACCCACGATTTGTACAATCACATATGCTATGCTATGCTATGCTATGTTCAACTAAGCATCCTTTTCCTTCCTTATCCTCATAATATCTGTGGTTAGGCACCACCTACGAATTTGCGCGAATCACTTTTTCAAAAAACAGCGCGACAATCAGATTATGTAGTAATTCTCTACTTAGTTTGATTGGCACTACATGGCCACTTACAGTACGGTTCATTACTGACTGTTTAATGGAGTAGATGTGAATTTCTGTTGCAAAAAAATGAGATTCACCTCTTAATTAGAATGACTAATGTTTTGGTCGATGATGGTCAAATAGTTCCACGGAACTCTAATAGAGCAAAACAAGAAGATTGGTTTTGACACATACCATTTGACATAGCACCTGTGAAAAACAAAAAAGCCGGATGTCAACTGCCAGACCATAGTTGGGTATCACAGGGTAAAAAAAAAAGCGCCGTGAAAGTCGCGCGAACCCACAACAGGCCAACACAGCGACCACTCTTAAATGCGAATTTGACCTTCCACCTGGCAGTCACCATCAACGATGCGCTGATCGCGAAGACTTTATGTAGCCGTAAAGCACAGCTTAATGCTTCCTCCATTCACACAGTCAAGATGAAAACCACAAACTGACATGGCGCCTTCGCAAAATGAATAAACGTAGTGATCTACCTTAGTGTCAATGACTAAGATAAAAACGCCTCAAGGAAAATAAGAAAGAAGTTTACAACACAAAACTAGAGTGAAGGCAGTTGCTGAATATAAAACTTCTCAAAAATTAAAATTTACATTAGAGATGTGGGAAATTACAAATAATAAGAAACCAACCATTTTAAATGGCAAAGGTACAATAAGAAAAGCAATACTTTATATTACATTGAATATTATGAAAAAATCATCTGATAAGTAGGATAAATTAAAATTAGTAAGAATAATTGCAAAATTAAAATTTTGAACAAAACAAACATATTTTTTTTATTAGGGGAACTGTCCCGATCTCTCTCTCACTGAATATCTATATAATAAAAATGAAATGGTCTGTGTTCGTATCCGCATAACTCGAAAACGGCTGGATGGATTTTTTTCATTCCTTCAGCAGAAATGTCCGTTATCGTTTCCGACGGGTTTATATGATATTTCCCTATGTGGAAATCACGAGTAATGTTGAGTAAATCGTGAAAAGTTAAAATTAGGAATCGTATAGAAACTTCGCATGGGCAGCAATATATTCATCTCGTCGCGAAACAAAGAAATACAGCACCAGTTTTGTCGCTTCTTTTTGTCAACATGCGTGTTCACTGCTGAAAAAAAATCACAAAAATAAGAAACAACTAAAATTGCTTTCCATTGCTTTGTTTTTAATGGGATGAATATCGGAGCCATGAGATGAATTCCAGGAGCAGTTTCCTATAAAATAATAAAACTTTCCGTAAGAGATTGGAAAACATATAGGTAAATATGAGAATTTTAATTATAACCAAAACACTATTTTGAATATGGTGAATTATTCAGGGTTTTATTATTTTATTTATGGAAATTGTCGATTTTTCATGAATAAAATATATTTGATTTGTGAAAAACCAATTCTATATAATACTATAAATACTGATATGTTTATGTGTATAATAAGTCCCTTATAAAATTGTAAATGTTGATTGCTTTTACCTAATTTTCGTTATTAGTACGTCGGCCCTCCTTAGCTGTGCGGTAAGATGCGCGGCTACAAAGCAAGACTATGCTGAGAGTGGCTGGGTTCGATTTCCGGTGCCGGTCAAGGCAATTTTCGGTTTAGCAATTGTCTCGACTTCCCTGGGCATAAAGGTATCATCGTGGTAGCCTCATGATATACGAATGCAGTAGTGGTAACGTAGCTCAGGAACCTCGCAGTTAATAACTGTGGAAGTGCTTAAGGAACACTAAGCTGCGAGGCGGCAATGTTCCAGTGGGGGATGTAATGCCAATGAAGAAGAAGAAGACGTGATAAAATTGCATTGGAAACGTTCAAATTGTGCGTATAGTGTAGTTTTTTCTGTCAGTGACAATTATTAGGGAACGTCTACAAATTACGTAACGCTTAAATGGGGAGGGAGGGCTTAAGCGAAGTGTGACGATCCATAAAATTTTTTTAAATTTTTCATACAAAAAGTGTGACATAGGGGGGAGGGTGGTCTGAAAATAGCCAATTTTTCCGTTACGTAATTAATGGATCTTCCCTCATATAAATTGGGGTTTCAAGCTATTTGAACTCGAACCAGCCGTTTCGTCATTATAGAACTGAAGAAGAAATTTATGTCCAAAATTGGAATAGAATATTTTTAACATTGTTGCCCAAGCGATGGGTCGCAATCCACTTTAAGATATTCGTTGGAAGGGGAATGGCACCCAACATTTCTCGAACAATTGTTTAAGTTGAAAATGCTTTGTTTGTTGCGTGGAATCTCCTTCATACACGCCATATTCTTTCGAATAAAAAAACGAGAACTGATTTTAACTCCATTACGTTTGCTCAGGTGTTCATAGAAAATGATCGCAATATGTGTGCATTTTTTGCGCGTTGACAAAGATAAATAGATACATCACCGAATGTACCCATCAAATCTCGGTCGAGTGTCCGTAGCTACGATACCTCCATTCGAGTCATTAGTGGCGAGGTGCATGCATCAAAAAGTGTTCATCAAGCTAAAATAACAACCCGTGAACGCTCATCATCATCTCGGCGCGTGCGGTTCTTGGTTATTGCTCTTCTATTCGGATCGGTGCGGTAACATATTCAAAACGTGCTGATCATCAGCGCTATAGTGAGGACGTCTCAGATATGGACGTACATATACTTTCGCTTTCCATTTGGTTTTGGCCATTCGCAACCGTTGATGATGTTGACTGGCGACGGAACGAAGGCGGATCTGACCTCTGGCTGTAGATAGTGAAACGAGTCGGCGGATAAAAAAGCACCTGGTCTTGTCCATTCGTTTCGAAGACTGGTAATGGTTAATATGTTAAGCACGAATTGAACAATATGCCAAAATCATATCTACGTGATGTACCATGAATGTAGTCTTATTTAGCAAGCATCACGACGGTTATAACGTACTTGTGAAGCCAATAGCTATTCGACCGAATTTATCATAAAAGTTTTGTAATAGTAGTAGACAAAAACCAAGAATGATAGGTATGAGATATTCGCAAACAAAAAATGTGCCAAACTTTGGCACACTTCTCAAAACGGCTGTTGTATAATAAGATTCAGTTTTATTCTCCAGTATAAGTACAAAGGCTTACAATGGAGTTTTGACATTGTGTCATCTGTTTGAAATCCTGTACTGGAAATGGGTCTCCAGTTGAGAATTAATAGGATATAAGTGGCTACAATAAGCGTTGAATGAATCGTCATCATCGGCACACGACTTAAAGAACGAGATAATATTTGTTTAAAATTTAAGCTTTTCGTCGACGACTGTCTTCTTCTGGTTTGTTGGTCTCTTGCATGGCTTAAGTCTGTCACCAATGCCTTTGGCTGATGGTGCTCACAATGAGTCACACGGAAGATCATTGATTTTAATTGGCTAGACGGATGAGATTTCTGTAGGCAACCGTCTTTTGCCAGCAAAGTGCAAAAACTAGAAAGCGCACTTTCTACCGACGACGCTGCATTGTATCAGCACTTCTTTTGGTAAGAGTTGCAATTTTGCCAAATAGCGAACATTCAATTGCTGCTGGTTGAGCATTTTGCACCTCAATGCTAATAGGGTTAACAGTTGCGCTACAAGCAGAAATGAGTGTGAGAATCATTTACAAAAGTGATTTCTATATAAGTAGATTAGGACAAATGCATATTCCCAAAGATACAACTGAAGAGCATGACTCTGTTTTTAGCATATATCAAGTATGGTTGATTCGAATAGCTTTCCGCCAGTGTTACAATAAACAACAATAAATTCGTCTTCAGTGTCTCGTACTTGACTCGACTACGATACACTGAAGACGATCTTACTATTTAGGTTGGAATAGGTATCAGTAAAGCAAAATGATGGATTTAAATTGAATAATGAGCTCGTCTTACAACATTGCACAAGGTCTAATAAAATCTTTCATGCTAAGTTGTTCCTAATTTGTGGAAATTTTGTTTTTTTATAATTTCCTTCCGAGTCTTTTTTGTCTATAATATTTCATCTGTCCATCTGTGCGGCTCACAACAGCGTTTGTTCCCCATGTTATTGGCGGCTGATCATCGCCCGAGTGCCAGCGAGCGACTCTAAGTAAAACTATATATGTATATTATGTTCCTCCGGAAATTCAGGCATTTTGGTGTCATGCCCTGAAAGTTAGCGTTTAAAACAATTGAAGATCGAATAATCAACGAGAGAATATGGTCCACAATAATTGGTGAAGACCTTCTTCTTATTCTTCAATGGCTCTACATTCCAATTGGAACTTGACTAGCTTTTCATTTTAGTGTTCTATTAGCATTTTCACAGTTATTAATGTGTAGGGTAACGGCTGTATTTTGGACCGGGCTCATATTTTGGACCACCTAGCTGAATTTTGCATTTTTATCACACAAAACTAAATAAAACATGCAACATTTAAATTTTATTGCAAAAAGAAACTATCCATAAGGTATCTCCTACATTTGTTTCTTATAAAATATAGCCATTATTAAGAATATTTTCATGTATTTACCCATTCCAGCTAGATTAGACCAAAACCAAGACAACATAGTAAAATGGAATTCAACTTTCAAAAGCTGTAAGTTTATTTGTACATAGATTTAAAACATGTGAATGATGTTGTTGACGTATTTGAACCTAATTGAAGCAGTTTCAGGCCTGAAGCATAACATTGCAAGTTTAAAAACAGTATTTTGAGGCATGTCCAAAATAGGTTCAATATTCATTGAACCGAACATATTTTGGACATATCTTCTTTTTAAGTTCTAGATCTCTTAAATTTTTGCCTATTTGCTACCAGAGGTGAGCCAGCCAAGAGCTGAAAGCCTCTTATCTTAAATGAGGAAAATAATAATAATAATAAATTTGTTTTTACCAACCATTTATTTCTCTAGTATCAAACCATTAGTTAATTACAGTTCATACCGAATTTATAAATTACCGTTCATTGATGTAAGTCCTAGAAAAATGTCTTTTAAACCAACATGTAACTGTTTTAATTATTTCCATACGAAAATAGTTAAGAAAGCTCCATGTCAAGAACCAATCTTTACTAGAGCTCTCCGTCCGTGCTGCTTGCCAATGGAACAGAGTTCCGTGTTCTACGATTATGTTTCGTTTGGAAAAAGAATGTGCAAGGAGCAAGGAAGAACCGAGCAACTCACTACTATCAAGGATGCAAATGGAATAGATCGATAAACTACATAAAAATATGGCAGGGTAGGAGTGACCAGGTGCCTACATCACGACCATGGGCCGCACGTTTGTTTTGCTTTGATGATGCTGTACCGAGTGGTACTGAAATTGATTAGTTTCAACACCTTAGCAATTGGTATTGTTCTAAGCTTTTGAGTGCTTATAAAAATGTATAGGTTAACAAAGACTTTAAGGATGACACGCCAAAAATGCTGAAAATCACTAATTTAATATAATATATACTAACATAACTTTGCAAGCAATTCAAAATTATTCGAGTGGTCCAAAATATGTTAAATAGGTGGTCCAAAATAAAAACAGGTGGTCCAAAATTAAATCATACATATCTTCAGAATTTATGATATTTTGGTTCTTTCGGTGGGATTTAGAAACATTTTTACATACAAATCCAACCTAGCACTTACCACTTTTTAGTTGCATAGGGAATTGATCAAGATTTATTACAAAATCTAACTTTTATTCGAAAAATTGTTCGTCCATCTCCTAAAGTGGTCCAAAATACCTCCCTTACTTTATGTCCGCCAATTGCATGAATATGTATCTTGTGGTGTCAGGCCATTTGGCCGAAGGTCATTAGGCCGAATGGCCATTAGGCCGAATTAGCAAAAAGAAGCAAAAATTGAAAAATGAGAAGTGCTTTCTTCACCTTACCCCTTCTTCCTTCTCCCTTCTTGATTCTTCCTTCTTCTATCTGTCTTCTTTATCCTTCTTCTTCCTTTTTTTCTTTTTCGCTCTTCCTTCTTACTCCTTCCTATTTCCTTTTTCTATTCTATTTATTTCTTCTCCCTTCTTTCTTCTTCTTTCTGCATTCCTTTTCCTTCTTTCTTCCTTCATTCTTCTTCTTTCTAGGTTCTTCCTTCTTCTTTCTTTTTTGTCTTCTTTTCCCCACCCTTCTTCTTTCTACTTTCTTCTTCTTGTTTCCTTCTTCTTCCTTCTTTCTTCTTTCTTCCTTCTCCTTTCTTTCTTCTATCCTTCTTTTTTTATTCTTCTTTCTTTTTCTTTTTTTCTTTTTGCTTCTTTTTTCTTATTCCTTCCTCCTTTTCTCTTTTTCCTTCTCAATTATTCCTTCACAGAGAAAAAATAAGTTGGGATTCCAACATTTTTCAATTTTATTTTGAAAGTATGAGAATTTTGGTATTTTTAAGAGCTAAAACTTTCCAGTCAAATGCTAAATTGATTGATTAGAAAGTTTTTTCAAGTTCAAAGTTCTGATTTTCACAGTCAAACCTCTCAGAACAAAGTTAGTAAAATAATCAAATCAACCTCAACATTTCACATCTTTGGCAACACTTACAGAAAGAAACAATGTAATTGGCAGCCCACTATCTGTCAGTGATAGTTCCAAAAAAGGAAACATTATTTCACAATCATGGTAAGTTGGAATTTATTCATAAATTTGTTGATATATTATTATAAAAAACTATTTTGCAGGACTAGGAAGGAAGTGGCATCGTTGCTGTAAAGATCGGGCCCGTATGGCGATATAAACCATGTCGAAGATGTGTTCCCCGAACATCACATCCGGCTTGCGGCGTGAGACTTTGTACCAACTACCAGTCTCGCTTGGAGTGCAAATCTGCCCGCTCACACTGTCCTCAAAGCATTTATTTATAACCCCGTCGATCTCCTTCACACGCTGAATCGTTTAAGCTGTCTGCAAAGCCATACCGAAGGTAATGAAATTCAGATTATCAACCACAACGAGCTTCAGTTTACCATTTTTTCCTACAGAACCACCATCGAAAAACTGCATTTCAATATTTTCTTTCGGCGAGTACACACATCACTTCATTGTATCGCTGCAGCAATCGGAAAATACTGGCAAAAACAACTACGCTCCGTCGAGCCCAATCATGAAAATAAATTATATTGAATGGTAATAAAATGGAATTTAAAAAAAAAAATCTGTAGAACTTTATTTTGACATGAATTAACAATGCACATGTAAAATTGAGAAAGAATACAACTTGTTGTTTTAAAAGTATTACTAGTTGATTCTAGAGCAAAATGCGCATGTCGCATGTCGAGAGGAAAATGTTATTTTGAAAAGATAACTCTTGTAAAAGCTTTTGCTGAGGTAACATTTTCACAATTGTAGATTTAACAATCCTTTACTTTCTACTGAAAATCACTAACTAATTTTCTTAACTTTACCAACGTTTTCTTAGTTTTACCAACGATATTTTTTTGTGTGTTCTTTCTTCTTCATTTTTCCTTCTTCGCTTTTTTCTCCCTTGTAACTTCTTCCTTCTTCCTTATTCTTCATTCCATCTTCCTTCATTCTTCTTCCTTCTTCCTTCCACTTCTTCCTTATTCCTTTTTCCTTCTTCCTTCTTTTTTCTTCCATCTTCCTTCATTCGTCTTCCTTCCTTCTTTCCTTCTTCCTTCTTCCTTCTTCCTTCTTCCTTCTTCCTTCTTTCTTCTTCCTTCATCCTTATTTCTTCTTCTTTCTTCCTTCTTCTTTCTTCCTTCTTCCTTCTTCCTTCTTCCTTCATCCTTCTTCCTACTTTCTTCTTCCATCTTCCTTCTTTCTTCTTCCATCTTCCTTTTTTCCTTTTCCCTTCTTTCTTCTTCTCTCTTCCTTCTTCTTTCATTCTTCTTCCTTCTTCCTTCTTCCTTCTTCCTTCTTCCTTCTTCCTTCTTCCTTCTTCCTTCTTCTTTCTTCCTTCTTCTTTCTTCCTTCTTCCTTCTTCCTTCTTCCTTTTTCCTTTTTCCTTCTTCCTTCTTCCTACTTCCTTCTTCCTTCTTCCTTCTTCCTTCTTCCTTCTTCCTTCTTCCTTCTTCCTTCTTCCTTCTTCCTTCTTCCTTCTTCCTTCTTCCTTCTTCCTTCTTCCTTCTTCCTTCTTCCTTCTTCCTTCTTCCTTCTTCCTTCTTCCTTCTTCCTTCTTCTTTCTTCCTTCTTTCTTCTTCTTTTTTCCTTCTTCCTTCTTCCTTCTTCCTCCTTCCTTCTTCCTTTCTCCTTCCTCCTTCTTCCTTCTTCCTTTTTTCTTCTTCCCTTTTCTTTTTACCTTCTTTCATCTCTCTTCTTCTTTCTTCTTCTTCTTTCTTCTTCTTCTTTCTTATTCTTTCTTCTTCCTTCTTCCTTATTTCTCCCTTCTTCCTTCTTTCTCATTCTTTCTTTCTTCTTCCATCTTCCTTCTTCCTCATTTCGCACAACTCGTTTCTCACTCCTCAGTTCTCATTCGGCCTAATGACCGTTCGGCCTAATGACCGTTCGGCCTAATGACCATTCGGCCTAATGACCCAGCATCGTATCTTGTTTACCAAGTACAATGGATACGTAATGCCCAGGGAGCCGAGAATGCTTTCCACTCGAAAACATCTTTGGCCGAACTAGCCCTCCGAATTGGCAATCCTTTGCCTTTGCTCACAAGGCTAACTGGGGCCGGCCACAGGCCACAGCGAAGAAAAGCGACTAGGCGAGCGTCCACAAATTACGTAACGCTTAGAGGGGGAGGGGGTTGAGCAAAGTGTGACGATACATACAAAATTTTGAGATTTTTCATACAAAAGTGTGCCCAACTTTTGCGTTACGTAATTAATGGAACTTCCCTAGTGAAACTTGTAACGCAATATTGTGTACCCACCCACCCCTCAATGCGTTATGTAATTTGTGAATGAGCCCATGGGAAAAATTTCCTTAGGTGTGAGGCTACTTTATACGGTTAGATGACTTTACCCATTAATGGGTACTTGTTATTGTTGATATCATTTCCACCGTTTCCCCATTTAAATGGGTAGAGGCACTTTTTCAAGAAAATGGGTGAATTTTTCACGGTGGGAATAATATCAACAATAACAAGTACCCATTAATGGGTAAAGTCATCTAACCGTGTAAGACTAACTTACACCTCGGGGAAATTTTCCAGCGGAATTTGGTTCCCGGATCGTGAAACAGCAAATATCTCAACATTCCATTGTTACGTCTAGGGTACGATCTGCTTTTAAAAATAACCAGAAACCTCTTCTATCAATAATGATAAATTTCTTTTAAAAAGCTTCAAACGCGGGGAGTACTGGTTCTGATGATGCATTTCAACTTGTTCTACACAGCAGTTCGGTTCCCAACACAAAATGAGCGAGAACAAAGCGAATATCATCATTTTTATGTGGAGTATAAAAGCATGAGCATGATGACCGTGCATTTCGTAGTTGCTACTCCGTGATCGACCAAAACAATCGCAATTGCACAGGGAACCAATGGATGGAAGCATGGGATTTGCACTCCAACCTCAATGTGCACAGTCCGAGAACTCTAGTATTTTGGAAGGTCGATAACGGCGCTGGCCACGTCCTCACGGTCATCGGGGATGGGAAGGAATTGATGATGCAGTCACTCGCCCACTGCAAGCCGAGAACACCTCTGCACTCGCCATGAGTTCCTGCGGAATTTTATTGGAATCTGGGGGTTAGGGGTTTTATGGCAGAGGTTCGACTTGGTTAACAGGTTGCCAATGTGATAGTAATGAAAGGGTGGTTGTAGTATTCTAATTCCGATGCCGAAACGAACTTTTTCGCTCATTTCGAAGATAGAAATGGTATGAAAGCCCATTTCCAGTTCTAGCGATTGCTAGAACATGAGAAATATATGAAAAGATACAAAGTAGGAGAATGGAACGGGCCTGGGATTGAACCCACGACCTCGTGCGTATGAGGCAGAAGCGGTAGCCATATGACCACCAAGCCCGTTCATTTTTATGTGGAGTAAGTATAAAAGTTTGATAAATTTGTTATCATGGCTTGTTATGATTCAGAACAGTTTTGTTTTTCTTTTATCATTGTTTGTTATCTTTAGATAGCGGTTTTTGCAAACCCTGATAAACAGTGATTATCCTTCCACCTTTTGGGGTGAGGAGGGAGGCAGATACTGTGGGAGGCGATGTGCCTCCAAAAACCAAAAGATATTCACACGATTTTACTAGGCATCTTCACCTGGCCCTTGGGTTGTTTACTTTCGGTAGAAAATTAAAAGCTTAGACTCTTCCGGCAATTAACGAGATTTGACAGGTCGTTTTCCGAAGACTGATTTCAATCAGATGAATCTAAATAAACTAGCCATAACCGCACCTAGAGATGTCGTAAAATCTTGATGAATCGATTTGTAACTAATCAATTACACTCGATTCTTGTAAATTATTGAATCTATTAATCCTTGGGAAGTAATCGATTCAAAATTAATTGATTATCACAAGAATGAATCGATTAATCGAAGTAATCGATTAATTTGCGTCAACTCTAATCGGACAGTGGCAAAGAGCAATTGGCTTCAGTATTCTTGGATATTGAAGGCGCGTTTGATTTATTCTCCTAGAAGTACTACCCTGCGGTAAGATGCACGGCTATAAAGCAAGACCATGCTGAGGGTGGCTGGGTAAGATTCCCTGTGCCGGTCTAGACAATTTTCGGTTCGTATTAGCCTCATGATTTAAGAATGCAAAAATGCTAACTTGGCTTAGAAATCTCGCGGTTAATTTTTTTTTTAACTATTGCGTTTATTTGACAGGCTCAGGCGTGTATAACACTTAACGGAGCCGAGACTTTATGATATTTACAATCGATATTATCTTATTATCAACAGTTAGTAAGGGGAAAGGGTATAGACCAAGATACTCGTGGCGACTCAAGGTTAGATTGCGTAATTTGGTGATGGACGGGGTTGGGATTTAGGTTTGAGGTATTTCAGCTGCTCATCCGGGTATTTGACGTCATTAACGGTATGGCGTAGCGTCGTGCTCGAGTTGTGGTTCGTCAGGCAGCATGTTCCGGATGGCCATAGCTTCGTATTACAAAGAAAAATAAGACAAAACGAAAAAAAAATAAATAGGGGTATTAGACTTTTATGACATACAAGTCTTTTCCATTCAGCTTGGTCCATGGCTGCACGTCACCAACCACGCAGTCTGCGGAGGGTCCGCAAATCGTCCTCCACCTGATCGATCCACCTTGCCCGCCGTGCACCTCGCTTTCTTGTGCCCGTCGGATCGTTGTCGAGAACCATTTTCACCGGATTACTGTCCGACATTCTGGCTACGTTCTCGGCCCACCGCAGTCTTCCGATTTTCGCGGTGTGAACGATGGATGGTTCTCCCAACAGCTGATGCAACTCGTGGTTAATTCGCCTCCTCCACATACCGTCCGCCACCAGCATTCCACCATAGGTGGTACGTAGCACTTTCCTTTCGAAAACTCCCAGTGCGCATTGATCCTCCACGAGCATCGTCCATCGTTTTGCGGAGTCCAAAGTACATACGATTTCCTGCCATGATGCGTCTCCGAATTTCTCTGCTGGTATCGTTATCGGCGGTCACCATTGAGCCCAAGTACACGAATTCTTCAACCACCTCGATTTCGTCACCACCGATACAAACTCGTGGTGGGTGGCTTACATTGTCTTCTCTTGAGTCTCTTCATATCATGTACTTGAATAGCAGACACGAAAGACCATCACCTTGCCGTAACCCTCTGCGCGTTTCGAAGGGACTCGAGAATGCCCCTGAAACTCGACCTACGCACATCACCCGATCCATCGTCGCCTTGATCAACCGTATCAGTTTATCCGGAAATCCGTTTTCGTGCATTAGCTGCCATAGCTGAATCCGATCGATTGTATCATATGCGGCTTTGAAGTCGATAAATAGATGATGTGTGTGCACGTTCTATTCACGGCATTTCTGCAGTACCTGACGTACGGCGAACACCTGATCTGTGGTAGAGTGTTCACCCATAAATCCCGCCCGGTACTGCCCCACGAACTCTGCTGCATATAGTCGCCAGCATAAAATTTGGGAGAGTACCATGTAGGCGGCGTTCAGCAATGTGATTACGCGGTAGTTGCTACAATCAAGCTTCTCTCCCTTTTTGTAGATGGGACACACGACACCTTCCATCCACTCCTGCGGCAGAACCTCATCCTCCCAAACCTTGGTAATTACCCAGTGCAGCGCTCTAGCCAGTGCATCTCCACCGTGTTTAAACAGCTCTCCTGGTAGTTGGCCAAATCCAGGGGCTTTGTTGTTTTTCATCCGGCCGATCTCCTCCTAGATTTCCTGGAGATTCGGAGCCGGAAGTCGCATGTCCTGCACGCGTGCTCCTAGGTTCATTACCATACCGCCACCGTTGTCTGCCATATCACCATTCATGTGCTCCTCGTAGTGCTGCCGTCTCCTTTGGATCACCACATGCTCGTTTGTAAGAAGGTTCCCGTTTATGTCCTTACACATATCGGACTGTGGCACGTGGCCCTTACGTGAACGATTTAACTTCTCATAGAACTTTTGTGCGTTATTAGCGCGCTACAGTTGCTCCGTCTCTTCACGGTCTCGATCTTCCTGCTGGCGCTTTTTCCTCCGAGAAATCGAGTTTTGTCTGTTCCGCGCCCGTTTGTATCGTGCCTCGTTCGCCCTCGTGAGGTGTTGCAGCAATCTCGCCCATGCTGCATTCTTCTCCTCAACTAACTGCTCACATTCGCCGTCATACCAGTCGTTTCTCTGATCCGGGAGCACCGTGTTCAAGTCTCTTGCTTTACAGCTGCTATGTTAAAAACATTGACAATTGTTTGAAAGCACAATTCACGCTCAGACAACTTGCAGATGATGTTGTGGTCTCTCTAAGAGGTCCATGTGCAGATATCTTGCAAGGACCATTGCAAAGTACCCTAGATAACCTGACTGTTCGGGCCAGACATTTAGTTTTCACCGCTCAATTGAAACTCAAGCTGCTGAAAGATGACATCAGCCAATCCTTATCTTCTAAATACCTTGGGGTCGTGTTTGATTCTGAATGTACCTGGAAACTCCATTTTAAGTTTTTGATAAAGAAATGCCGGAAAAGGATCCATTTTCTACGTTCTATCTCTGGAACATGGTGAGGTCCGAAAGACCTCATCAAACTCTATAACACGACTATTCACTCTGTTTTAGAGTACGGCTTTTTCTGTTTCCTCTCAGCAGCTGAATGCCACCTAATCCAATTGGAACGAATTCAATGTCATTGTTTGCATATTGCCCTTGGCTTTATGCTTCAACGCATAACATGAGCTGGAGCCATTCCTTTGAAGCACTGATACTGGGAGCATAGCATAGCATAGTTACGGTGTAATTCGTAGATTGGACACTAGTGATACTCATGTTTTTCTTTTGAAATCATTATTCAGATTGCTATCAGAAATCAAGGTGGGTGTGGTCCTTGATTTCAATCTAGGATAAAAATCACAAAACCATGAGGATTACTACTCCTGGCCACGCCCATCTTCACCGTAACTTGGGAGGGAAAGGAAGTGTTGGTGTAGTACTTACTTAACGAGAGGCCCCCGACTCAGCGACACCCTCATAAGTACCACGGAGTAGGATATTGGGGGAAGGTATTCGTTGGGTCAGGATTTGCCTGTAGCTGACAATGTGACCGTGGTAGATCTTACACCGTAACACACCACGAAAAGGTGTCTACCCAGCGTTATGGGGTTTGAAGCACTGATACTGGGAGCTATCACTAAGAATACTCATCAAAATGTCATAGAGAACTTCGATAAAATGCTTGAACTGACTTATCGTTCAAGATTCCTGCGACTTATGTAGGTTATGATGGCATCCATCACGTAGTTTGGTTCTGCTCGGAAAATTACGCCTTCGGAGAGTGACTGTTGGATACCTTTGTGGCCCGAGGTAAACAACCCTTCAGGGAAGTTCTGCAGGCCATTTATAGCTTTCTTCATTCTTCTAATATTTTGTTTTTTTTTCTTTCTACAAAGCTTTTTTGTTTAGGCTCTGCCTTTCTGTTCCGTAAAGCTCCGTAGCTCTGGCCATCCGGAAGATGCTCCCAGTCGTCGAACCATTCCTCGAGCACAATGGAAGGCCACATCGTCCCTGACGCCAAATAACCGGATGAGCAGCTGAAATTCCTTGATTAAGATGATTCTCTAATTCCCAAATCATAATCCACGTCCACCGTTAAACATTGTAAACCTGACCTCGAGTCACCACGAAGGTGTGCTTCTACCCCTCCGTTACTAACTTCATAATAAGATGATATTGATTGTACATATCACAAAGAGCCACAAAGTGTTATACACGCCTGAGCCTACCAAATAAACGAACTTGGAAAAAAAATAATAATATGGGTGAACTATTGAGCATTAGTTAAATCTTAAAGCGCCTTCTCTATTATCAGTTACAATCCTTAAATCTGAGTTCAGTAATTTTAGTGAATTAGAACGCCATCTGTAAATATCATGATCTAATCTACATAAACATACCTCACCTTTATTGGAGTGCCACTATTCTGCATGTTAAGGCAAAAAATAAAAGCAAACAAATTGTTATCGACCAATACCATCGGGATCATTAATCGCTCGAATAGACGATGCTTCGAGTGGCCTTGGCCGCGTTGTACGTACATCGTACATACGTCTGCTTTGAGTTGACCAGCTTGCGGCACCAATCAATCTGAAATCTCAGACACAACGCACATCACAACACAACCCGACTGGAAATGGAGTTTATTAGTGTATTTTTCAAGAGACCTCGCGCTCCTTTGTGGATGAACTAAAGCGGTTTTGAAAAATAAAATCGACGACATGAGGAATACTAAAAATGTCTTCAATTGGAGAACTTTAGTTAACTGGTTATTTATTACAATGCTACATTATTAGAACTCTTTCATGGGTACGAGACAATGCAGATCATCTTACAGGGAATGTACGCGCATATGCCAAAAAGATACACATAAAGTACATACTGAGATTAAATGGAAAAGTACGAGCTCGTATTTAAAACTAGAAAAAAAACAGATTAATCCACTTAGCAGCGATGATGTCTTTCTCGTGCATCATAAAATTTATTGAAAAATTTCATAAGAAAGGTCAAAAGAATTCGTCGAGCTGAGTCGATCGGTATATACAACTATGGGGCTCCGAGCCTTCTACCAAAAGTTGTTTTATACCATGTTCTTGTATGCTTTTCTTTACCTTTTCTTACCTCGTTGTAAATTTTACATTTTTGTACTTATTTTCTAATTTCTTTTGCTCTCAATTTTGTCTTAATTCGGCAACCTAGCTTCAAGGTGGGCAAGGCTGATGATTGCCAGGCGTGGGAACTTTCGCATTTTGTTTTATCTACCGAACAATCGTACCGAACGCTCTTACCGAAAACCCATTTCGGAAGGGAAAATCCTACCAGAAATTTATATCATCGAATAGTCACGAAGAAACTTTTATTTTCTCGACAACGTTGCTCTTTGCGCCATCCATTACATCTAACTCTTAATTCAATGGGTCTGTTCGCGACTGGCACTTCTTTCTCTCTATCCATTTCAACAACCAAACCTATTAGGATTATACAACAAAATCATCAATTCCTACTTTTGCACACGAAATCGAAGCTCCCGCTGCACAGACTCCGTGCAGCATCATCGTCGCGTGCCTAGCCCACCCCTGTCAGAAGGGGGTGGATGATGGCACGACGACGGATGGTTGGTTATATGTTGCCAGCAAGTAAGTACCAGCCAGCATAAACCTTCGTTTCTTTCAACTTTGCTCGGCTCGCTAAAGGTCGCGACTCGGCTTGAGTTAATGGTCAGTTTTTTTACAACTGGTCTTCAT
Source organism: Armigeres subalbatus (assembly GCF_024139115.2). Lineage (NCBI taxonomy): Eukaryota > Metazoa > Arthropoda > Insecta > Diptera > Culicidae > Armigeres > Armigeres subalbatus. The sequence goes on along the minus strand of NC_085141.1, from coordinate 54,033,781 downwards.
TATTCATTTCCCTGCGCTAAGTGACCCACCAACCAGCGCAGCAACGCCGTAGTTCAAATTGGTGCAATGACTTACCACAAAGAGCATGCTCTTATTTTTTTTCACCGCAGCGTTTTCCTATAGCATCTATAGCCCAGATACTGTAGCTTGATGTAATTCATGTTTCGATGCCGACTTAAATATGTTCGTCCCGCAGCTTAAAGTCATTCACTAATCGCGCATCGTCGGGCAATTACACATCTAACGCAAATTCGGAAGCTATTCCTACTTCTTCATCTAGAGTTCATACTCACATACCCATTCCAACCCATCGCAATAGATTAAATTCCAATGATACGTATGTATATGGATAATAGGACTGACATTTCTGACAAAGCTCCCAGGTTCGAAACAGGCTCGGGAGGCGCTGAAATCAAGCATTGGCCTTTCCCGTCAAAAATTTTTATTCGCTCAATCGGTTCTTTATTTTTATTTAAGGTGAACTTTCCCAAAGAATCCATTATTTTGGTTTTTGTTTTGAAAACGATTTTCCCTTGTCATAAGACGAGTTTGTGCTTTCCCATTTAATTCCACCGCTTAATTGTACCTTGACAGATACGTATGCGCGAGCTCGAGCGGTTAGTTTTCTGGAAAACAGTCATCACAATTTGAAAAATAAAACACTTGAACAATTCTGATGTGACTTGCTAACTCCAAGTCCAAAATCCGACTCTCTTCTTTATTTACAAAAACGTTATTTATAACTACTGGCTATTGTTTACAATGTTTCTCTCATTTTCAATAATGTTGCAGAATGTTGCATGCTACCTACATTTACTCTCATGTGACATTCTGCTCCGAGAGCATTTGTACTCTCTAAATAAACAATTATTTAACAATTGAGTCAGCTACTATTTCTAGGCCAGCTTATTCGCCAAGTTTTGCTTATACTTAAATAGGGTAAATCACTACTTGGGCCTATGGACCCGGTTCCCGGCTCACTGCATAGAAAACTAATGTTTTATACTGTTTGAAAGCCGTAGGTTCATGATTGATAATTTTTAAAAAGTCTCCCATTTATTTTTCACAATACTCAATATTTTTTAACCACTTGTTTTACTCCTAATTGATCCAATTGTAGAAAATAAAAATGTAGATTTCAAAATTTCGCTCACCGATGCCACACCACTGAGCCGGAGTGATTCTTTCCAATTTTACAAAACGGTATCATCAAATAAACACCTACCTGAAAATCGTCACAGTGCTCGATACAACAATTGCTTGAAGCTGTTAATCACCACACCATAATTCTAAACACACGCGCTTCAATTCTTCCTAATTTTTCGTTTCACTAGAACTTATTTAAACACATGAGAATACATTTTAAAATGTATTCTCAAACCGAACAAAAAATCACCTAGGCCCAAGAACTTCTTGCCGCAACGGCCGCACCGTGCTGCCAAAATGCCAGGAGTATGAAAATGATCCTTCATTGTTAATATAGGAAAACTGTCTAATACGTTGACGCTATCATGTTATTTATGATACTCTCGATTTCAAAAGGTGAAAAAAATATTGTTTTTAAGTATTTTGAAGAAATTTGGATGAGTAAATATATCTTTTCAACCAAATAAAAATGATTATGAATAATACCATCTGGCATCTTGTTGTCGTGGAACGTGCATATTTTTGTTTACGTCGAATTTTTTACCGTCCCGAGAGAGAAAGAGAGTAATAAGTTGAGATATTGAGCAAAATTCTGCTTAGGCCTGGAACTGGTTTGGAAGTGGGCCGGAAATTAAATCGCTATGACTGAAATGAGTGCTGCACCTCGTTAATTAAAATCAAATAAAAGCTTTTTTGAACGATATTTAGCACGGATAGCTATTTTTAATCAGAAGTGAACCTCAATGCAGTATTATACAACCCACAAAATTCAGGAAAAGTTGCTTCCTGTCATAAATATCAATTAAATAATGCAGTCGTATGCAAGTTAGGCCGGGAATGGGGTAAGAAACCCTATCCATTGATTATTTTCAACAGCGGTTGCTATTTGATAAACATAAATGGACAGGTTCCAACCTGTCCAATCTTTCCTTTTGTTCGTTTATATGCCATACTTTAAAAATAGAAAAAATGATGATTATTGCATGGCGTTTAGGGTCGCTACACGTATTTCGACCTCGACAGTAAGGTCGTCTTCAGTGTCTCGTAATTGAATTGACTTAATTTTCTTAACGATTTTTTGTCTCAGTTGTTTCTTTGGCTTTTTTAATGTCAACTTTTCCGGAGAACTCGTATTTTTTTACGCCTTTAAGTATTTTTTAAATTTAAAACAAAAAATCGCAGTGCTGTTTTCCAAGATTTGTCTATCATTTGCCTGACTTTGAAAGAATATCGGGTGATTTTTTCAGACCGGTTCACACGTGCAGCACGGTTTTTAATATAGTTAGGCTGTGAACCATTCAACCGATTCGTTTAACTTTTAGTTAAAATTTGACAGTTCGATGGTTATTTCGCCGTGGTTAAAAATAACCCTGCTCCGGAGCATGGTTAGATTTGACATTTCGGTAGTTAAACTTTGTTCGCGAGAAAATTGGCGCCAAATTCATTTCGTTCCGAATAACTATCAATCTGTCAAAACTCAAATGGGTCGGCTTCGGAGTAAAATTTTAACTACGATGGGAAAATAACCATCGAAGTTTCAAATTTTAACTAAAAGTTAAACGAATCGGTGGAATGGTTCACAGCCTTAGAGGCCTAAAAAAATATGAGTTCTGAGTTCTTCGGGAAAGTTGACATTAAATAAGCCAAAGAATCAACTGAGACAAAACATCGTTTTCAAAACAAAAACCAAAATAGTGCTGCACGTGTGAACCAGCCTGAAAAATTCACTCGCTTCTCGTTGAAAGTCGGGCAAATGTAAGGCCAATCTTGAAAACAGCACCTTTCCGATTTTTTGTTTTAATTTTTAAAAATACATAGAGGAGTCAAAAAATATGGATTCTTTGGAAATGTTCACCTTAAATAAAATAAAGAATCCATTGAGCGAATATTTTTTTTTTTACGGGAAAGGTCAGTTACGGCTTGTCATAAAACGAGTACAAACTATTCCATTTAAGGCCCAAATTACCGTAATCCAGTCATTGACAAGAAAACAGCCACGTGCTTGTACCACCCCCAGGAAAAAATCCGCCCACTGAGGAGAAAATGCATTCCCCAGCTGAATCGGGGACGCACTCTTGTTTTAAAACTACATCAACATATAGTGATGACTTCAATACATCCGTGGGATGCTTCATTTGGATGAATTTCGTAATATTATTTGAAAAAACTGCCTTTTGCAGAAAATATTGCAAAGTTGAAAAAATATTTTTCCAGGAGGGGAAACCGTCGATTTACTCTCACGCTCTCTTATACTTTACAGATACTCGAAAATCATCGTTCAGTGTTGCGTGTTGATTTGTTCTATATGTTATGCTTGTTTTCTCGAATATGTACGTAAACATCAAGCAATAATCTATGAAAATGAAGCTTTTCATGCTATATATTGTCACTAAATATTAGATGTGAGCTAGATCTGTAAAAACGCAAGCATTCATAAGCAACGCAGGTTATTTATTTTTTCATAGGGGAACGGTTCGCCACTTCATCTCATAGCTCCTATTTCCGTCCCATCAAAAACAAAGCAATGGAAAGGAATTTGGTTTGTTTATTATTTTTGTGATTATTTCCAGCAGTGAGCACGTATGTCGACAAAAAGAAGCGACAAATTTGGTGCCGTATTTCTTTGTTTAGCGATGAGATGGATATATGTACAGTAAGATGGAGATCGGAACATTTCCCCTAATTCAAGTGATGATAATGTAATGTAATGTAAGCTTGGAGAATACGACACGTTCGCCAACCTGTCGGAAAAAGGAAGCAAATCAAGATCAAGTGACGAAATTTGGAACTAGAAAGTAATCAGTAAGTAAGAAAGAAAGCTTCGTTTTATAATTAAGCAATTTTATGCCGATTTGTGACTAGGAGAAAAAGGCTTGGATAAATGTTGGAATAGTACAATATTTACTCAGTATTATATTTTTTCATAAAACTAAACAAACAGAATTAACACATATTGCTAGGCAACATTTAATTTTTTTTTTAAATTCATCCAATTTTATTCGAAAACAATAATTTTTAATAAAAACAATAAATTCGATACAGTCCTTATCAAAGCATTCATCACCTCACTTTACCACGTAGCTTTTCTGCTTCCTATGGTGAATCCGACCCCTTCAAACATTGATTTTGGTGACCTAACGAAGTACAACAGTAGCTCCAAACTGCTGACAAACGCATTCTAAAGATGGATTCTTCTTGATCCGAATAGATCCGATAGTGATTTGCACTTTCCACCGGTCCATTCAGAGTTCAGAGAGCGAGAGCTCAATCGAACATGTGCAGCACTTTTTCTGATTTTGTTTTCGATTTTCTAATTTGTTTTTAGGTTTTTTAAGGTTTTTTTAGGTTTCTTTGGGAAAGTAAACGAATCAAAGAATTGACTGAGGCAATTAAATAAGATACTTACAATTTTTGACGGGAAAGGTCAATTGAGTGCAATACATAGTCGTTGTGGACAGGATGAGCTGAAAGGAATCATAAGTAAAAAACTTTCAGCAATTTATTTAAATGATTTTGCAGTCCGTTCTGGACATTTTTAAGATTGCGCACTACACACACTCAGTTCAGCTCGGCATTTTTTCATTCTTTTGCCGAGATCCGCACAGCCGAGCGCTCGGTTCGAGACTTTCTGCCGATATCTCAGCTGAAAAAGTAATTTGTTTACTACGGCACTCAAGGGAGCCGCCATAATCATACGTCCATTTAGCTGATATTTCAGCAGACGAACTTAAACCGAGATTCGCACAGCCGAGATCGGTGAAAAAATTTAAGTGTGCATATTTTGGAAATACAAATAACATAAATTAAAAAAATGTTAAAATTTCAAAACATGTTTAGGGCAGCTTCGGGGCAGATTTGCTATTGGAAGCATCTTCAATCCACCAAACTTTTTACCCTTTCTTTTAGGTGAGATTCAAAATCAAGACAAAATTTTCAAAACGACTTATCTGCTTTTGTAAACAAAGAATAAAACGACGATTTGACGAATCTGGTATGTAGCTCTCCCACGCAAACCAACACCATCAATAGGTAGGTGAAGATTTGCGCTACCTGTTGGTGGTGTTGGTTTGCGTGGGAGAGCCTTCGGATTCGTCAAATCGTCGTTTGAATCTTTGTTTACAAAAGCAGATAAGTCGTTTTGAAAATTTTGTCTTGAAATATTGAATTTTTTTCCTTAGTAAGAGAGAGGCTCCTCTGCATAAACTTTCTTAATTGAATCCTCGCATCCCTAAACAGTAAAATTCTACACGGCAGGTATTTCCGTCCATCGTCATAGGAGTAAAACCAACGAAAGCAACGTCCATTTGCTAGAACTCCACTATAGCAGAACGTTTCTCCTGTGCTTACGATTTGGTACGAATGAGTTTGGCAGAAGTGTCTCTTTTGTTGGTTTTCGAGACTATGACGAAATATGCCTGCCTTAACCCTATATCGAGGATTTGTCTCAAGGTAAACATTTCTCGCTTAACTTTTCAAAAGGTCCTAAGTAACATTTTTTCATGATTTAATCTGAATAATGCAATCAACGTATTTCATGTTAATCTGTTGATTGCAATATTCAAATTAAATCATGAAAAAAATGTTACTTAGGACCTTTTGAAAAGTTAAGCGAGATTTAATCACCCCTCCCGCCGACGAGACTCTTCAAGGTATCAGCCGACGAATTTCGCGCCAACCCTTCTATGGGGCTGGCAGCACCATCTCAGAATCGAATGAAACTTGGTGGGCATAAAGATATGGTATCTCTAAGCCACTCTGCATACTTGGTTTTTCAAAAATTGTCAAGAGTAACATTTGATGAAGGTTAGGCCCTTAGAACTTATAATTTTTTTTCATGGATTTTTTATAAATCGATCTAACTCTAAAATGACAAGACCTACAAAAAAGTGTTGTATGGCGGACTGTCGTGAAATTCCCTGAAGTTTTTTGGAAAAATATCCAAAAAATAAAAAAATGATTTCTACACTGAAAAAAATTAGTTTTAAAAATTAAAATCGATATTACAAAAAACCTCATCTCAGAAATCGATGAAATTTTTTCTGCAGATAGGTATTTTAATTATCTAACTTTTCTGGGAATAATGTTCCTGTGACATATTTAAGGAAAAAAAGTTTTTCTAACAAAAACTTTTTTCATGTCCATATTGAGTGAAAATTTATCAGCGTGTTTTATGCATACAGCGCCAATTATAGGTTCAGCAGCCTATCATCAACCAACGACACATTTTGGACGTATGAAAATTTATTTGGGAAGCAATTTAGCATAATCTAACATAATTGTGGACCAACATTTGGAAAGGGTTTATGTTTTATTTGACTTTTTGTATCGAAGTAACTTAAAAACAATTACAAAAAATGATTACTTTGAAAACGGGCAATGTTGCCGAAACGAAACTGAAGTGATATTTAATTGTAATAGTGGAAAAGAAGATGTTGTTTTTCAGCAAAGGCTAACCACTGAACGGAGTAATTTAGAAACCGTTATAAAGCCTGTAGATGATTTTGTATCGTATTTTATTGAAAAAATTGATGAACTTTTAACTTATGACATTATTTGCAAACAACAATACACTTGAACTGTTAGATTTATCTGAAAATTATCCAATCATTATCCAAAATGCTGCTCAAGGTTGGAATAATTCGGAAAAGGCCCTTGCGAAGCTATTGGTGGCACTCTCAAACGAATGGCAAAACGAGCAACTCTTGCCAAAGATCATGGAAATACTATCAAGACTCCCCAGGAGTTGTACGAATGGGCACGTTTTCAATCAAACAAAAATAACACTATATTACATTTCTGTTATATCACGAATGAGCAATACCGCCATCGGGGGTGGCAATGGGTCTGGGGGTGAGAATAGGTCATCGCTCTCACCGCGAGCATGGAGGACGTAGAGCAAAATCGTTCAAAAAGGTCTCTTATATTTTTGTCTTCTTGTCCTCAGATACATCCATTCTACAAACATTCTAAGTAGTTGAAACAGTGACCCATTCTCACCCCCATTTGACCCATTGTCACCCCCGACGACGGTACTCAACAAGAGTTTGATGAACTTTTCAAAAAAGCAAAAACTATAATTGGAACTCAAAAGCTTCATTCTTTTATACCAATCGCTCATAATAAAATACTAAAAAAAAATATTCCAACTCAGATGAAGATCCAAAAGTCTTTGAATGGTTCGACTAAGCTTTCAAATTAAATTAAACAAATAAAATTGAAGAAAAAATTAAAAAAATGCGGAAAATTTATTATTCTTTAAATGTGCGTTTACCGGAAATTACCCTAATGAAATTACCTATCGAGCTTCATCGTTGGAATCAAAATGTTTATCTGATAAAAATATCGACCTCCAATTTTTATTTTTGCTAAACAAATTTTAATCTTTACATTCATTAATTTATTTTCTCGGTGAACGAAACGCTCTTTTATGTTTCAGACTCCATAGCTCAGACAAATTTACAATAGTCCATAAAACATCACAATTTTGTAAATCTGGTCATTTGTGTGTAACATTAATATAAACAATCTAGGAAAATATACGCCCAAATGTTGGTCCACATTAATGTTAGATTAAGCTAAATTGCTTCCTAACCAATTTTTTATACTTCCAAAATGTGTCGTTGGTTGATGATAGGCTGCTGAACTTATAATTGGCGCTGTAGGCATAAAACACGCTGATAAATTTTCACTCAATATGGACATGAAAAAAGTTTTTGTTAGAAAAACTTTTTTTCCTTAAATATGTCACAGGAACATTATTCCCAGAAAAGTTAGATAATTAAAATACCTATCTGCAGGAAAAATTTCATCGATTTCTGAGATGAGGTTTTTTTGTAATATCGTACTTAATTTTTAAAACTAATTTTTTCCAGTGTAGAAATCGGTATTTTATTTTTTGGATATTTTTCCAAAAAACTTCTGGGAATTTCACGACAGTCCGCCATACAACACTTTTTTGTAGGTCTTGTCATTTTAGAGTTACATCGATTTATAAAAAATCCATGAAAAAAAATTAGGCCCTCATCAAATGTTACTCTTGGCAATTTTTGAAAAACTAAGTATGCAGAGTGGCTTAGAAATAGCATTTCTTTATGCCCACCAAGTTTCATTCGATTCTGAGATGGTGCTGCCAACCGCTGGTCGAGTTGGCGCGAAATTCGTCAGCCGAAGCAAAGGGAGAGGTATTTTTCGATAATATGGCGCACTCTAGTTTGTGCCGCTTCTAGCGTTGTCCCCCCAAATGAGACCATCCAACCAACTAACAGGAAATTATACCCCACGCCCCACCGCAAAAATTTTCGTTATAATAGACGAATCCAAGTAAAAATAAGAAGAAGACACACGACGGTGTTAACTTTGACAGATCCTACAGCACAGCATAGGGAGATCATTTTAAAATGCTTATAATAAATTCTAGACAAAATGTAATTAAAATCTGATTGATGTATGATACGGAAAAAGTTCCGAACTGTATGATAGATACATTTTTGGAAAATATTCAAAAAATTGAGATAAGCATCCAGATATGTAATTCAGAACTTTTTCCGTACCGTACATCAATCAGATTTTAATTACATTTTGTCTAGAATTTATTATAAGCATTTTAAAATGATCTCCCTATGCTGTGCTGTAGGATCTGTCAAAGTTAACACCATCGTGTGTCTTCTTCTTATTTTTACTTGGATTCGTCTATATATGGTGCAGAACTGCGTGAATGTCGTATACGCACTCGACTCAGCCGAAGAGTCATACAAATCGCGAACACGAATGAACAAAATACATCCGATCGATTGAAACATCGTCAATAGACTGACCCTCTCATGCACATTTCTGCTTTCTGTAGCTGCCGTCTGTCCGGCTCAGATCCTTACATTTGAAACAGTGGACTTTCTAACACTCAGAGAAATTTACATATATGGTCTAAACATATATTAAATAATCAGATGGTCTATCGTATTCACTACACTCCTCACTACCATTTTTGAGAAGTTCAGCAGAGAGCTGGCTTGTTGTTTTTCAACTCCTTAGCAGCTCCATAGCTTGTCCTACATCACTCAATTTTTCTTCTGTTCACTAATAGTGGAATTAAATGGAATTATACGAACTCGTTTTATGACAACTACAGAAATTTCACTCAAAACTAAAAAAAACTTTTAATAATTGATTTTTAACATCGAATATATTGTCTACGAGTGTTAAAAAATATGTTGTAGCTCAGAAATAGGTGTTCTTTCAAATGAAATCAACATATTTTTCAAAACTAAAAAACCCAATTCCGATAAGATTTTATTTTTATTTTTTGTTTCCCAATCCGTTTTATTTTTTTCGACAGTTTAGAATTTTCCACATATTTCATTTTACCTGCATATTGGAAGTTAAGCGTATATTTGAACTATGAACTGACTTGATAGTTTTTATCTATTCGCGAAAAATGCTAGCCAAATAAAAAAACAAAACACAAAACTATTAATTAAATAAAAATAATAATAATCATTAATCAAAGAGAAATGAGCCATACAGCGGTTGAATTTCAACCAAAGGTTAAGGGATCAGTGGATTGTTTCGATGTCCTTATATCATTCGGTGCCAATAGCACAATATGATCACTTTTTTGTGTTCCATTTATTATTGTGCTAAAATAAATAAGTAAAATTTATTTAAAGCATTAACTACGGGCCTGTACGCTACGTCTTTTAGGTCTTTTTTCACAACGCATGCTTCTTTTTCCCGATTGCACTGCAAGCGCTGTTTACCGAAACCGGTATGTAGAGCAGGACTTGATGTCCTGTAACTAAAATTATATAAATTAAAACAAAAAACAGAAAATTGAAAAGGTCAGTATGTGAAAACGCGTGATCACGTCCACCAAGGGAAACTATACTTGCTCCCGCTTATGCGTAATGTCACCCAAGACTATGCATGCACAGCTGGCTGCAGGTCACGGCTCTCGATCATTATAACAGAAGGGTAAGTAATCAAATCATTATATACAGTGCCGTCGTGTTTTTGTTCCTTCATAATAAAGCACCATCCTCCAATAAGTTTAAAAAAAAAACGATTAGTTTCTCATCGACGAACCGCATTATCTCCTTGACACACACAGCTTAATCGATTCGAATCTAACAATTTCTAACAAATTAAATACACATGACTTTTAAGTCGTTGAAACGTAGATGTAAATGTAAATGTAGAAAACTGTAGTCAAGTATATCAATTATTATTGCAGCATTCGGTAGCGTTTAGTGTTATTGGATAAACATATCGGTCCATTACTAGGACGCAATCCCTATTCATTATATTTTATCTATTTAGCATATTTTATCGTATTATCCGTAATCATATTATTTTTTATATTGATCTGATTCCTGCATGTAAATCATTACAGTAAATTGCATATTTATATTCCATATATAAACATATATTAAAAAATCGATTAGAGTTTACACAAGCCATCACGAATAAGGCCAGGACTTCTACCTATGGCAACAGAGAGCGAACAATAGTTTTAAGAGTAAATTTAAATTATATTATGAAATGTTATTGAAAGGGGAATTCAATTTGCGATTAGGTTCTTTCCTCACAGCTGTGATAAATCTGACGTGATCTTATCTAAACAAACCATCCCATGGAAAACCAAACACGTATAGCGATTTTTATTATTATTTTTTTTAATTACACTACTTAAAAGAAATTCATCCTATTCGTTTACGAGACAACTACTTCCTTGGAACCATCATAAGGATTGAAGGCATCATGAAAAATCGACTGAACTGTACTGGATGAAACCATATGCAGAATTAGACTTAAGCCTGGATGGAAATACATACATATTAAATATAAAAGAGCATTATTGCATGGCAATGAGTTTTTGAATTTAATCCTCATTTCATATATGAATATTCTTGTGCAGTTTGATAAATATTTTTATATTATTGTCATTTCATCCAATCCAATATTTTTTCAGGAATATTATCTTCATAATTCCCACATAAGGAAATACTACATAAACCTAACTAAATTTTATTTTCCAGTACTTCATATAAATAAAAAAAACACAACGAGCAGCAAATAGAAATGAAGCCGATAAATGAAAGTTTAGACTGTTTGAATTTTTAATTACATTTTATTGAATTTTATATTGTCTATTATTGTGTTATATCGACTTTTTGTATCATATGTTCCTTACAATAAAGCTCGATCCCCTTAGTATTTGGCCGTTTCTTTCCAATCACTGCGGCGCCTCTGGTGGCCGTACCGAGAAGTAAAATACATCACATCGTTGCGGAAGGTTTGTTTAATTTATGGTGAAAGTTTCATCAGTATTGATGCTCACGTTCAAAAGTTATCGAAAATAGAACGCGAGAGACAAGAACAAAATGATTTCAAAGTATCTAAAATTAGCGAAATTGACTGTAAAAACTGTCAAACGTTATCGGGAAACACTATTGCTGGATCGCGTAGCACAAAAGAATCGTAGAAGTGGAACATACGACCAGAAACAACAAGTGAAAGTCTGCAGAGCAGTTCGGAACCATTTGGGATTTCCTTGCATGATTAAGCGAAAAAGTTAACTGCGCCGTACAGCACAGCTCAAATAATCTGTCGGCGTGAAGGTTTCAAGTCGTATGATGTCAGTAAGCGTCCCAACAGAACCTGGTTACCAAACATTGCGCAAGAATGCTGGTCGAGCAAGTTCTGTCGAAATACAATTGATGTATTTTGATGAGCAATGAATTTATTTATTTATTTAATCAGACTAAGGCCGAAGTGGCCTGTGCGGTATATAAGAGTCTTCTCCATTCGGCTCGGTCCATGGCTACACGTCGCCAACCACGCAGTCTACGGAGGGTCCGCATGTCATCTTCCACCTGATCGATCCACCTTGCCCGCTGCGCACCTCGCCTTCTTGTGCCCGTCGGATCGTTGTCGAGAACCATTTTCACCGGGTTACTGTCCGACATTCTGGCTACGTGCCCGGCCCATCGCAGTCGTCCGATTTTCGCGGTGTGAACGATGGATGGTTCTCCCAACAGCTGATGCAATTCGTGGTTCATTCGCCTCCTCCACGTACCGTCCGCCATCTGCACCCCACCATAGATGGTACGCAGCACTTTCCTTTCGAAAACTCAAGTGCGCGTTGGTCCTCCACGAGCATCGTCCAGGTCTCGTGTCCGTAGAGGACTACCGGTCTAATTAGCGTTTTGTAGATTGTCAGTTTGGTACGGCGGCGAACTCTATTCGATCGGAGCGTCTTGCGGAGTCCAAAGTACGTACGATTTCCAGCCACTATGCGTCTCCGAATTTCTCTGCTGGTGTCATTTTCGGCAGTCACCAGTGAGCCCAAGTACACAAATTCTTCTACCACCTCGATTTCGTCACCACCGATGCAAACTCGCGGTGGGTGGCTCACATTGTCTTCTCTTGAATCTCTTCCTATCATGTACTTCGTCTTCGACGTGTTGATGACTAGTCCGATCCGCTTAGCTTCCCTCTTCAGTCTGATGTAGGCTTCCTCCATTTTCTCAAAGTTACGTGCCATAATATCTATGTCGTCGGCGAAACCAAATAGCTGGACGGACTTATTGAAAATTGTACCACTCGTGTAAATCCCTGCTCTTCGTATTACCCCTTCCAAAGCGATGTTGAATAGCAAACACGAAAGACCATCACCTTGCCGTAACCCTCTGCGGGTTTCGAAGGGACTCGAGAATGCCCCTGAAACTCGAACTACGCACATCACCCGATCCATCGTCGCTTTGATCAACCGCAGTGGCGCCGGGAGTGGGTGGGACAAGTAGGACATGTCCTACGCATGAATTTTCCTGGTTGGGACAGTCAATGCATTGTCCTACCCATGATTATGGAAAGAACATATGAAGTCATTGGCTGACAAGAAACTGTGTGTTAGCAAAAGGTGATTTCAAAGTAAATTAGAGTACATATAAACAATAATCATAGAGGTTTCTGGGATCTTTAAGAAATAGACTACTAACTGTTCTTAAGTACTTCAGGTACTTTATAATACCGGTAATCGATGATGTCTAAAACAATGGTTTTTCGATTATTTACTAATTTGGGTTCAAATAGTTTATTCAATAATTCATTTAAGAGGCTAAATTCCAAAATGGGTTGTATGGCGGACTTCTATTGTGACGGTTTTTCTACGACTCGGCCTAACAAATTGCTGTTTTTATTTCACTAATAAAGGAGTTAAAGCGTTAGTAACAGTATTGTATACTAAATGATAACATAATTTCAATTATTTATTTTAAATCACTACAACTAGCGCTTTATGCCCATTATGGAATTCAAACAAATAAGTATTAGGCAAAGTTGCAGTAAAACTTTCGCACTAGAAATCCTCCATACTATACATTTTGGAAAGCAGCCGACCCGAAAACATACAAAACCTTTGTAATTGGTAAAATATCTTTGTTTTCCCGAGGTGAAAAAGGTGGTTGAAATCTGCAAATGCGATTTTTTTTAAGTACCTAATGTTATTAAGCACGTTTAAAATGGATTATTGGAAGCACACACTGTGCATTTGGCACTGGGCGATAATGCTTTCGTGACGATGATTTTGAATGCATTTTGTTCTAAGTGAGACGTCAGTTTCTCTTTGATGAAACCATTGCAGATTTATGCAAATTTCTGTGATCTACGATTTCCACTGAAAAATTGTAAAGATATTCGATAACCTAAGGATTCCAAGATCTATGTGGAAAATCATAAACCATTTTGGAAAGCAATGTTTCTCCAGAAAATTGAAGAAATTTTCTCAAATTATGTGAGTATTCTGTCCACAAAGATTTTCTCAAATTCAGATGATTTTTAGAATTGATTATGTTGTTGTTCACGTTTTACCAAAACGATTCCTACTGTCGTTCCTTCCAGACTAACCTTCCGTGGCACCTATGAGAAGTCGTAGAGTTATCTATTCGCAAGAACGTGACCAGAACCGAAATCGACTGTTGGAAAGTGCTTTGCTTCCATCTAAGAGGTAGCGATTAGTCCCAAATCATTATCTATGAACGGCTTGAAATGATGCAACTCGCAAACAATATTCTGGGCTTGTATCCCATTCGAATTTGTGCGAATCGTCTAGTACTAATGCTAATATCAGGACTTGTGCCCAAATCGGTATTACCTATTTGTCCTACCCACGACTCGGAACGTGGATGCGCCTCTGATCAACCGTGTCAGTTTATCCGGAAAACCGTGTTCGTGCATTAGCTGCCATAGCTGGTCCCGATCGATTGTATCATATGCGGCTTTGAAGTCGATGAATAGATGATGTGTGGGCACGTTGTATTCGCGGCATTTCTGCAGTACTTGGCGAATGGCGAACACCTGGTCCGTGGTGGAGCGTTCGCCCATAAAACCCGCCCATACTGCCCCACGAACTCCCTTGCAGTTGGTGCTAGTCGACGGCATAAAATTTGGGAGAGTACCTTGTAGGCGGCGTTCAGCAATGTGATTGCGCGGTAGTTGCTACAATCCAGCTTATCGCCCTTTTTGTAGATGGGACACACGACACCTTCCATCCACTCCTGCGGCAAAACTTCCTCCTCCCAAATCTTGGTAATGACCCAGTGCAGCGCTCTAGCCAGTGCCTCACCACCGTGTTTAAATAGCTCTCCTGGTAGTTGGTCAACCCCCGGGGGCTTTGTTGTTCTTCAGCCGGCCAATCTCCTCCTGGATTTCCTGGAGATCCGGAGCCGGTAAAATTATGTCCTGCGTGCGTTCTCCCAGGTCCATCACCATACCGCCATCTTCGTCTGCCACATCGCCATTCAGGTGTTCTTCGTAGTGCTGCCGCCACCTTTGGATCACCTCACGCTCGTTCGTAAGAAGGTTCCCGTTTATGTCCTTACACATATCAGGCTGTGGCACGTGGCCCTTACGTGAACGGTTTAACTTCTCATAGAACTTTCGTGTGTTATTAGCGCGGTACAGTTGCTCCGTTTCTTCACGGTCTCGATCTTCCTGCTGGCGCTTTTTCCTCCGGAAAATCGAGTTTTGTCTGTTCCGCGCCTGTTTATATCGTGCCTCGTTCGCCCTCGTGCGGTGTTGCAGCAATCTCGCCCATGCTGCATTCTTCTCTTCCACTAACTGCTCACATTCGCCGTCATACCACTCGTTTCTCTGATCCGGGGGCACCGTGCCAAGTGCAGCGGTTGCGGTGCTACCAATGGCGGATCGAATATCTCTCCAGCCATCTTCAAGAGACGCTGCGCCTAGCTGCTCTTCCGTTGGAAGTGCCACTTCCAGCTGCTGCGCGTATTCTTGGGCTAGTCTACCATCTTGTAGCCGCCCAATGTTAAGCCGCGACGTCCGACTTCGACGCGTGTTGTACACCGTCGAGAGTTTTGAGCGCAGGCATACTGCAACGAGGTAGTGGTCGGATTCAATATTCGCACTGCGGTAAGTACGGACGTTCGTGATGTCGGAGAAGAATTTACCGTCGATTAGAACGTGGTCGATTTGGTTTTCCGTTTCTTGGTTAGGTGATCTCCATGTGGCCTTGTGGATATTTTTGCGGGGAAAGAAGGTGCTTCGGACTACCATTCCGCGGGAGGCTGCGAAGTTTATGCATCGTTAGCCGTTGTCATTTGATACGGTGTGCAGACTATCCGGTCCGATGACCGGTCTATACATTTCCTCCCTTCCTACCTGTGCGTTCATGTCACCGATGACGATTTTGACGTCCCGCAGTGGGCATCCATCGTATGTCTGCTCCAGCTGTGCGTAGAACGCTTCTTTCTCGTCGTCGGGTCTCCCTTCGTGTGGGCAGTGCACGTTGATAATGCTGTAGTTGAAGAAACGGCCTTTAATCCTCAGCTTGCACATCCTTGCGTTGATTGGCTGCCACCCAATCACGCGTTGGCGCATCTTACCCAGCACTATGAAGCCGGTTCCCAGCTCGTTGGTGGTGCCACAGCTTTGGTAGAAGGTAGCCGCTCGATGCCCGCTTTTCCACACTTTCTGTCCTGTCCAGCAAATCTCCTGCAGCGCCACGACGTCGAAGTTGCGGGGATGTAATTCATCGTAGATCATCCTGTCGCAACCTGCGAAACCTAGCGACTTGCAATTCCATGTTCCAAGCTTCCAATCGTGATCCTGTATTCGTCGCCTAGGTCTTTGCCGATTATATCGAGTCGCATTATCTCTTATATTGTTCGTAATGATTGGTTTTCTAGGCGGCTTATTGGGCCTGCGCAAACCTCCTGTCTCGTCGGAGGGCCGTCGTGTCAGGGCTGTTTAGCGTCCCACCTAACACCAGGACTTGGGCTTGTGCGCTTAGAGCGGCACACGGTCGCTTTGGTGGGGCCTACTTGCGGATACATGCAGCTTTTTATAGAGGTTTAACAGGGCCCACTGTCAAACCCCATCACATCCTAGGCAAGCCCCACAACTCGCAGATGGCCTGGGGAGGGATCGTCAAGCCCTTGGACATAGTCCCTGCTGAGCAATGAAATTAATATTAAAATTGACTTTCAATTCCCGGGACACAAGTTTTACCTTGCCAAACGGAAGGGTAATGCCCCAGGAAAATTCAAATATGTATATGCAGGCAAGATTGCCCACAAATTGATGGTATGTCAAAGCATCTGCAGTTGTGGAAAGAAAACTGAAGTTTTCATCACTGGAGCGACCATAAATGGGCAAATATACAAGGAGGAGTGTCTTCAGAAGCGATTTTTGCCATCAATTCAATCACACGACTGTCCGGTGTTGCTTTGGCCTGACTTAACAAGCTGCCATTACAGACGGGATGTGGTGGAATGGTATGAACCGAATGATAATGACGTTATTGTAAAAACTATCAACCTACTAAAATGCCCAAATTTTCGTCCAAACGAAAAATATTAGGCAATTATCATAGGGAAACTTGAGAAATGGTGCAAAACAATCATAACCATCTTATATGGAAAAGTGGTGTGAAAAAATGACAGATTAAGATGATCGTTCTACTGTGCAAAAAATAACGAGTGGTATTGAGAGAAAAGGCCGAGATTTCATCCGTAATGCCAATGAATCATTTTTCGATATTTTTTCCTTCAAAGTTTATTAAATTCCCTGTATAATAAAACTTGACCCACCTTTTTATGAACTTTTTCGTCAAAGAAATGTCTAATTTCGTGCGGCCAAATTCTAAGTGGATCAAGCTTTATTACTGATTTGACTAAATATATACGAGATGGGGTTGGGAGGGTGCATCAGGGCATCAATGAAGTTACAACTGGACAATGAAGTGGTAGCCAATCGGAGTCAAGGAAGGAAAGTATTAGTCGTTCGCGTCTATTACTTTTATCTCCAACAGTTGTTAACCAGTTGACGGGCTCTTCTTCAAACAAACCATTCAGTGCAAGGCTTGGCAACTATGGCAAGTATTGCGAATTTCATTATTATACTTGTTGGATCATTCTGTTGGAAGGAGATTCTCATTTTCCCGTGGGTTTCGTGTAAGTGTCTCTACTTACAGGTCCACCACCCCCAGAGCAAGACTCCAGCCTGGATGGTGACTAACTACATACATACTTACATACATGACTTTTAAGGCTGTGAACCATTCCACCGATTCGTTTAATTTTTAGTTAAAATTTGACAGTTCGATGGTTATTCCGCCGTGGTTAAAAATAACCCTGCTCCGGAGCATGGTTAGATTTGACAGTTCAATAGTTAAACTTTTGTTCGCGAGAAAATTGGCGCCAAATCCATTTCGTTCCGAATAACTATCAATCTGTCAAAACTCAAATGGGTCGGATGCGGAGTAAAATTTTAACCACGATGTGAAAATAACCATCGAAGTGTCAAATTTTAACTAAAAGTTAAACGAATCGGTGGAATGGTTCACAGCCTAAGTCGTTAAAACGTTTCAGGTTTCAACTTCATTTTCCCTTTTGGTTTTACAGTGTTGCCAATAATGATTCCTAAACACAGCATATGTCATTTATTTCAACCAAAGATGAAACTCCATCCGCCCACTAGGCTATAACAAATAATCATCGAAACGCTTCGGGAATCTCCTTCCGCGATGGGGTCGCTCTTCGCTCGTTAGATTATTTGTTGCATCGGTTGCATCTGGTATAACACTTGGTGCTATGTCAGTAGCTTCGGCAGAAGGGTTGGCATTTAATGGCTTGACATGTGATGTATTACGTTTGTATATCTGTCCTTTGGCGGTCTGAAGTGTTACGCTGTTCCCAATCCTGTCAATCACTGTAGCTGGCATGTTCTTCATTAGAACTCGATCTCCGATGTCCACTAATGATTCCTTCGCCCCCAATATTTTGTCTTGATGCTTAGGGTCTGTCTCATTGGGAGAGTTAAACTTAAAAGTGACAGTTCGAAAATTAAAAAATCACCCCGTTATAAGAATGGCTGGTGCTACCCAGCAATTCCAATACACTGTTAGATGACTTTACCCATTAATGGGTACTGTGTTATTGTTGATATTATTCCCACCGTGAAAAATTCACCCATTTTCTTGAAAAAGTGCCACTACCCATTTTAATGAGTAGTGGCGCTTTTTGAAGAAAATGGGTGAATTTTTCACGGTGGGAATAATATCAACAATAACACAGTACCCATTAATGGGTAAAGTCATCTAACAGTGTAAGACATCGATGCAAAATGATTCGATATCTGTCAAAAGTAATCTTGCTCTGCGAGCAGGGTTATTTGATAATTATTGAAATGTCACTTTTAAGTTTATTTTCAGTTTAATTCTCCAAATGAGACAGACCCTTAGCAGCCCAGTCTCTATCACGTAATTTACTATCGTCCAACGTAGTTTCTTGCAGATGAGGATAAAATCTCTGAACCGTCTACCAAACATCAACTCGGCCGTAACGACTCCGGTTCTAGAATGCGGCATAATGGAGTACATATAAAGATAATCGTATATTGCATCCTTCCAGTCAGTTCCTTTATTCTTCCTGATCCGTAGAACCTTCAGAAGCAACTGGTTTTGTCGCTCGGCTTCTCCGTTCGCGCTCGGACAATAAGGAGTAGTGTGTGTTAGTTTAATACCAAGATCAACGCAAAAATCCTTCATCAGCTGACTGGAAAAATTCATGACGTTTTTCCAATGTTATCACTTGCGGGAGGCCCAGTCTGGTGAATATCTCCTTCAAAACACCTCATTCGACGTTGTTTGCTTCATTGGTTCCACTATCATGTATCTACTGTTCAAGCCAATAGACAAATCCAAGTAAAAATAAGAAGAAGACACACGACGGTGTTAACTTTGACAGGTCCTACAGGACAGCATAGGGAGATCATTTTAAAATGCTTATAATAAATTCTAGACTAAATTTCATTGAAATCTGATTAATGTATGGTACGGAAAAGGTTCCGAACTGTATGATAGATACATTTTTGGAAAATATTTTAAAAAAAATGAGATAAGCTTCCAGATATGTAATTCAGAACTTTTTCTTCGGAACGGCAGTGATAGAATATTGGTTCCGTAATTCTCATGTCAAGTGCATCGCCGTAGTCACATAATCTTCCCTGTTCTCGAAGGCGGCTGGAAAATTAATCGACCGTTTCACCCTCCTTTTGTCTAATGCTGCGGAATACAAACCGATCGTAGGGAATACTTGCCACTGGTGCAAAATAGTCATCCAGCAGTTTGATCGCCTCGCAGTAGATATCGGAGCAATAGATGTCAAGGAGTTGGATGGTTGGGAGGGAATATAGTTTAGGAGTATCATCATAAGCAAATGATATGATAAGATTGAATACACGTTGGAAATGACCATGCCTAGAAATTTATGTCACTCCATTGATGATTTTGCTGGGATGGGGCGAAGCTATTAAACTGCCCTGGCTAATAAGCCTAGGTTTAAGCGCCATTGATCGCTCTCTGAAACGAGAAAGAAAGTTAAATATTTAAATCCCTTCCCCCTTTTTGTTTCTTGAAATTGTTAGGGAAATATTGATATCTGTATATGTTTTTGTAATGAGCGAGATTCAAAACATGTACCGTTTTGCTTCGGATTGCCGGACGCTTCAAAATCCGGACACTTCTGTTGTTATTCGACTTTATTTACCATCTCGACGAGTTTTTCTTGGGTTATCGATGCAGGGAACGATTCCTACACTTGAAACCAATTTAACAAATGTAATCTGTGATAAAAACTTGAAATTTAGACGTAAAAAATGAAGGCATGTTATAATCAACGGTATATTTCGTTTTTCTTATGATGCAGCTGAAGAGTCAACATTAGAGAAACTAAGCTCATTATTTCTATAGTCTATCATTTGCAAGGGGTTTTAGTGATTTATTAACAAAGTATGGTAGCAATCTTTGTCATGAATTAGTGAAATTGCTTGGGAATTCAAAGCTCTATAATTTTTATTACATTTTTTGAATGTCCGGACTTCGAGGCAAGTTTTTAGAATTGCTTCGATTTCCGGACATGCTGAAATGACGTTAAATGACTGTTTATCAATTAAGCTAATTGAATTGAAATGATTCGTAATGAGCAAGCATAATTACAATTTTATTAGATTTGAGTTGCTACACCTCAAAAGGAACATTGCTTACTCTCAGCTTATCGATATATACTTATACACATATTGTTAGTGGTATCCGTTCGTTTTTTATTAATACTTTACACAAGTAGCAAAACTTGCTTTCAGTTTCTAGTAGAAGATTGTCTTCAAACGTATTTTTTCAATCATTCACATTTTTGTAAAAAAAAATAAGTTCGTAAAACTAGCTTTATTTATAGCCAAATTTATCAATCCACATGAATTAATTATTTCAATCGTTTCCCAGTTCCCCATAATCATAATTATTTCTGACATGAGAGAAATGAATTTTAGTCATCTAATCCTTCCTATGATCTATTGCAGATTACCCACGTTGAGTTTGAGAAATTCATTGTCCAGTTTTGAAAATATTTCACCCACACGTCAAATGTCCAAAAAGGGTTCTACCTTAAGGGGGGAGAAGGGCGGTGTGGAATTATTAGATTCCCAATGTTGTATATTGCAGTTGAATGCTCCCTCTTTGTTTCAATTACTGATTTTTGGCAGTACTGGTTAATCTCAGATCAAAAACTTCGAATGGTACATACAACGGGGGGATGCCAGAATTCTATACAAATCTGTATAAAAACCTTACATTACGGATTTATATAATTCGAGAAATATGAATGCTGTATGCTAGTCGTAATTGAATCAATTGGTTATTTGAGAATTCATATAGCCAAACTCGAAGTGTCCGGAAATTTGAAGCAAAATTGTCCGGTATTTGAAGCATCCCTCATACTGTGTCCGGATTTCGAAGCAAGCGATGTTCAATGTTTTCGATTATATTGGCTATTTCGTGCATACAAAATGTCATTTTCAGTACACTACAGCAAATTTGATTAGCTAATCATGACAGGGTGTGGTATCACTCAGTGTCAAGTAGGGGAACTGTTCTGTTTTCCATCTCACTGTACATATATTCATCTCATCGCGAAACAAAGAAATACCGCACTAATTTCGTCGCTTCTTTCTTCTAACATCCGTGCTCACTGCTGAAAAAAATTACAAAAATAATAAACAAACAAAATACCTTTTCATTGCTTTGTTTTTCGTGAGACCAATATCGGAGCTATGAGATGAAGTCCAGGAGCAGTAACCCTACTCAATTCCGTTTGAAATATTGAACTAAAAATTCAGCAGTGCTTAGGTGTCCGGACTTCGAGTCAAAACGGTAACTAGACACGTAGTGCATCATGAACGTTACATCACCGCGAACATGCGTACTAATGTACAATTAATTTGCTAGTAAGCCAATATTGGTCATGAAGACCATAGAGTTGGGTAAATATTAATGGTGGTATGTTGATAAGTATTGTGGAAAGATTTATTTAGATACATCTTGAAATAATTTTACAATTACCCTGTTTTGTTCAATATCGTATTCTCCGCGCTTTCTTTTGAAGTAAATCAGATTCAATATAAAATCTGCACCTAGGATTCCGCCCATTGCCTGAAAATCCCAAAAGAATTACCAAAACTTTGGGTATCCCTACGTTATACGAAGCAATGTGTTATAATCTACTTAGGATCACACAAAATTGGAGAGCATGAATTGATTTAGCGAGTGTGTGCCTGCATCCCTAACTGTCATGAGAAATTATTTTGAGTTTCTTGAACAGATTTGTATATTTAAAAAAATATTTTCCTACGGGAAAGGTCTATTAAAGGGAACATCACCATCCCGTCCTATGACAAGTAAAAATCAGCTTTATAAAATACAAATTAAATGCAATGATGATATTGATCATATATGTTCACTAGTGCTCAACACACTAAATACATATTTCTTACCATTCACAATATAATCAGAGAATGAATGAGTATGCAGTATTGCACTTCGTTGTGCAAATAATTGCAAAAAAAAACTAATTTTGTTACAAGATATGAGAAATTTTTAACGAGTTTGCCTTAATCATAATTACTTACATGACTTACATATTCAAAGTCACTGCCACTGTGTAAAATAAGCAATACTTTTGTGGTTTTTATATTGTTAGTATTGAAGAAAAATGTTGAAATTGTTATTCAAATACTTTCAACGCAGTTAAAAAAAACAATTTATCTCGGGTCATTAACACACAAAACGAACCATAGTGCAAGAAAACAATTATACTAATAAAAATTTACTTAATTTTGTTTCACGTAATTATTTGCGATTTTTGTTTTTTCTCGTTCTACATCTATAAAAAAAATGTATGACCCAAAAAAGGAGCTAGCCATTTGTGAAACTTTGCAGAGTGAACTTATCTCCTACAGAGCATCGTTTTCAAACTTTCAGTACGTGCGGGTTCCTGGAATACTATTGATGGTTTGCTATGTACATAACACATTCGCGTGCTCGAGTATGAAATATAATCAGTATGCAAAAGAAGATGAATATAAAGTACTCACCGAATGTAGTTTGAACTTACGAATACCATTCCTTATCCACTTTGTATTGCCTGTTACAGGTAGAAGAACGTTTGAATCAGCGCCCAGCGGTTTTCAGCGTAGTGATCTTTCGCAGTGTATTGACGCGCTTTACCCTTTGGATGATGATGATTTTCAGCTCTTAATTGTATCGCCAACAACTATCGCAGAATTAGTACTTTGCATTGTTCTTACGTCATTGTTCTGTGTAATACGAAGCTATGGCCATCCGGAAGATGCTCCCTGACGAACCACAACTCGAGCCCGACGCTACGCCATTATTGACGTCAAATACCCGGATGAGCAGCTGAAATACCTCAAACCTAAATCCCAACCTAGTCCGTCCTGAAATTACGCAATCTAACCTTGAGTCGCCACGAGTATCTTGGTCTATACCCTTTCCCCTTACTAACTGTTGATAATAAGATGATATCGATTGTAAATATCATAAAGTCTCGGCTCCGTCAAGTGTTATACACGCCTGAGCCTGTCAAATAAACACAATAGATAAAAAAAAAAAATTGTTCTTACGTCCTTTAACTTGAACACCGTCCATTTGGTCATCATTTGTTCGCAGCAGCTGGAACTGAATCTTCTTCTAAGCAGCATTATCGATGTCCAGGTAGTACTAGTAATATTGGGGAGGCTTGCCAGTTTCATGATTTGCACATTTTATGAACATAGAGAGTTTAATAAAAATTTAGCTATTTGACACAGCGAAAATTCCACGTCCCTTCTCTTACAGCGCACACTGCGATCAAAATAGCGGATTGTGAGATTTTATCTACATAAACCATTTCTTCCTTTTCATGTGTTGTTCTTTGATGAAGAAGATTGAATGCAGTGTTGGCAGAGTCATATTTTCTATCCGCGTTTCTCTTATTCAGGCCTCTATTGTTCACCTATGACGTCACCCGCCTATAACTCCAGCCGATATTCTGTTTCGCCAACAATCGACGTTTTCGGCTGTCTGGGCTCTTTTCACTCTGCTTGTTTATTTATTTTTTATTTATTTATTACCAGACTAAGGCCGGCGTGGCCTGTGCAAAACATAAAAGTCTTCTCATTTCAGCTCGATCCATGGCTGCACGTCGCCGCAATTCCGCAAATCGTCCTCCACCTGATCGATCCACCTTGCCCGCTGTGCACCTCGCCTTCTTGTTCCCGTCATATCGTTGTCGAGAATTATTTTCACCGGATTACTGTCCGGCATTCTGGCTACGCGTCCGGCCCACCGCAGTCTTCCGATTTTCGCGGTGTGAACGATGGATGATTCTCTCAACAGCTGATGCAACTCGTGGTTCATTCGCCTCCTCCACGTACCATCCGCCATCTGCACCTCACTATAGATGGTACGCAGCACTTTCCTTTTCACCCTGCACACGAATCTCATCAAGTACAGCCGACCGAATGGAAGTCGAAACTCGCGAATTCAAACAAATCGAAAAATCGTCGCTGGGAATTAAATACACATGGCTTAACTTTTCAGGTTTCAACTTTATTTCTCCTTTTGGTTTTACAGTGTTGTCAATATTGATTCCTAATCACATAATACGAAGAATAATCATATCTATTTTTAAACTATTATACTAATCGGTTGCTGCAGTTATGGTGAAAGTGGTGTTTTCATGCATAGGGGTTTGCGTCACATGTCACACGACATAGGCTGTAATTCCCTCAAGTAATTTTAGTACATCAGCCTGGATAGGAAAAACGTGAATGAAAAAAATTACTGGATATTAAATTGGACTGCAACTGTACTACGTCGATCGCTTGACTCTTGCCGCATACTAATTGCTGTAGAGCAGTACCTAGAGCTTCCTGATGTTTTTATTATCTGCAGGACTACGTCATGGTTTTTGTTCTTTGCCTTTCTCGTGTACTAAGTATACGTAAAGGCTAAATGTTCGCTCCAAAAACAAACTTTTTATAGGAGGTCCGGGGACCCACAGTGTTATATACCAATTGACTCAGCTCAAGGAATTGAGGTAATGTCTCTCTGTGTGTGTATGTATGTGTGCAAAAACACTAACTTTTTTGTCACTTATCCTGACGAAACATCCATAAATTATATAACGCATGAAGTGTGACGATCCATACAAAATTATCCAAAGAATCATACAAAGAGTGTGACATAGGAGAAATAAAGGTTGAAAATTTTCAATTTTTGCGTTACGTACTAGATCTTCCCGTAACCGATTTACTCGCAACATTCGACATGAAATCCATTTTTTTCCTATAGAAAATTTTCCAGATCGGACTATGGGATCAAAAGTTATGTCCAAAATACGATCTATCCAAGCAGCACGCTAAGAAAATCCCACTCATTTTTTTAGTATATGTTTAGTATATATTTAGTATTATGCGCATAACTTTCCCATGTATATATGGAATCCCAGCAAACATGGGACAAATATGCGTATGGCGGCAATATATAGAATATATAAAAAGGCACCAACACCGCTAGGTGGATTAATCAGGGTTTTAAATTATGGGATGCGTGGATGCACATAGGGT
Organism: Armigeres subalbatus; assembly: GCF_024139115.2. Classification (NCBI taxonomy): domain Eukaryota; kingdom Metazoa; phylum Arthropoda; class Insecta; order Diptera; family Culicidae; genus Armigeres; species Armigeres subalbatus. The sequence continues at coordinate 54,008,161 of NC_085141.1, read as the reverse complement.
CGGTGTGTTTGTTTTCATGATCGATCACCATAGATTAATCGATCGTGCATCAATACCGCTGAAATTCGTTGCACCGCTTTGTGCCTACCGCTGTTACTCACGTACACGTAAGGTGACCTAACAACTTTCAATGGAACCTGATCAACCCTGCAGCTTTTATTTGAAGTTAGTAAAAGTGATCACCAGGCATCTGCAAACCTCAAAACCGCACACTTGAGGAGTGATTGTATGTTTAGGTGCCTCTGCTAAAGCACCTGAAGATCGGTGATGGCACATGTTCACGCACGTTCAACATATGGAAGAGCTGAAATATCTACGCGCAAGCGGTTGGGTCGTAAAACATGCGCTGATGGATCGTTTCACATAAAATCCTTGTTTTCTTGCATACATTGGTTGGCTGTGACGACGTTGCACCGTGTGATCAAGTGTCTAATCGCGGTTTTTACAAGTGAATGATATCCGCAATCACCGTGTACAGTACAGAGCATGTCCTTTTTGTCTGAAACATTCGTACTAGGTACATGGACGGTATAGGGGTGTAGCAGAATTCTTTTGTAACTGAATCTGGATATTTTGTTTGCTAATAATTAAATAATTCAATGTTGCTACTTCGTGATTGACCAGTGCAGTAGAGAACCAACATTCCAATATTACAAAAAGAAAGAATAATGAACAAGCGAGATCCATTTTAGTGCTTTTCTCGTGCGATATAAAAAGTAAAGTACATAAAGTTCATATAGGAAAAGTCTAAAGTAGCACTATTAGGTGAATATGCCTTTTATTCACATTTGATTATACTCATTTGAAGATCCCCCGTAGAACGTAACTTGCTTCGTACAAATCAGATGAGTATAAATGCCAGAAAAGATTTTTTTTGTACTATAGAAGTTTTAGAATTAATATTTTGGCCATAGCTCCTAATCCCATAGTCTGATGAGCCCTATTTTCAATACGAAACCATGAGACAGGATTCAACGTTGAATGCAACTTGTTGCGAGTAAATTTTATTATGGTAAGTACCAAAAAAAGGTCGAAACTATTTGCGAATAAATACACACAGGATCCTTAGTAGCCTTGCGAGCAAAGGCGTAGGATTGCCAATCCAGAGATGGCGAGTTCGATTCTCGATCCGGTCTAGGATGTTCCCGGGTTGAAAACTTCCTCGACATCCTGGGCATTAGGGTGGTTCAAAAAATCGATTTTGCTCCACAGTGCTCGTCTAATTCTTTACCATGTTATTCGATTACTAATTATTGGGGGATTAATCAACATGCGATTTTCGATGGGTGAAAACTGTTGAGTATTCCTTTTAGCTGTGTAGGTTTTCTTTTAACCTGCGCTTAATGGGGGAACGTCATTAACAGTATAATGAAAAAATAAATTTCTCCATGCTAATTTGCATGCAAACTTGAAACGGCTTGTGCTAAATCAGTTTTAATCCAAATGAGCTCAAATTTTCAGAGGACACTCAGAACATGGCAAAGAATCAGATGAGCACTGTGGAGCAAAATCGATTTTTTGAACCACCCTACTGGGCATATTGTATCCATTGTATTTGTCACAAAAGATATATACTCATGCAATGCTGAGGAACTGGAATACTAAGTTGAAACGCAAGCCATAGGTTCCAGTCCACGAAATAATTTATAGTATTTTTTTTATTTTCCATATTTCATTATACTTATTTATCATATTTTTACATTTATATTTTAAAGTTTCCATATTTTTATAATTTTATATTTTTACATTTTATTATATTCTTAGTTACGTATTATACTTTATATATAATTATACTCTCCTAATCTTACAATTTCATTTTTGCGTCTTAAAATTTTCATTCATTTCATTTATTCAGACTAGAGCCGAAGTGACCTGTGCGATATATAAAAGTCTTCTACATTCGGCTCGGTCCATGGCTACACGTCTCCAACCACGCAGTCTACGGAGGGTCCGCAAGTCATCTTCCACCTGATCGATCCACCTAGCCCGCTCCGCACCTCGCCTTCTTGTGCCCGTCGGATCGTTGTCGAGAACCATTTTCACCGGGTTACTGTCCGACATTCTGGCTACGTGCCCGGCCCACCGCAGTCGTCAGATTTTCGCGTTGTGAACGATGGATGGTTCTCCCAACAGCTGATGCAACTCGTGGTTCATTCGCCTCCTCCACGTACCATCCGCCATCTGCACCCCACCATAGATGGTACGCAGCACTTTCCTTTCGAAAACTCCAAGTGCGCGTTGGTCCTCCACGAGTATCGTCCAGGTCTCGTGTCCGTAGAGGACTACCGGTCTAATGAGCGTTTTGTAGATTGTCAGTTTGGTACGGCGGCGAACTCTATTCGATCGGAGCGTCTTGCGGAGTCCAAAGTACGTACGATTTCCAGCCACTATGCGTCTCCGAATTTCTCTGCTGGTGTCATTTTCGGCAGTCACCAGTGAGCCCAAGTACACAAATTCTTCTACCACCTCGATTTCGTCACCACCGATGCAAACTCGCGGTGGGTGGCTCACATTGTCTTCTCTTGAGCCTCTTTCTATCATGTACTTCGTCTTCGACGTGTTGATGACTAGTCCGATCCGCTTAGCTTCCCTCTTCAGTCTGATGTAGGCTTCCTCCATCTTCTCAAAGTTACGTGCCATAATATCTATGTCATCGGCGAGGCCAAATAGCTGGACGGACTTATTGAAAATTGTACCACTCGTGTTAATCCCTGCTCTTCGTATTACCCCTTCGTATTCTACCCCTTCCAAAGCGATGTTGTATAGCAGACACGAAAGACCATCACCTTGCCGTAACCCTCTGCGGGTTTCGAAGGGACTCGAGAATGCCCCTGAAACTCGAACTACGCACATCAAAATTTTCCTATTATTATGTTTTTATATTATGTATCTTGTTTTCATATTTCTTCAAATTTAACATTACACTTTCTTATTTGATATTTTATGTTTTAATATTTTTAAACTTTTATATTTCTAGACCAACATTTGAAAAGGGCGTAACAGCTAAAATTTATTCCTTCTGATTCTTCGTCTGCATATATAGCATATATAGATTACGATCATTTACGAGGTATTTGACGTGACATCATGTGAAATGAAAATAAGATGAGTGAACTTCGTCTCTTTATTATGTCATCAAGCTCATAATCTGAATAAGCCACACTTCCGAAGAAAGGGTAAAAAAGTAACTGAATCATTTGTTTGATAAACTGGATACCTATATTCATTTACACAATTTCTAGAAAACAACAAAAAATTGGCGCCGAATCTTTCGATTTCTTCGATACAGATCAATCGTTTTTGGCAACACTCAACTGGGGCATTTCCAGTACGAAAATTGCAAGCAGTACTCCATAGTTACCATAGAACCTGGGGGATAAGATTGGGCCAAAAACGAAAAATGTTTCCACTCCTTATATCTCAGAAACTTTTATGAATTTTGATTAAAACTTTAAACGGTTCGAAATTATATTAAATTTTCACGTCTAGGAAATCACAAAACAAATTCCAAGAACTAATTGTGCTCGTACCATATACTTGCAATTTGAATGTAAAACTATTGATCGAATGAACCCGTATTTTTTTTTCTTTTTTTTTGTCTTTATTATCGAGACTTTCAGCCCGAGGCTGGCTCGTCTCGTAAGTGAACCCGTATTAAAATAGTGTCAGTAATGCCCAACAAATCTATTATAGGGTAAAAGTTCCAATAGTCGTGGGTGTTCCTATAGTTGCGGTAGTACGGTTTGTAGGGAATCTACAAATTAAACGCAGTAGCCCACATTACCAGTCAATCAATTAAACCTGTCAAGACACGATAGAGACAAAAACAACATTGGAATTCCATTTAAACGGGTAACGTATTTTTAAAATACTTTATTTTTTCTTTCCCTTGTGCCAATAGTTGCGGTAGTGTTCCAATAGTTGCGAATCCTACATAAAACCTATGGGATTCGCAACTATAGGAACACAAATATCAAAATACCGCAACTATTGGAACACTGCACCAATCATTGGAGGATTGATTGAATTATATGGCACGCTTTGGATAAAAATGTAAATAATGAGCTTTAGGATGCATTCTCAAGGTAAGGGAAATAAAATATAGATTAGAAGTTATCGAGAAATTAGTGTTGGAACGTGCTTAGTTCCTTCACTATTGGGTCTTTTACCCTATAACTAGTTGACCCGGCAGACGTTGTCGTTAGTAGGCGAAAATACGTGTTCTGAGCTGCCCATGCAAAATTTCCATACTATTCATAATTTTAGTTTTTCGCGATTTACTCAAATTACTAATGATTTTCAACTGAGGAAATATCATATAAACCCGTCGGAAACTATAACGACTGTAACTGCTGGAGGAATGAATCAAATCCATTCAGCCGTTTTTGAACACAGACCATTTCATTTTTATTATATAGACTAGTTTTTAGATCGATGGATACCTGGTTATCATGTTACGATAATCTGTTGTTATTTTATCGAATTTTATGGATATTTTATATTGCGGTTCTGGTTTTTCGTAGCAACGAGCAATGCACGCTAAAAAGGGGTGAGATTGGGCTAAGCCCAATAATATGCGCTTTGGTTGATTGGCCTTACATAGTTGGTAAGAGCCGTAATGTATGCATTTATGTTTAATGTGTTACACCCTAAGCCGAAACCAAACAATTGAATCGAGGCATCGTCACCGCAGAACTTTATTTTATTTGGTCCAATGTCACCCCCTGTGAGGGGTGAGAATGGGCCAATTTTTAACAACATATAACTTTTTAAGATCGAATAGAGTTCGCCGCCGTACCAAACTGACAAAACAAAACGTTCATTAGACCGGTAGTCCTCTACGGACACAAGACCTGGACGATGCTCGTGGAGGACAAACGCGCGCTTGGAGTTTTCGAAAGGAAAGTGCTACGTACCATCTATCTATGGTGGGGTGCAGATGGCGGACGGTACGTAGAGGTTCTCGACAACGATCCGACGGGCACAAGAAGGCGAGGTGCGCAGCGGGCAAGGTGGATCGATCAGGTGGAAGATGACTTGCGGACCCTCCGTAAACTGCGTGGTTGGCGACGTGTAGCCATGGACCGAGACGAATGGAGAAGACTCTTATATACCGCACAGGCCACTTCGGCCTTAGTCTGAATAAATAATAATAATAATAACTTTTAAGAATTTCCCTCATTTATTATTTTTTTGACAACACAGTGGTAAATTTAATATTCAAGCTTGTACCAAACTAATTAAAACTTGATCCCAATGTTAGCTACTAGAGCTTAACACCAATGATACCCCCGTTGATGGTACTCTTCAAAGTGCGTGCACATATGTAGTTTCACAAACAAAAGAAAAAACTTTAATATTGCGCTTTTTGCACTTTATAAGAGTTCTGCGAGATTTTTTTTCTCACAGTCATCTTTTTCTCACACTCAATACACTCAAAAAAGTTTGATTTTCCGTGTATAATATTTGTGTGTGAGTGCTCAATCTGAAAACAAATAGACGTCAAATCATGGCGGGAATCGATTTAGTGTGCACGCTTGCATATGACTAACGAGTAATGGGTTATAATTGGGTAAATTTCAGTAACAAAAATCTATCAACCCGAAATGAGAGTGAGTGTGAGAAAAAGAAGCGGGCAAATCACAATCTACACATAACTCTTCAAATTGGTGAAATCGGCAATACATTCCCAAACATTTTTTTTTGTATTTTTTGCCAGAATACGTATTTTTAGACGAGAATTCAGAATATAGAGGAACTGCTCCTTGAATTCATACCACGTACCCAAATCAATACCATTCGAAAACAAAGAATTTGTTCGCAAATTGTTTTATTTCTCATTTTTGTGATTTTTTTCAGCAGTGAGCACGCCGGATAGCAACAAAACACGACACAAATCAATTTGTGAATGTTATTGATATAGGAGCATGTTATTAATAATGGAACAGATACCCTATAAAAATCTTGTTTTGGCCAAAAATGTTACATATGCAGTTTTTCAAACAAACGGTTCAATTTTGAACAAATCAAGTTTGAGAAATATAGATGTTCATTCGTTATTTGTCTACATCATCATGTTCAGAAAATCAAGCTCGCAGGAGCCGTGTACAATGTACATACTTAAGTGTGCTCCTGCACGGGTGGTGATAACTTGAACAGATTCACAACACATCGGACAGCATGTCCGTCTGGATTTGACTTGAGTAAGAATGAACGTCGTTTCTTTATTGTATCTTTCTTAAATACTAGTTTACAATTGTCTTCTTGCGTTCAGGTACGTGACCCAAACACGTGAGTAGGTAAAATAATAATATAACGGTGTGGTGTCTGACATTGGAAGTGTGCTTAAGGTTAAAGGCGTTTATTGTTGATGTTTATAATGTGATGTTTTGGGCAAAACCCGTTAGTGGGTTTGTTTTAGGTAAAACCGTAAAGAGTACTTTTCGTAGACAAATGACAATGACAAGATAATGGTAGCTAATTAGGTATTCGATAATTTATGCTAATGGGTTTATCCTTATTGCTGGTTGTTGGATTTTCCTGACATGATATGCTAGTATGCTACACCTCCCCTTTAGGAGAATGGTGTAACCATTCGAAAAGAATAAAAAATATATATAATTTCAATATGAAGTGATGTACGCTCCTAACTTTTTACGCTTTAATCAATCTATTTTTGTGAACTTTGGACTGTTTATTTGTGACCGTATGTTTGATTATACAATTTGGTTCTTCTGATTTAATTATTACGTATGGGCCGATGTAAAAGGGTCTAATTTCTTCCTATTTTCGTTTGTGATATAAACTTTATCTCCTACGCTTAATAAAATAGGGTTTGTATTTGTATTTGCTGCAATTTGTCGGTTTTGTTTACTCTGAATCAAGCTATCTCTAGCTATTTGGTTGGAGTTTTGGAGTCTAAATTTTAGTTCGGCATCATACTGATCAAGATTATAAATTGGTTCAATTGTTGAGTTTAAATTTTTAGAATCTTGCGGTAGCCTAGCTTTCTTGCCGAATACTAACTCATAAGGAGTGTAGCCATGTTCGGTGTGTGGTGTAGTATTGAATGTGAATTCATAAAATTTTACCCAATCATCCCAATCTGTTTGATGAGCATTGGTGAAACATCTCAGATATTCGTTTAAACATCTGTGATTTCTCTCCAGTGCTCCAATTGACTGTGGGTGGTATGCTGTCGAAAATTTTGTTTTATTTCCAATAGTTTACAAATTCGTTCCATAACCTCATTATTATACTCTGATCCTTGGTCAGTTCTAATTTCCAAGAATGATCCATAGATCAGGATAAAATTGTATACTAGTGCTCTGGCTAATATTGCAGCTTCCTTTGTAGGTACTGGTACAAGTACCACAGATGTAGTTAAATTACATTGTATTGTCAAAATATACATGTTCCTTTATCAGTTCTTGTCAGTGGACCTGCAGTGTCTACTGAAAGGACTTCACATGGTCTAGAAGGAGTCGTAGTGACTACTTCTGGCTGCTTAGTATGTCTGGTTACTTTATTCACCTTACATTTTTCACAATTTCTGACAAAGTTTGATATTAAATTTTCATGTTTTGAACTTATATATTTCTCTCAATTTTAAATATAGCCGATGTTGGCCTATATGACCTCCCGTAGGTGTCATGTGATAATGTGTTAGTATTTCATTGATATCCTCTTCATTTTCTATAAACGTCTGGGGTTTATAAAGTATTATCTCGTACGTGGAAATGGCATTGTTTGCGATTTCCTTGAGTGTATGGAGCGAGATAAAATTAAATATTTCGTTTTCCGTTGAGAGTGCTAGCTTATCTCTCTTGTAATGCTTCATATATTTCGATATTTCTAGAAGAGCAAACTCTAAAGCTTGACTTCCATTTTCGCGCGTGAATGTTACGTTAACTGTTCCTAGCATCTTTCTATAATTATGATTAAAATGGACATCCTTAACCGATTGTTGTGCACGCTACCATCGAGTTTAAGGAGTTTATTGGTCTGAGAAGGGTTCTCAGTTTGCCAAGCTGTGAGGTGATCAGTCTCACTGCTAGCTTCCTGTGAATCCGTGGGTATTTTTAATGTTTCTTTCTTCTTTGTCATGGCTCTTGTGTTAACCACAAGAACACTTAGGCTTTAAGTTGTTCTGAAGTAGTAGGAATTACAATACGTGAGAGCGCGTCCGCACAAACGTTTGCTTTTCCCGCTACGAACTCGATATCGAAATTAAAATCTTCTAAATCAACTCTCATCCTAGTGAGTTTTGACGTAGGATTTTTCATATTGAATAGGTATACCAGAGGCCTATGGTCTGTTCTAACCAAGAACCTTCTTCCGTACAAATATGGTGTGAAATAGTTAACTGCCCAATGGATTGCTGTTAACTCTTTTTCGATTATTGGTTTATTACGTTCACCGGGTGTGAAACTTTTGCTTGCAAAAGCAACTGGGAAATCTCCATCTTCGTACATTTGGGAGAGTACTGCACCACATGCTATATCTGACGCGTCTGTAGTGACAATAAATTTCTTTGAAAAATCTGGGTAGCGTAAAATTTGGGGTGACATTAGATATTGTTTGAGTTTCTGGAAACCTTCTTCATGGGCCTTGGTCCATTGAAATGTTGAACCTTTCTTTTGTAATTCGTTTAATGGTTTGGCAATGTGCGCGAAGTTTGGCACAAACTTCCTGTAGTAATTGCAGAATGCTACAAATCTGCGTGCCTCTTCAGCATTCGTGGGTCTAGGAAAATTTTTCAATACATCGAATTTGGAGTCATCTGGAAGTATTCCTTTATCGGTAATTTTATGACCGAGATAGGTAACCTCAGTCCGAAAAATTTACATTTGCTGGCATTAAGTTTTAAATTGTAATGCCTTAAACGCTCAAATGTTTTTCGTAAGTTATCAAGGTGATGATCAGCAGAACATCCTGTAACTACAATATCATCAATGTAGATGAACGCACATTCTGGAGTAAGTCCAGCCATTGCTATGTTCATCATTCTCTGAAAACTGTTGGGACTGATATTTAAACCAAAAGGTAATCGTTTAAACTGGAAATGACCCGAGGAAGTAGAGAATGCGGTGTACTTCCTGGATTCTTGGTCTAGTGGGATTTGATGGAATCCTGACATAAGATCAAGAGTACTGAAGTACTTTGCTCTTCCCAATTGGTCCAAAATTGTGTCTATGCGTGGTAGTGGAAATTTATCTGCTAATACCTTTTGTTTAATTGCCTGAAGTCCACTACAAGTCTCCATTTTTTGAACTATCATCAGACTTTTTCGGTACTAGGAGAATTGGGGAATTGTAAGAAGACACTGAAGGTTCAATAATGTCTTCATCCAGAAGTTTTTTCACCTGACTTTGAATTTCTTCTTGTTGCGAATGTATGGATTTATAATTTGGTATGTACACGGGTGAAGTATCCTGTAATGGGATATGCTGTGAATAAAAATTGTTGGTCGTCAACTTTTCTCCAGGTAAGCAAAATACATCAGAGAATTCATTAATTAAGTTTTTAAGTTTTGGTTTTACGCTGGGTAAGACTTGGTCCATGTTAATTTCTGAAAAGATTTTACTCAATCGTGTGTCCCGGTCCTTCTGAGGAACATTGCTCCCGTTTTTAGGTTTAATGTAATCATCTAACAAGTCGATTTTTGGTTCAAAGTGTGTAATAGCCACTTGTTTGAAGGTGGTATTTACAATTTTTACATATGGAGCACTTTGTGAAACAATAGTGTTTGCACAGAACACTCCAGGGAGGATTTCCTGTGATAATACTACTGATTCGGCTGTAACATTAAGATTTGGAAATTTTCTGACCACTTCGCATCTCGCTGGAATGATGATGCTGTTGTTAAATTTATCTTCGATTGGTACTGATACCAAACAATTATTGAAACTAAAGTTGAGCAACCAGTTCTCGTAGTCTAGGGTGCATCTATATTTAACGAAAAATCCTGACCTAATATACCGTCGGTTAATATCGGAAAGTCGTTCCCGACTATCTGAAGTGTATGTTCTAACGTTAAACCATTAGCGAAGGTTATACAGGTTTGAGCCTCGCCCACTGTATTGGTAAAACCTTCTGTAATGCCTGTCACTTTAAATATTTTGCAAAATCAAATGGTTGCGTGGGGCTTAATTTTCTTTGTTTAATGATGGAAATTTCTGCCCTGAGTCTACTATAAATGTACATTTGGACGATTGGACATACAGTGTCACAAAATTGGCTGCACTGGTGTTGATTGTGTATACTAATTTTGTGGGGTCATGAACTGACCAGGTGCCCTAAAAAGCGTTATTTTGCATCGAGCCACCTGGTTGCATAACCGGGCCTCCAGTGGCATCGTCAACATTCCTTGTTGTTGGTTTCCTACCACTGCCATCGGAGTATTGAATGGCATTGGCACTTGCATTGCTTGCTCCTGCGCGCTCGCTGTGAAAATGTTTCTCGTATTGAAATTTGATCTTCCGCGCTGGAAACGGTTATTATTATACCCGTAATACCGTCGTTGTGGCGGTTGATTGAATTGTGATTGATTAAATTGTGAGCGGTGTTGTTGCGGCCGACCGCCTCTGAAACGGTTGTTCGAATAATTTCTAGGGTAGTAATTTGAATCTCTATTGCTGGAACTTTGGTTTCTGTAGTTTCCGCAGTAGTTCCTAGAGTGTTGTCCTTGATTACTATGTGTATTGGCATCGCGTGTGTTGAACGAGAGTACCTGAGCATGTTGGTTGTTATTGTTTGAATTTTCCAACATTTTTTGTGTCGCATCTTTTATGTCATTGAAAGTCCCTGCTTTCAATATAATTTTATTATCCTGGGAGTTGGTACCATTAATTAGGGTTTCAACGCCCGTTTTTGTTGCCATGCTGTTTGCTAATTGCACGGGAATACCCTGCTCGATGTAGACCGCCTTCAGTTTGTTTGTAAGCGTGTCTACTTCGTCGCAAAAATTTTCTACAGATCCTTTCTGCTTAACCGCTCTCAGTTTTGCCACCACAGTGTCTGGTGTGATTTTGCTAGCGCATCGTTGTTTGACGTTTTGCGCTAGTTCGTCAATTGTGTTGAGGTTTTCTGGTAATCCCAGCCTGGCTTTGCCAGTAAGACGTGTTTTCAAGAATTTTATGGCCCTGGGTACCATATTGTTTGCTGTTATCTCCTCTAACAAGCTAGTGGCATCCAAAAATGCGTCCAGCCCTCGGCAGAGCTCGTCGTACAGCTGCACGAGTGCTGTAGCAGTTTTGATGTCAAAAGTTTCGTTAGGTGTCTCGGAAGGCATGATTGAAATGGTGGTAGGGTTCTGCTTGCTAATTGGGGTTGGATTAGACGTGATGGAAACGGTGGGGAATTTTCCCACGTTCTGAAGTTTCCACTTAACCTTTTACAAAAATTATCGAGTTTGCTACAGACTTTAGAGTAGGTTTGGACGGAGTGGAAATTTGCGTATTTTCAAAATTTGTGTATTTTCTAAGATTTTAGTACATTCCATGTATCGAGCCTTTAACGCTTGGTAAATTTTCACTTCGTCGTTCCACTGTGTATCCGAAAGACAACGCCTGTTTTTGTTTAAGACCGATTTATATTCATTTAAAAATCTTTGAGTATTTCGCCCTTTTCTAGTATTCCCTGTAGAGACCGAGGACGTTTTATATTCTTCAACAAATTTGTATGTTCCCTTCTAACGTACTCATCGATCGTTCTCAGTCTATTCATTTAGTTTCAAATAAAAGGATTTTACATTTATAACAAATTTTTAATTGTCGTTGAAAGAATTTTAGTATTGTTTTTCCACATCACACTAGTCCATCATTGCTTATCATATGAATTATAAATATATTCTAGCACTTTTTTTTTTCATACCTGTATGTTTTTCACTACTTCGTATAACGGTATTACTGCTACCACGGTTGCTGGCACCGGCAGTCTTCAGGGTGGTCAGGTTTGACCGTTCGCCCCTGACAATGTGTGATGTCTCCGCACTCGTTGTAGCGTCTCGTAGGGTGGTCTGGCTTCGACCGTTCGCCCCTTGTTGTGATGATTGGATGTTGCTAACTACGGCTGACTTATTGCATTTCACTATCCTTCACCGCGCTGGCTTGCGCTGTCGCTATGATTATTTTGATCAGTTTTGCTTGTTCACTTTTCTTCTTTTGTTGTTTGTGTTTGTATAGCGCAATGATGATTGTAAGCACTATCACCGCTATCGCTAACGTGGCGATTATTGCTAAGTACATAACGTTTTCATTGATGTTAAATTGTTCCATTGGCACTTGTAAGTATTCCTCACTTTCGGTAGTTTCCACTAAATGAGTGGACGTACTGCCCTCTGTTGTCGTCGTCACTATTATGGGCCAACAGCCCCTTACGCCGCACGCGAGTTTTATCATTAGTTCGTTTTTCTGCGTGTGCACTTTTGTTCTCACTGTGTGCGTATGTTATTTAATTGGATCTCCGCCTGGGCGGCTTGTCGGATTTTCGCACTTGTGAACTTATTGTGAGCGCGTATACACATGTAAGCGACCAGTACGCCTAGCATAATAACAAACGTGCCCGCTATCACTCGCACTTCGATGGTGTTCTCATTATGGTTGATTATCGTGTCACCGAACCACATTTTCAGGCTTTGATTTCACTAATTTTCCGCTGATAACTATAGGTTGCCGATTATAAGTCCGGATCGCACTGAGTTACTTAGACACTTTGTACAAACAGCAAAGGCTAGATCGCCGATTAGAGTCACGGTTCGCCATTAAGTGTGCTCCTGCACGGGTGGTGATAACTTGAACAGATTCACAACACATCGGTCAGCATGTCCGTCTGGATTTGACTTGAGTAAGAATGAACGTCGTTTCTTTATTGTATCTTTCTTAAATACTAGTTTACAATTGTCTTCTTGCGTTCAGGTACGTGACCCAAACACGTGAGTAGGTAAAATAATAATATAACGGTGTGGTGTCTGACATTGGAAGTGTGCTTAAGGTTAAGGCGTTTATTGTTGATGTTTATAATGTGATGTTTTGGGCAAAACCCGTTAGTGGGTTTGTTTTAGGTAAAACCGTAAAGAGTACTTTTCGTAGACAAATGACAATGACAAGATAATGGTAGCTAATTAGGTATTCGATAATTTATGCTAATGGGTTTATCCTTATTGCTGATTGTTGGATTTTCCTGACATGATATGCTAGTATGCTACAATACGCTCGTTCTTCATACAATCGTGAAAGGGAGACATCTGCTACAGCATCATGAGAAAGAACAAGCTTGGAACTTGCAGTAATACCAACCTACTCATCGCATTATGCAACGGACGACATCAATGGCCACCGAATGTAGGGGACACGCGCAGACTATCAATGGTCCCGTCGCGCGTTTAGTGCCCATCTGCGAAAAAAAGTGGTTATAATCTAGCAAAATACCTGTTGTCGCATTATATGCATTAAATAGTCCTGATAATAAAGAGAAAGAAGAGACGGACGCTCCCCAACTTTTTTTTGATTGCATCATCATCGCCTCGACGTCGCCTAATATGTACCATCAGTCGTGGTGAACATCATTAAGCGTAGACTTAAATACCTATCTACCCTGAAGGGGTTTCGGCAACCACGAACAGCATGTTGTTTTATGATCTCACTTTCTTGTAGTGGCGGTGCATCGGTTTTTAATTCATGCCACCACCGTACAGAATTTTGTTCCATTTCGTCAAGCCGATGTTATTTGTTATAATGCTTGTACTTGGCTCACTAGTGATCTTAGGAAACGATAATAGCAGAGATATTGGAAAATGCATCTTACTACGAACGTTCGTATCCCTACTTGAGAAAATGGGATTATAAATTCCAATAAAAAAAAACAAATTACTTCATTTAGTACCCCACCCACACCCAACTCCTTGCGGCCAGTTGTACCGCACAGCGTTTAGCAACATAATTATTATCATAAGTCATGATTCAGTTATGCTTTTTAACTTGTATCTCTAGGTGTCATCATATTTAACGGCTATAAGCAGTTCTGTGCTTGCTAACGCTGTTGATATCAAAAGGTACCAATTAGGGACACCATCACCTGCTGAGTTGTTTGGGTTTGAGCGTTTTCTTTTGGTTCGACAACGAACAAAAAACGGTTACCAAAGTTGGCGAATAGCACCTGTGTTTGGGAACCAAACCATGCCGACAAGACCCTTCCAAATAAAAGAAAAGATTTACAAATTCTCACAACAGTAGCAACAAATCGCGACTTATCTGCTCGGGTGAGCGACGATCAATCTTCAACGCCTCATGCAGCCACGCAAGTGGTCGGTGTTAAGTCAATGGGTAATAAGTGACCAAATGTATAATTTCTAGATGATTATCCCTATGCTTGTTTACAGTTTTATTTTATTCTACATCATATTTTCTACATACCGAAGCTTTTCAAACGAACCCAATTCGATATAAATATAGCTCACCTCGTAAATAGTAACTATAAAGATAGTCCAATGTCCCTAAAAGGTTAACAAAAGAACTAGGATTTATACTATACTGTACTGCCGCTAACCGCAAGTCTGACTTATCTGTATATGGACGCCATATCCAGATAAGTCTGACTTGCGGTTAGCGGCAGTATATATATTATACGTAGTCCATGGAAGGACTTTGTTACAGTAGCAACATTCCTATTCACTTCACGTAAAACGTCATCGCCACCGTCATAAACAATCGAAGAGGAAAAAAATGCTCAACTTCAAACATAACCCTGTCTCTACATGCGACCATGTGCTTCGTGTTGGTAGAATTGATAGTCAAGCGTATCCTCGCTGTCCCCCACAAGGCCTCCACAAATGCCCTGTTCTGCAGAGTTCTGCTATCGATTCCAGTGAGATTGATGGCCCTGAAGCCCAGGAGCATATGCGACCGCGTGATGATAGTGCCATGTATAGAAGGAATCTAATCGCACTATCTATTGCAAGTTGGTTTCATCCATCTAAGATTGCCATGGTTGATACTTCGTTTGCAATCCTAATACATACTTGATTTCGAGCTAACAAGTTTTGCACATCTTATTTCTAACGGTTTCATTAGAATAGCATTGCTGGATACACGTACAACTCTGACTAAAAAAATCATCCTTTTGCAATTAGGTTCAGGCACTATTTTTTACGCGTTGACATCTCAGAACGCAAAATCTTATTGAAATTCAGCGAACCGAAAAAGTATTTATAGCAAATCCTGTAATGCAAATTTGATAATAATCCGTATAGCATAAGGAACAAAAATCGGTATTCATTTTTTAATGAATGTTGTGACTCAGTACGGTCTGACTGAAAGTAAACCAAACCAGCTAGCTACCAAAAAGACACAATGGAACCAGGCCGTGAGGGGGGAGATGGTTGCTTGGGTTGGCATATTATAATTAGGCGCAATGTTTACGGCAATCTACTTCGCTCCGCGGAAGAGATGACCTGAATGAGATTTTTTATTTGCAATCCAAATGTAGCAAAGCAATTTCGAAAGAAGCGAAAATGTTATTAATAAATAAGATCGAGAAAGTGAATTGATTAACTCAATTGAATTCAAACAATCAATTAAACAAGACGTGCTCAACAATCTTTTAATTTATAAACCAGTTGAACAAAGGTATATACACCCGATTCTTTTTTTACACGGGGGATGCGTTCCGTGTAAACAAAGTTTTCAGTTCAAAATTTGAATATCCGTGTAAAAAAAAATTTTTTCATGTCTTTATTAGGGAGACTTTCAGCCCGAGGCTGGCTTGTCTCCGCGTGTAAAAAAAGTTTTATGACTTCTCGACAAATCATGCCAAATGGAGCAACTTTGCAAAAATTTTGTATGGGATTTTTTTTGCACGGCTGTGTAAAAAAAATCCGTGTGAAAACAGAATCGGGTGTACCTATAAAGGTTCAATTTGCGATCAAGTCCAGTTAAATATATTTACCTACTCAATTCATTTGAACTGTCTGTCCTATAAACTTTTAATTCTTAGCTGGTCGTCTCTTTCGATGATTAACCTTAAAGACATCAACGAAACCAGAAAGACGAACTTGATTTATCATAGAATAACGCACAAACAGAAAGATCTATCAACAAAATTGAAGTTGATAGGATAAAGTGGCTAATAGTGGACCCCTAACCAATAGTGGACCCTCCAGCCATTTTTGCATTATTACAGCACAATGTAAACATTTTGCTATGAAATTCCATCGGGAGAATCTAGCATACAATCCTATGCTATGGAAAGTAAAATTAGATGATTTT
Source organism: Armigeres subalbatus (assembly GCF_024139115.2). Lineage (NCBI taxonomy): Eukaryota > Metazoa > Arthropoda > Insecta > Diptera > Culicidae > Armigeres > Armigeres subalbatus. The sequence goes on along the minus strand of NC_085141.1, from coordinate 53,991,896 downwards.
TTACAATTCTATAAAAAATAAACACAAGAGTGTCCATTATAGGAATATTTTGGGGGTCCATAACAGGGAAGCAGAACATCCCGAAAAGGAACATGAAAATCAAATGAGGTGTCGACTATAGGGAAGCCATTTCTTATTATGAACCCCCAGGGGGTCCACTAGGTAGGGGGTTAATTTTAACGAACAACGTATGTATCGTGAAGAGGGGTTGCAGAACTTGTTATTAGATATCAGGCAGAATAAAAATGTTGAAAATTTCTACTCCTTTTGACAGGAAGAGCAAAATTCCGCAAACTAGGGGGTCCACTATTGGGCATTTTAGCCTACAAAAGTTAATAGGCATATGCGTAACCAACCCGAGTGCCGGTCTAAGAAGGAGGGGGGGAGGGGGGGGGAGGCATGACCTGAATTATGTTGCCATATGGTAGTAGATTTTTCTTATATCTAGTTGAAAAAATCCTTCTGGTAAATTTCTTGTTGCTTATGTTATAAATTTAGCGATAAAATGAAATGATATCCAATAACATAAGCCTCGAATACTTCGGAATACTTCTTTCCAGGGGCTTGGAAGCCTTTTTTAAGAGGCTCGGAAGCTTGGTTTAAAAAACTTCAGAACCCTCCTTTCAAGAGGCTCGGAAGCCTTCTTCCAAAAGGCTCAGAAGCCTTCTTCCAAGAGGCTCGGAAGCCTCCTTCTAAGAGGCTTGGAAGCCTCCTTCCAAGAGGCTCGGAAGCCTCCTTTCAAGAGGCTCGGAAGCGTCCTTTCAAGAGGCTCGGAAGCCTCCTTTCAAGAGGCTTGGAAGCCTCCTTTCAAGAGGCTCGGAAGCCTCCTTTCAAGAGGCTCGGAAGCCTCCTTTGAAGAGGCTCGAAAGCCTCCTTTCAAAAGGCTCGGAAGCCTCCTTTCAAAGGCTCAGGCCTCCTTCCAAGAGGCTCAGAAGCCTCCTTCCAAGAGGCTCAGAAGCCTCCTTCCAAGAGGCTCAGAAGCCTCCTTCCAAGAGGCTCAAGCCTCCTTCCAAGAGGCCTCAAGCCTCCTTCAAGAGGCTCAGGCCTCCTTCCAAGAGGCTCAGAAGCCTCCTTCCAAGAGGCTCAGGAAGCCTCCTTCCAAGAGGCTCAGAAGCCTCCTTCCAAGAGGCTCAGAAGCCTCCTTCCAAGAGGCTCAGAAGCCTCCTTCCAAGAGGCTCAGGCCCGGAAGCCTCCTTCCAAGAGGCTCAGAAGCCTCCTCCAAGAGGCTCAAGCCTCCTTCCAAGAGGCTCAGAAGCCTCCTTCCAAGAGGCTCAGAAGCCTCCTTCCAAGAGGCTCAAGCCTCCTTCCAAGAGGCTCGGAAGCCTCCTTCCAAGAGGCTCGGAAGCCTCCTTCCAAGAGGCTCGGAAGCCTCCTTCCAAGAGGCTCGGAAGCCTCCTTCCAAGAGGCTCGGAAGCCTCCTTCCAAGAGGCTCGGAAGCCTCCTTCCAAGAGGCTCGGAAGCCTCCTCCAAGAGGCTCGGAAGCCTCCTTTCAAGAGGCTCGGAAGCCCCCTTTCAAGAGGCTCGGAAGCCTCAATGATCCATCGAAGACTCGGAAACTCCCTATCAAGAGGCTCGTATTGGAACGTACACACGGTCAAGCAGTTTGACCAACATTGACTCCACCTCTCGTTTGTTCCAACATCCATCAAGTTTTACCAACAGCGGCACGAACAATCAATTTATTCGACCAACAATATCACACACGAACGACCGAAGCGCTAACTTGAGCACCAACCATCAAAAAATATATGGGGGTTTGTTCAACTTCACTACAAATGCTCAAACATGTTCGGCGAACCTTGACTCCACCCCCGACAACTCAAACCAAAATCAAACCGTTTTAATTTTTTCCAACCGAGCCGCCAACTGTCAAATGGTTGTTCGAACAACTTCACACACGATCAAACAAAGCAGCAACCGAAGTGTTTTCTTGGGGGCGGAGTCAATGTTCGTCCAACTGCTTGACTGGTGTGTACGTTGCATAAGTCGTAATCCTACACTCTAAATAATCATCACGTCATATTCACGTGAAAAATCACGTAACTGATCTGTCTTGAACAAACGACGATTGTTACGTGATGTTAGTAATACTAATGACACACTGGTGGTACAAGTACCATGGTACAAGAATCTTGAAATGAGTACCGTACCGATTATTGGCTTTATCAAAGATATTCTTGGAATAATTTGCTTGTCCTCTTGTACCATGGTACAAGTACCACAGGTGTGTCCTTAGTATAATGTTCACCTGAAATTCACGTAACTTCTACTAAAAATCTTGGTGAATATGTTTGTATGTACTCGTAAACAATTAAAGTAAAATTGTGTTAGTGTGATTGCAGCTTCGGTATTTGCGGAAAAAATAGCATTGTAAACAATCTTCACGTCAGATTTACCTGAAAACAAATATGGTTCTCATCCACCATACTTTTCACGAGAGAGTGACTTGATACTCACGTAAGAATAAAAGACACATAACCTAAACATAATTATAGGATTTGCAGAGGTAAGCGATATTTCATGTGCAACTAGGCGGGGATTTTCCGAACCTGCATGTTCCCTCCTTGGAAAAAAAAATCAGCGGAAGTCGGATAAAATTTATAAGATTCGTAGAAAGTAATATGGAAGAAGATGAAGCTACATGAAGCCTATAACTACCGTTTTCGGTAGCGTTAGTAGAAAATTTCTATTCCAGATTTCAACTGCCAAGACTGAACTACTTTTTGCTTGATTCAACAGCGGAAATAGCAGCAATTTTTGAGAAAGAAACTAGTTTCATCTTTTTCTACAAATCTAATAAATTTTATTCGACATTTTTCAGTAACTGATTTGTTCTCCAACAGTGTTTTCCCGAAGCGCAATGGCCGAATGACAGCATTTTCTGTTTAATGATAAAAACATCATTCTGCATCAAATGCAGTTTAACGCATCAAGTGCATCAACAATGCGAAGAAGTCTCCTGTTTACGGCTGCTGGCAGTCACTAGCTTATTTTGCATTCATTAAAAAACAATTTTGCAATATATTTCAAACCATGTAGTGGTTACCTGATGTCATATAGCTTTTACTGAAATTTCACGTAACCAGTACGTAGAAATCACGTAAAGTTCACCTGATCAAACACGTAACTACTTTCAAACTTCACGTCATTAGTACTGGAAAATCCAGTCAGATTCACCTGATAAATCACGTAACTCAACGAGGTAAAATTTTGTTCAGGTTACATGCCATTCAGGTCACTCTTACGTGAAAAGTATGGTGGATGAGAACCACATTTGTTTTCAGGTTCATATGACGTGAAGATTTTTCAGAGTGTAGTTTCAGGAGGCTTGGAAGATTCCTTCCTACACTATAAAAAAATACACGAGAGGACCGTGTGTTCTACACATGAATTTGCGCATGTTGTCAATACAAATCAATATCACGTGTAAAACAGATGACATGGCTCATTCAAAACTGAGCATTTTTTATAAACAAACCACACGGTATTAACGTGTAAAGCAAATCGAATTCGGTTGCTCGACTTGTCATAGTCGCTTGTTTGATATATGATATCTAAGAATAATTGTGTTGATTTTCATTTGAATTGTGAGTGAATTTCGTGTTTTCTTTCACATTTTAATAATGATTGCATATCCGTCCGGATTCCGATTTCCGTCATCGGATCGAAATCCATTTCAAGAAACATAGTTTTCCTATAACTTCGACGAATCAACGGTGGAAGTATAGAAAAACGTCTCGTTGGTTTTCGAACCTCTGACGGAAATTGATATCCGGACAGATAGAAAAAAAATCAAGTTGGTAAAAATGTAATATCCACAGTGGGTGGTTGCATTTATTATTTTAAAAGAAGTTGAACCACACCAACTAATACTATTTTACGAGCTGAGGCCGGCGATTTTGTCTTTGAACAGGTGAGTGCTTTTATTTTCCGAAATCTGCAACCGGTAAATAAGGTTTTTATTATCCACACAGATCACAAAAAAATCAAGCTACCTACATCTAAAAGAGCTGCTGCCGGAGAACATGATCGGTTCGGTGCTTATTCCTGCTAGCAAGAAGCCGCCACGAAGTACATACGTCGCAAAGGATAGTCTGTATTGACGATGCGTCTTCGCCGTTTTGAGTATAATTCCATCTTATTTGATCCTGCTGCTGCTAAAGCAGGAAGGGAACATGCAATCAATTAGAAAAAGTACCAAATTAGTATGCTCTGATGCAATTTAACATAACCGAGGAGCCACAGCACGTCAGCCAGATTTTCCAGAGCAAGAAAATTTATTTTAAAATATTAATATATATGTATTAAATTAATGGGATTCAACCGTATAACGAAAGTCGCATTCCGGATGGATTAAATTAAACGAAAACAAATTATTAAAAAGATGTGAAAAATCTACATTTCCTGTCGTTTAATTACAGTTCCGAAAAATATGGATTAATTTTTTTTGAGAATTCCTTCGTAGATTTATAAACGTTTATACATATTTTTTTCAATTAGTTAAATCAAACATTATACTATACTTGTTTTTACTTTAGATAGCAGGTGAACTTCACTTTTTTCATTTATTTGGCAGGGTTGTATGTTCCACATATCTTCTGCCCTCCCGGTCACTCAACAATAAAATGTCCCTTCTTTTTTATTCATAAATTAATAAGTGCAAATTAATATAAAATCAGTTCACTATTTACCGATAATTGAAATTGAAAAATGTTGCGGCCTTTCGAAACATGCATGAACATGTCCGTTTTTATTGAAATAATGACACATGGAGGATCGTCTGAATCGTCTGAATGCATACTCAAATTCGTTTGAACATCGTGGTGTATCAATTAGATAATTTGCTATAAACATAGTCATTTGAACTGAGTTTGTGAAGAACATCTCAGTGATGTGAAATACATCAGACTTGATGGTGTAATTTGGAATGAAATATCAACATTCTGAAACACACGAGTCGAACGTGTATTTGTTATGGTTATTCATGGATGTGCATATCATATGCAAGGGGCGATCAACTGTATGAATCGGTTAAATTGTAAATACTTGCTTACAAAAATACTTTGAAAAATACGTGAAAAATACAAAAATTCTTTTTAATACTTCAATTCGAAATAATTCATCAATACGTCGACATTGCGTCAATACGTCTCTAAATACAATTTTAATACCCGATTATTACGACGACTCAACAGAAATACGTCAATACCTTTCAATCAATTTGTTTATTTTGACAGATATGGGATTGTTGTTAAAAAAGTCAGGCGCGAACATCTCGCAAAACCATTTAATCTTGGTTTTAATATTTATTGTAGATTCAATCGAAGGACAAATTCAAACGAATCTTCGCTTGGGGTGGTTTCAAACCATACCGCTCCAATCTAGGAAGAATGTCCATGCATTGGACTTATACAGATCCTACTACAAGCATTCTAATTATTGTAATATTTGTAATACTTTGTTTGGTATATGTTTAAAAACCATTAGATTACTTTTTTCGTACATATTTCATAAATCTTTTTAAATGCTGACAATTATTCACAATTTCTAAAGCACGCGTAATGAACCCTTCTACACGTCCAGATGCCTAGCCGGCATCTGCATCGGAAGCAAAATCAAGTGGGGTGGGTAGACTGTCAAATGGAATCAGAAAAACAGTAATGAACATGCAGGAACATGTCAGGGATCTTCCGCACGCAATACTCCAATGCGAGCGTGACCGAAAAATGTCAATTTCAAAGGCAAACCCAAGTAACACCAAGCATTACAATATTGCACATATATCAATCATAAACCGGCATTCTAAATGCTAATTGCATTAAATCAGTTTTAACGATGTTAAGTTGCATTTATTTATCAGCTGTCAGACAACGATATTCTAAATCAGCATTACGAATGCAGCGATGCATTACTTATGCTTTATTTCAACATGTGAAAGTAATGAACCACTAATTCGGTCTTATAAGTGCCCTTTTCCACTTTAAGTCAGCTTTTAGGGCTGTATTTTTTACAAGTATATATAGCTTCATGGTTACTTGGGAAGCTCTCTCATTCTTTTATCGACCGACAATTCGAACATCGATTAGATAGACCGGCGATTTCAAACCGCCAGGCCCAACGTACAATATTAACGACTCGATTACGGGTATCTGCATCAAGAAGAATGGGCACAACCAACCTGAACAATTTCTTTTGAAATACTCCCAAGTAACCATAAAAGTTCCTTCAAATGTATGTTTTTCGCTTAAGCAGCTCAGTGAAGCTGATTAAGTGAAAAACGTACTCAAAAAAACTTTTGGTTACTTGGGCTGTAGAAGTTTTTGGTTCGGTTTCTGGGGAACCAATTTCTTCACATTAAACAAAATGTGGATTCACATTAAACAAAATCTGTGGGATTCGCTCGTTAACATGCAAATTTTTGTGCGAACAAAGTTTCAAGACTCAGTAGTCATTTTAATATTTCTCTATAGTACTCCACTGCAGTTTTGAAGGTCTCCAACACAAGAAATTCCAGTTCCAGATCGTCTTCCTCCTTTGAAACCACATCGTAATGCAAAAGTCGAAATGAAAAAAATAAACAAAAACAAAAATACCTTGAACCTTGCCTTGAACATTACACGAAAAATACAATTCAAGTTCAAAAATACCCGAAAAATACAATTAATGATGAACTTAATACACTACAATACTAAAATACATAAAAATACGGAAATACACAAAAAAAATACGGAAATACAAAAAAATTCCTCAATACGCCTTTTCAATTCAGGCAGATGAATCGTAAATACACAAGTTGACAGCCCCTCGATCATATGGTAGTGTATCAATAATGAATTTGGATGTATACAATGACATTTGAACTGAGGATGTCAAGAACATCGTAGTGATGTGGATTGCACTAGAATTGATGGTGTAAGCTGATTGAAAATATCCATATTCCGAAAAACATGAATCGAACGTGTATTTTTTTATCAGTGTAGAGGCTCGGAAGCATCCAAAAGTATTATGTGAGAAGCTTGACGTATAAAATCAAGTTGAATCAGAAAGTTTCACGGGACAATGAAAACTTCAGACAATTGTTTAGTTTTGTGGTTTGTTTTTATTTAATATATCGGGAGAGGCATGACCCGAATTATGTTGCCATTAGAGATGTCGTAAAATCCCGATTAATCGATTAGTAACTAATCGATTACTCTCGATTCCTGTCGATTATTGAATCGATTGATCGTTGGATAATAATCGATTCAAAATTAATCGATTATCACAACGATGAATCGATTAATCGAAGTAATCAATTAATTTGCGACATCCTTATGATGTCGTAAAATCCTGATTAATCGATTAGTAACAAATCGATTACTCTCGATCTCTCTCGATTATTGAATCGATTAATCGTTAGGTAATGATCGATTCAAAATTAATCGATTATTACAACGATTAATCGATTAATCGAAGTAATCGATTAATTTACGACATCTCTAGTTGCCATATGGTAGTAGATTTTTCTTATACCTAGTTCAAAAATTTCTTCTGGTAAATTTCTTGTTGCTTATGTTATAAATTTAGCGATAAAATGAAATGATATCCAATAATGGTGTGATTGGACCAATACACAGCGCCGTAGCGTGTGGTTGGCCAGGTTGGCCCCCGCCAAGGGCGCCAGGGCTTAGGGGGGCGCCAAAATCAAGAATGTCCCTATGGGAAATGATCACAAATTATTCTCAAACTCACTGGTTCAAAGTGAATCAGATTCAAGCGATCACACTATTTTATCGGTAATAAACGATTCCGCAATCAACTGTTCGACTAATATCCGGAAAGGCCTTTTCCGTTAATAACTGATACAGGTATACCAGAACTTCGACCCAGAGGGCACGTCTCCCTCAATTAAGGAGATTTGTGCCATCGCCTCCACTACTGTCTTTTACATAATTTATTCGACGGTTTAGGAAGTGAAGAAAAAAGATAGAAGAGGAAATGCAAATGGCAAGGAGTACGGACAGGCTTCTGGGGACGAAGCCCTAGAAGGGAAATTTCAATACGCTAAAGCAGCGGTTCTCAACCTGGGGTACATGTACCCCTGGGGGTACCTTCGCAGGTTCCAGGGGGTACCTTGAACAAAAATGCGTAATGGCGGATGTATTACAATTCCAATGAAAACTTATTGAAAAAAAAAATAAAATGTCTTATTCCAAAACTTCCAAGTTTGTATGGAAATTAGTATGGGAAAACGTACATTTTAGCATTTTTATTTTTAGAGGTTTCAGTTCATCGTAAACCAAGTGGCACATTGTGTCAAAGTGTAACCCGAAGTATACCGAAAAACATTGCTGAAGAAGGTACGTTGCTAGAATGTCCACATAAAAAGTTATAACCATTCGAAGATTCAGTTCAATCAAAGTTAATTGCTTATTTCCGGGGATTAAACCACCCGACTTGGACGTTAATTTACAATGTTATGAAAACTCATATGTGAATATGTACGTAATGTGGAAGATATTGATTTGGAAAATGTATTGGAGGTAACCACTTTCCATCGTAACATCGTTCCAGGTAACCATCGAAGGGAAAGTGGTTACCTCCAATACATTTTCCAAATCAATATCTTCCACATAACGTACATATTCACATATGAGTTTTCATAACATTCGAAGATTGCTTGTTCAAACCATATGCAAAAAATTGATTATTCTGCCAGCACTGCCGACCAATAATGGACCAATTATTTAACTGAATATTATTTCAAAATTATTGATCTTATAGGGCTGGTATGCTCATTGGAGTTATTTGGAATCATTTCTCAACGTTAAAATCGGGTCAAGAATGAAAAAGGGATTTAAGCACAAACAACCATAGCTAGCCTGGTACTGCTGGCAGAAGCATTGAATTCTTCCATATGGTTCAAACAATAAATCTTCGAAGCGTTATAACATTTTTTGTAGATGTTCCAGCAACGCACTTCTTCAGCAAAGTGTTTCGGCATCTTTCAGACTATATGCTAACGTAACGAGTTACGTCATTGACGATGAATTGTAGCCGCTAAGGACAAAAATGTAAAAAAGTTCAATTTCCCATACTAATCTCCATATAAATTTAAAACGCGTTGCGGAAAGCGAGGACGCAACCAATCGAGCCCATATTTTGCACAGTTGATCGGGGTCCCAAAAGGTTTCAAAAAAACCTTGATCTCACTTGAATGGATGAAGCTTGCATTTCTCCATACATCTGCGCCCCACTCTAATACATATATACATATTATACATATGCATGGCGGTCAGTAATTCAAAGATTTTTTAATCCTGTCTACCCCAAGCAGTGTATGAAGGGCTGTGGGACAAAAGATCATAAGGACAAAATGTCGAATGAACAAATTTAAAAAATCTTCAGTGTAATCTACCTGATCGAGACAAAATATTGAATAATATGCTTCCGAACTAAAATAAAAAAAATCTAAAGGTTCGGAAGCCTCCAGTTGAGAGACATGAAGGCTTTTTTTTAGGAGGCTCAGTAGCTTCGTTGCTAGAAGCTTGGAAGCCTCCTTTCAAAAGGCTCTTTCCGAAGCAACTCGTAAGCCTCCTTTCAATAAGCTCGGAAGGCTCCTGCCAATAAGCTCAAAAACCTCCTGCTCGGAAGCCTCGTTGATTTACTTAAGCCTCGAATACTTCGGAATACTTCTTTCCAGGGGCTTGGAAGCCTTTTTTAAGAGGCTCGGAAGCTTGGTTTAAAAAACCTCAGAACCCTCCTTTCAAGAGGCTCGGAAGCCTTCTTCCAATTTGTGAAAGAACTCTTAGGGGCCGTACACATATTACTCAAGCACTTATAGGGGGAGGGGGGTTCCGTCATTTGCATATAAATAAAAAATCATTTGTATGAAAAAAAATCTTCATTGGGCGGGGGTGTCGAAAAACTCAGAAAAAATGCTTACGTAATATGTGTACGACCCCTTAGAAGCACGCGCAAGTAATATGACTACTAAGCACACTTTTTTGAACACATCAATCTCCAAATCTGAAATAACTGTAAATCTTCTTTTTCTTCTTATTGGCATTACATACCCCCTGGGACATTGCCGCCTCGCAATTCGCAGCTGGCCTCGCAGTGTCCATTCAGCAATTCCACAGTTACTAACTGCGAGGTTTCTAAGCCAAGGTACCAATTTTGCATTCGTATATGTATCATGAGGCTAACACGATGATGCTTTTATGCCCATCCCATGGAAATCGAAACAATTTCCAATCCAAAAATTGCCTAGACCGAAACCGGGAATCGAACCCAGCCACCCTCAGCATCGTCTTGCTTTGTAGTCGTGCGTCTAATCGCTAGGCTAAGGAGGGCCCCTAACTGTAAATTACAGCACTTTATCCTGAGATATGTAACCAAACTGGTTGTCCCATATATCACCACCCAGCGGATGTAATCCAATCTAAACAGTATTTCAGTACCTATAATGTTTTTCATCCTCGAACAACTATGTAGAAGACGGCCACTCTCTAATATCACAGATCCGTGGATATATAACTGGTGGTCTCACATGCACTAGCGCTACTCTGCGGATGAATACTAATCTTAACAGTTTCTCAACATATTGATTTTTAAACCTCGAACAACTTTGTAGAAGACGGCTACTTTCTAAATCCCACAGATTCTGAGATAACGAATCAAACTAATCACTCATATACACTAGCGCCGCCTTGCGGGTGAATTCTAAACTAATCAGTTTCTCAACATATTGGTTTAAAATGCTCGCAATCCAACAGATCTCGAGATAACAAACCAAACTGATCTCTAGCGCCACCTTGCGGATAAATTCAGAACTAAACCGTTTCTCGACATAACCGCGAATCAATCCTCGAACAACTTTGTAGAAGACGGCAACTTCACCGGTGTTCCGTTGGTTCTAGATCTTCTGGAGGACCAGCAGAAGATTCATTGAACTTATAAAATCTATCCACTTTATTTTTTCCCGAGAGTATCTATCCATCCCCTTTATTATTATCACGTTGATATCGTTTTCATTGGCTGGAATATAACAAATTTGTTTGTTATCAAACTGCTATACTTTTTTAAGAAATCGGACTGTTGTACTTATTACAACACGCAAGTTCTCGTGTTATGAAAGTTAAAGCGAGTTGCGGAAAGTTAAATTTCTACGTAAAAAGTTTTTTTTTTGGGGTACATCACAATGGTCCAAGGCTTCGGTCGCAACGCAAGGCTGTCATCCGAGATTCACAGATCAAAACTGCACTAGTGTTTGTCCATATTACTAAATTTATCATCTCTTTCGGTCTCATTCACGACACAATAATAAAATAACCTATACATTAGTTAAAAAGATGTATTTTTTGTATTTTCTCTTATTTTTTTCTTTGTGTTGTATTTGATTTGCAATCGCCCACCCTCGCACGCCATACGTAATATGTAGTAGGTACGTTAATATGCACATGTGGTGACCCGATTGCAACCACTGCAAGTCTGTCTCAATGTATATTTGTGTAGATGTGTGTTTTCAGGTTTTGTCAGTTTCAAAGGTAAAAAATATGAAAATCGATAATAGGGTTTCATCTATTTTATACATATTTCTGAAGTCTCATATTTTAGCCAAACGTCATTTTAATAAATCTTCCGTTGTCTTAGTTTCAATGTATAAATTATACCTCTAAGATGGCAAAATTATTATTCTGTAATTTTTAAGATCTTTGTAGTTTTCGTCTGAAGAAATAGAATAGAAACAAAATTTTACTTCCTGTGAGTCAATTTGGACTTAAAAATCGCGCTAAATTGTCATTCGCATCTTCATCAGTTTGTTCCGTACTACGCAATTCAATACATCAGAAGAAATAACATGGAACAAGTTAGCTCATACTTCAGAAGATAGCTTTATAAGTTACAGTTGTTGTATAGTAGTGGTTGTTGTGGAAGTTGAAGAAATCAGCTTATTATAAACTCTACATTTAATTTTTCAGGTCAAAATCCGGCTAGGGCTTAATATCTATGTTTATCTTCCATGCCTGTCCTAGTAAATTTTAATTGCATTCGCTTGAACATAAAAAAGACTGAAAAAATGATACATTCATGTTGCTTATTTTAATCAATGAATCAATCTGTTTGATTATGTATCAATTGTACATACTACTAATTGTAATGACTTTGTTTAACTCAAATTCCTGCTGCACTGCAACCAACAGAACATTGTTCAGTATATCCGTTTAACGAGATTAGAAAACCATCTTGTGTTCGCTATCGAATATGATGATGATGAGCTGAATAAGTCAATTTTAAACAAATGTAGAAGTCAAAACATGGGAAAAATGTTAGAAATGCATAACTGCTAGGAGATACCTAATGATAGAGTACCAATAGGCGATTTCTTCGTTCCATGACTGGATTCCTATGTGGTGGTTGACTAATTATATCGACGAGAAACTAACAAATTGCGCAGAGGAAATTATGATCAACGATGCTGTATGTATGTGTGCTGTTCTTGGTTGTGTGGTTGTGGCGCAGATGAAGCACAGCTCTGCTTCTTTCTCCTGTTTTTTTTTACTGTGCCGCCGCAGTAGGTTCGACCGTTGTCGCTTCTGATGAAACAATTTTGGGCTCTGCTGAAAGGAAAATAAAGGATGAGAATGTTATTTTCTCGAAATTCGATCAAGTGATTTAGAAAAAATGCTGTTAACATGTGATGTCGTACAAATTAAAACTCAAAAGCCCAAAGAAAGAAAAACGAAAAAGTCTATTTTTACACTGTCCCATGATGATCACGACATAATATCTGTTTGTGAAACAAAGGTCTACTAATATTTTGGGCCTTCTCGTCACTAAGTTAGAGCTATGCTAAAATAATTTCAGTGCCGTAGCCTGGGGGTGGCTTTGAAGTAAATTCCCAAACCTCAATTTTTTAGAAGAAAAATTCCGCTGCCGCATGCCGATGAAAATAACATGTAGTAAATACATAGTACTTACTTTATCACTTTAATTAAATTGTAAATATAAACTAATGTTATCTGTCAAAAAAACATATTCAAAATAACTAAGGTATGATTCATTGTCTCACCCAGTGACGGGAAATGTCATGAGACTAATTTGCTAATAACTTGTTTCACAAGTCATTTATAATTTTGTTTTACATGTAAACATGTAGCCCTCAAAGGACCCGAAAACTCTTTCTAACAGGTAATTTCTCTAAACATGATATTGGCGACGTGAGAGCCGAATTAGTGTTAAATGACATTAATGTCATGACATTCCGTGACATTTTTTTAATCTCGCTCTCATGGCTCACTCTTTGTATTTAGAACAATAATCTGTTTGACAAAGTTCTAGGACTCTTTAAATACTCCATGTCAATCAAAAAATCCGAACTGTAAATGACTTTTGGAAAAAGTTATTAGAAAATTAGTAATAGCATTGCCATGACATTTTTTTGACATTTCCCATCACTCTCTCACCCGTCTTATTCCGGAATACCGCATAGTTTAAAAGAAGCACATTTATTTTTTCGCCTCATTCTGGGCAAATGCGTACTTTAAAAGTCTAAAAGTTATTTACTCCTCCACCTTATTCCAGGCAAAGGCGTGCTTTAAAAGAAGGAGACAATTTACTCTTTCGCAGGATTTGCAGAAATCGCTATCAGTAGATAGATAGCAGAAACTGTTTCGAATCCTACTACAAGCAATAAAAACAAGTGCGAAGAAACAGAATCGGTTAGGCAACCCCGAGAAGTGATGATAAAACGCCTAGACAAGCGGGTGCTTTAAAAAAGTCATTACTCTTTCGCATTACTTCGTAATGGCCTTTTAGTGTAGTGGGGTATTCGGGGTAGTAGCCTTTCAGAGTAAGTAATGGCGTACGCGTACGTAATTTTGTTATGAAAAAATGTGATAATAATTTATCAGAACTCGATTATATCAACGGTTGTTATAAATAACTGATGTTGTTACAGTCATGTTATAATCTTGTTTTGCCTTCCTAGTCGGGGTTATACTGCCGTGAATCGCATATTTGTCCCATATGAATAGGAAATCCAGCAAAGATGGGACAGATATGCGATTCACGGCAGTATAGGCAGTATCATTGAACCCGTTCAATATGTACCAATGTGTGTCAATGCTGTGCACCATCACCATCAACACATTTTAACATTGTGCGATTTAATCAATTTTAAATTAAATTTTTTGCTACATATGATCATTTTGTACGGAGTGATTTTAACACAAATACCCGTTTTAATACCTTCAGCTGATAGAAATATTTTAAAGCTTTCGTCCAACTTGTATGGTCAAAGTTCATTTTTGTTGCGTAAGAAGCAAATTAAGGAAAAACGTCCACAATGCTGAGCATCGCTGTGACCTAAATCATTTTCCCCCTCTATCTTTACGGCAAATCCTTTAAAAAATCCGTAAATATCAGGTCCCCAACACATCATCTGTTTATCAATTTCAAGGCGGCATACGATGATATAGACCGAGGATGTTATCGATCATTTAGTAATCTGCGTTCGATCATTTAGTAGTTTGTCAATAACTCATTCCAGAGGCTAAATTTTAAAATGTGTTGTATGGTGAACTTCTAATGCCAAGGTTTTTCTACAACTCTGCCTAACAGGCCCATGATTTCTACTATTACGACTACGACATGGAGGCAGGCTACTACACGATCCTGAGTCCGGATTCCCGAACTCGGCTGAGTCGGTCCGGAGTCCATGCAATTATTGACCTGTTTATAATCAACATGAACAACCACATCTCGCAGCCGGTCGTCTACCAGGAGCTCAGCTCGGATCACTATCCGAAGGTGGCGGAAGTGGGCTCCTTGGTTAATCGGCATCAGCAGTCCCAGCGAAACTATAATCTAGTCGACTGGGGTCGGTTCCAAAGATGCGTCGACGACAACATGGACTACAATTCGGCAACGCCGGGCGATAGAAATCGACGAGCAACTGCACGCCATCCAAGAGGCGCTGTCCTAGACCCGTGAACTACACGTTCCAACGGCTCGGCAGGCACTAACCATTGATACACTCACCAAAGATTCGATCCGTTTACGAAATGCGCTTTAGACACGTTGCAATCGCTTGACAAAAATCGTCCAGGCCAGAAGGGTTGACCTCAGAGTGACTAATAAAAGTTTCGATGGATGAAGTGTGCAAGATTGTGTGAGGATTTCGGGCGAACACTCCAGTCAATTTGTTTGTTTCACGGATGATATGGACCAAGATTTTTTTTATGTATACAGGCCAGCCACCTTGGATTTTTGTATGGAATTTATGCTCGTTTGTTTACGTTTTGCACTGAAAATGTATGTTTCCCCCCCGCGCTGGTTATTCCCATCTACTGACGAAGTCGGATAACCTGTACATAAAAAAATCTTGATATGGACATTGCCGGCCGAACATTTGAAAATGTGGTAAAACTGTACACCCAGCTGAAATGTGAGGCAACAAAAGTTGGATTGGTGGTGAATGCGTCGAAAACAAAGTATATCCTAGTAGGTGGAACCGACTGAGCCCGCCTGGGAAGCAGTGTTACGATACGCGGGGATACCTTCGATGTTGTCGTGGAATTTGTCCACCTTGGATCCTTGCGAACGGCTAATAATAATGTTAGTCGTGAAATACGCATATTCGAGGAGAACTTACAAGCAGGGTAGAAATATTAGCGATTGTGTTCTTTATTGTTTGATTCATCAACAGACAACTTAGGTCCTAATGATGCTTCCTAATTAATACACAGGATTTTATTTTTACACGATTTATTTTCGCTCGTGTTTTTGATCGTATGACTTCAATTTACCACCAAACTCTTCGCAACATGTTTCAAAAAATCCAGAATAAATCAAAGAAAAATCACATGATAATTGATATGCGTTAAACATTCAGGGTGAGTGTACAATTGAGAAAATATAAATCGTGTAAAAACAGAATCCAGTGTACTAATAAAAGTAAATATAATAAAATCATCGTTAATTATGAAACATGGCAGAATAAGCCCTTGTAAAATTACGACGAATCGTCTGTCTGGATAGATTAAAATCAAAACATGTGGCAACCTCGTTGAATGCCCGCTGTAGACCCACCATCGCTCCACGTTGTCCGTAATTCGTTCTTCGAAAAGGTATCCTCAGCAGCGATTGTAAAGCAGTCAAAAAATCAATTCAACACCAACCATTCAATTTAACATTCAACCCCACACAAGTCGCTCTGACAGGCTAATCAGTTCGTGAGTTACGTGAGTGGCCCATTTAAACGCGTTGTGATTTCTTATCATTTTCCGGGTGAATGTGTACATTTTGCTGTGGTAGATTTCATATTCGTGGCGCAGTGGGTGAGTTTTGTTGTTTACTTCCCTGCCTCTCCGGGAATGTGAAGTTGATTTTAGAGCAGGAAGAAAATAAAAAAAAACTCAAGGGACGATTCAAATATGACGTCCACTACTTTTTGAGATTTCTAGACCCCCCCTCCCCCCTCTGTCACGCTTTTTTGTATACCTAGTATATGCAGTGGCACAAAATCTTAGACCCCCTCCCCCCATAAAACCTGTGACCAAGGAATGTAATTGTCGCTGAAAAATGCAAAAAAACAAGCGACAAAAGAGAATAGCGATAACTCGTTGTCTTCATCTGCAG
Source organism: Armigeres subalbatus (assembly GCF_024139115.2). Lineage (NCBI taxonomy): Eukaryota > Metazoa > Arthropoda > Insecta > Diptera > Culicidae > Armigeres > Armigeres subalbatus. Next base: position 53,975,273 of record NC_085141.1, on the reverse strand, counting down.
AGGATAAAGACATTGTTGCGTTCCATTTTATTTGCAACAAACATGGATGCGGTAATTGTTGTGAACTTTTCAAACTGCGATAACTTGTATATTTCAGAAGTAAAACACAAATCATGTTAACAGATGGTTAAGTTTATGTCTAAACTATGATAACTGATACTTATTTAACCAAAAACATCATCGGAAACAGACTTTATTTCAAAATGCGCGGCAGGCGATCATTGTCCTATTCTGTTGCAGTTTAGGACAAACGCTGATTGCGAGTTGAGTTTGTCCCAACATTTACAAGAGAGGACAATGTTGTTGTCATTGGCAATGTTGTTATTATACATTCCTTGCCTGTGACATAATTGTTGAACGACCCCCAACTTAATTCACCGAATTGTGATACTGCCTTTCTCTCATTTAGCCAAGACACCAACCTTATATGGTGCTTATATAGTTAGATTCCATTTTCTTAATAACTTTTAAAGGCAATGTTCGATCGTTATCAAATTCAATAGTGATCAACAAGGTTTTGTCCCCTGTTGCAAGAAAATCGATTAAGAATTACTATATGAAAAAGTGGCTAATGTTTTTCGGTTTTTGTGTGCACACACACACATACACACGGACAGATAGACATTTGTTCAACTCGACGAGCTGAGTCGATTGATATATAACATCATGGGTCTCCGAGACTTCTATAAAAAGTTCGAATTTGGAGTGAAATGATTAGATTTTCGGTACAACTTTGTTGTACGAGAAAGGCAAAAAAATTAAAAAAAACATCTTCTTCATCCAGTGCTGCCGTATATTTACAACCCTGCTTGCAAGCACTCGTGGTATTTGAGAGACGCGTGCTTAGGACAGCTTAGGACCATCTTTGGCATTGTGCAAGAAAACGGTGTGTGACGGCAAAAGGTGAACCACGAGTAGGCCTCAATAGGCAGACCATATTTCAAGAATGCCGGACAACTACCCTACAAAGATGGTGTTCGCTTCCGACACGGCAGGTACAAGAATAGAAGTCGTGGAGCGCAGCGTGGTGGAGGTAGACAGACCAGGTATAGAACGACTTGGCGAGCATGGGGCGTAACCGATGATGGAGATGTGTAGCCTCGAACCGTGTATTGTGGCGTTATTGTATTACATGTTTATTAGCTCTTAACTAAATGAGTGTGTCCAATTTGAATTAAAAAGCTTTCGACCATCTCAATCGCGAGAATGTGTGGAGCGCCCTGATACGCAAGGGGGCTCTTTAGAAAATAATCGGCCTCATCGAGGCACAGTACGAGGCCTTCTCTTGTAGAGTGCTACACAATGGGGTCTTGTCCGACCCTATCCGAGTCGTAGCTGGTGTAGGGCAAGGATGTATTCTATCACCGTTACTGTTCCTCATCGTAATCGGCGAGATTTTGGTAGGTGCGATTGACTGGAACCACACCGCAGGCTGCTATGGCAGCCTATAACCATGGGGCACCTAAACGACTTCGAATTGGCTAATGACGTTGCACTCCTCGCTTAACGGCGCTCTGATATGCAGAGTAAGCTTAACGACCTTGCCGAGCGTTCCTCTTCGGCAGGTTTAATCATCAACGTCAACAAAACCATATCGTACGGTGACCCCTTCCAGTTTCACAGTAGCCGGGCAACCAGTGAGAATGTTGAAAGCTTCCAATATCTTGGTAGCCAAATTACGTCAGACGGCGCTTGGTACCGCCATAGGCGCACGGATCAAGAAAGCAAGAACTGCCTTTGCGAGTATAAGAAATATCTGGAAAAACAGGCAGAAGTGAACGCACCAAAATACGAATTTTCAACTCTAACGTGAAATCTGTGCTGTTATGTGCTAGCGAAACATGTTGCGTAGCAGTGGAGAACACTCAACGGCTGCAGATGTTCATCAACAGATGCCTGCGGTATATAATTCGGGCCTGGTGGCCTCACAAATGGATCTTAAACAACGAGCTCCATCGTCGTTGTCACCAGAGGCCGATAGCAACAGAAATTCAGGATCGGAAGTGGGGCTAGGTCGGCCACACTCAACGTAGGGGCGGAAACGGAATCTGTAAACAAGCATTAGATTGGAACCGAGAGAGACATCGCAGCAGACGCAGACCCAGAGGCTCATGACGGCAAAGCCTCAATACAGAAATAAAAGAAGTCGACCAAAATCTAAACTGGCAATAGATTAAAGTGATAGCTGGACATCGCTCAGAATGGAGATATTTCAAGTCGGCCCTTTTAATTATTTGATTGATGATAGGTGTAAATAGTTTGTAACACACACAGAATGATCATCATCAGCCTCTTGGAGAATTACAATCCATAGTCCAGGTACATTTTTGAGAAAAATCATGTTTGTTTACTCAAAAAAAAACCTAAGCACCCCCTTTTTTTTGAGACTAAAGTAACAGGGTCCAATGTTACTTTAGTCTCAAAAAAAATTGAATCGGAATAGAGTGTAAATTCTGAACACTTACCAGAGTTCTCCACCTTGGCTTCATCCACTCTGCTCTCCACCGATGCAACGTCATTATTCGTTTTTTCCACTGCCTCTGTGCTACCAACATCGTTAGCAACCGGTGTCGCAGGCTCTTCTACTGTAGGCGTCACTTCCTCTTCGGCTGGGGTGGAACTACAGTTGCCGTCCGTCTTCGACTCCACTACCTCAACCGATCCAGAGTCAGAATCCTCTTTCGGTTCTTCGGTGGCAGGGGTAGATGACTCTTCCTTCTTTTCTTCTTCCACTGACTCTATGGGCTCCGGTTCAGAAGGTTTGGGAGTCTCCTCCGGGGCGGTGGTTTCTTCCTTCTTTGCTTCCTCCGCAACGAGTTCTACTTTGTTGTCCTCTTGACTCGCTTCTTCCTTTGTGGATGCCTCTTGGTCAACTTCCATCTTTTCGGGAGCCTCATCGGTCGGTTTAGAGTCCGTTTTCGGCGTCTCCTCTTTCTCCGTACTATTTACGACAGTTTCGGTTTTGCTTTCTTCTTTCTTATCTGTCTCGTCATGCACTTCATTTGCATCGGGCTTCGAATCTTCTTCCTTCTTGCCATCGGTTTCATCGCCCTCCTTAGCATCCTCTTCGTCGTGCTCTTCTTCTACTTTGTCCTTGGCAGGACGTCCTCGTTTTTTCGGAGTTGTAGCTTCCGATTCCGGCGATTTTTCTTCGTCGTCATCATCCTTTTTCCCTCGGCCCTTCCGCGATGGCGTGGCTGCTGTGCGAGCCTTTTTGGCTGGTGGAGTAGCCGGCGTGGCCGGGGCACTGACTCCACGTGTGCTGGCACGGGTACGTCGCCGGCCGCCTTCCTCCGAGGGATCCATGCCCATAGTTTTCAGCAACTCCTCACTCTCCCGTTGGAATGCATCATTTTTACGCTTAGATGGCGTACGCTTGGTCTGAAATTAGAACAAAACGTTATACATTTTTAGGAAAACGACTCGATAAATGCGATGATTACAACTGTTAGATGAAGTAGCTCGTTATTATTTTACATTGATGTGTGATGTTTGTTGTACATAACTTAAAAAATGTTTTATATTGAATTCGTTTTTATTTGGTGACAAAAACAGATATGCGATTCACGGCAGATAGTGCACCCCTACATTGAAGTTAGAATATACAAACAGATCAAAAGATTAATCCATATTCAATTTTTCAAAATGTTCACCAAACTGATTGCCGGAGACACCAAAGCCCTAACATATAATAGCGATCCTCAATATTACTGGATATGGAAAGAAAATAGAATATTGATATTTCTCGGAAATGTATTTAACGGCTGAGTTGACGGCAAAAGAAGGAATTCAAGCATAATTTTTCATAACGACGTATGTAACAAATATGAGGATTCGAGAAATCCTTTGCAGAAAGTTGGCAAAACTTTTTCTAAAACTGTTTTAAAACTAAATCTTTTTCCAATACTTTTTTCCGCTGGCATGCATCATTACAATAAGCGTAATAAGCGTGCTTCACAGTAAAGCTCAGTTCATTCAAATTCATTGTGAAAAATGATAAAATTATACATACACCGGTATGCTATACGTACGTCGGTGTACATTGGTCGGTTTTCCATAGTGCACGATTGACGCAACTGCAGTTTTGTTTTGTTTTGATTTGTTTGTTACATAGGTCGCTCTTAGTTCCCATATGTTAAAGCGACGTATGTAACAGTGAGACTTCAAAAATAGAAATTTTTACATACGTCGATTCGCAAAAAATTGAATTAAAGAATTTTAAGATCTGAAATCAGTAAAATCGATGCGTATTATATAAAGCCGCGTGTGATTGTCACGTTGTATTAAAAACCCCGTTTTGTTTACTTTTGTTACATACGTCGTTATGAAAAATTATGCTTGAATTTATATTTATTCCTGCCTAAATGCAACACAATACCAAAATTTCAAAAGAATTAGTGTCTGTAGAATGTATCTGTTATGGAACAGAAATTCAATTTGAAGAAAAGCAGAATTTGTTTTTTGGTATTGTCTTTTATTCATGAATAAGAAAACATGCAAAGATGGGATTGATATGCGATTACAGGCAGTAACAAAGAAGAGTAAAAAGTTACCAACCACAACATTGCATCTTTATCGTCCTCGGTTATTATTACCCAGTCAAGTAAGCAAACAAAAGTCTGAGTACCTAAACAGTTGACAAACTATTTCTGTATCGAAATCAGAAGACGTTTGTTATTAAATATTATTAAAAGTTATAATTATTTATTATCTTATTAATCATACTTAATTTATTAAATATATTAGAGAATTAGTTTTGTTTAATATTACTAAAATTATGCAATTTTCATATTTCATTGGGACGATATGTACAAAAACTCGACGATCTCTCCAAGATCGAATGCTAAAGAATAGTAACCGAAAGCCCAAACTCAATCCCTTTTCTTGCAATGTAAATGCAACCGGTCAACGTGTTCGAGGCCGGGAATGATTTTTGTTATTAACTACCAGACGATGTATGCGTTAGTACGAGAAATCAGATCTCGTTCTTGTTTCACCAATATTAAGGTAACGGAGCATTACCTCACAGTCATCTCCATTCGTCATTGTTATCATCGGCATGGGTCTACCGAGCGGCTAATGGTAAACAACCAGTTCAGTTTGTGGTTTGAATTTGACATAGAAAAAAAAAACGTTGCGGACGCATTCAGGCCATTCAAGATGATGATGATGATGGTTTGTTTTTGAGGGATATTAACTCAGGCGGTCATTCATCCCTAACTGTTGGTCCATTCAAGAAGCATCACTCCGCGCTACATACACTGACCCCGCAACACAACCCTAGTTGTTACAGCTCGATGGGAACGGTGGGAGGCAAGACAGGGGCTCGTCACACAACTTATTTCGTTTAGCGGCAGCGTGTTGAGATAGAGGATCTGTAGATACTACGAATGGATTGATAACGGAACGTGCAACATGGACCAACACAAATAACAAAATTGTAAAAACGTTTCCCTCGTTTTTTTGCCTTTCTCGTATTTCGAATAGATAGTGCTTCACACTGAATCGATAAAAGGACTCTACGAAACGTTGACTAAGAAATATCAACGGCTTTAAGATTTAATTACCTTATTTTAATAACAAGACTGTAATAACATACCTGACAGTATGCACTTGTTTATTATTACAGCTATCATATTATATAGATCTTAAATATGAATGTTTAAACTGTTTTCAATCTATGTATAACTACCTTTAAAATAAAGAACTGTCATGTCAATAATCGCGGCACCGAGATTGTTAAGAACTAGTGTGAATTGCACTTTACGATTCAAGTGAACTCTATGAAGGAATTTACAACCTCGTCCCATGTTTGCTTAATTTCCTATCTACATGGGACTGTTATGCATTTATGGGCAATATTCACGAAGTGCACGATTCAAAATCTCTCATATGTGGATCAATAACGACGACAACTTAACACCTAGTTGGTAAAAGAAGAGAATATATTGAGTAGTTATATGGAATTACAACTCGGAATACTTATTCAGTTATCATATTTTACATGACCCAACTAGATGCATTTCCCAAATATTGTAAACAGTAGTTCTCTAGCCCAAGGAAAATAGAGTACGTTAGTGATTAATAACTGATTTTCCCCACGAATTGGCCAATGTTTGCTCAAGTGACCTCCAATGTGCAGCACTCGAGATAAACAGACTCGAATAGCAATACATTTCGATATAGTGCCACACGCCGAAGATAGACACGATTTCTGTTATGATCGTTATTATATCACATAACTAGGTATCACTACGGAACAACGGACGGCACGAACACGTTCCCGCGGATCCGTCCGTTATGTTGTGAGTTCGAAAAAATACCGTATTGCTGTCACTATACATACATATGCTGCAACTTACGCTAATGCAACCATCGTCAATAGCAAGCGTAAACACACGCACACCCACTCGCATTCATGCTTTCAACTTCTGGGCGGCTGCCTCGCTACAACATCGCGATGACGAATGTATGATAACTGCTAATTATCAAACATCTAAAGGTACCTATACGAACTAGCTTTTTACTATTAGCATAAGCTACTTTTGCAGGAATCCATGCAGTATTATATAATTTGAACCGCAAAAATATAATTTTTTCAAAGTTTTTTATTGGAACGGCAATAATAAGCTTGCATCATTTTTGTATTTTTCAACGTTCTTGCCGCGCATGGATTCATTATGCAGTGTTGTCAATTTCACTGAATATCCAGTATTGTTGATCTGCTGCAAAACAAATTAAATTGACATATGTATGAAACAAAAGCTTCCTTTTTTTCTGATTTAAATTACTGTTGTAAAATGAAATAATTTAAAACATAAACAATTATTAGTTATTTATGAAAACAGTAAAATAAAAACAAATTCAAATACAATAACATGTTTCGGGCAGCAGGAACTATGTCCAAGTCCAAGTTCTTGACGATCTCTCCCCATGCAATCTGCGAGTTGTGGTGCCTGCCTAGGGTGTGGTGCGGTTTGACAGTGGGCTCTGTTAAAATTACATCGGCATGAACGCTCAGGTAGGAAGGGAGGAAATGCATAGACCGGTCATCGGACCGGATAGTCTGCATACCGCATCGAACGACAACCGCCAAGAAACGGAAATCCAAATCGACCACGACCACGTTCTAATCGACGGTAAATTCTTCTCCGACATCACGTCACGAACTTACGCACTTACCGCAGTACGAATATTGAATCCGACCACTACCTCGGTGCAGTATGTCTGCGCTCAAAACACGCGGCGAAGCCGTATAACACGCGGCGAAGCCGTCCGCCGCAGCTAAACATTGGGTGGCTACAAGGAGATAGACCAGCCTAAGACTACGCGCAGCAGCTGGAAATGGCACTCCCAACGGAAGAGCAGCTAGGCGCAGCGTCTCTTGAAGATGGCTGGAGAGATATTCGATCTGCCATTCTAAGCACCGCAACCGCTGCATTAGACACGATTCCCCTCGGATTTACCGTAATTCCAGTGCCGCTTATTTCACGTTCGCAACGATTGGTCTTGTTGATAACCTCTTCAAATATAGAGTCCCTCCGGATATTACCCTTGTTGGTGCTGTTTGTTCTGAATGCTAGATTGCATTCCGAATTATTTTTCTCTTCTGTCGAGTTTTAGGCGACTTCTTAGACGATCGACATCGTCTCAAATTTATCGCTGTCCCAGTTTCCTGTACCATGACTCTCCTGTTCCCATGTTCATGGTATCCTAGATAATGTGCAGTGAGCACCCTTTGTCGTGATCGATTTTCTAGGCCCATACACCGTCCATCCACGATTGCAATCGGTTCCATTAATGTACCTGCTTTCGTGTCAGTTGGCACAAACGTGTGAATGTTGTTAGCGCCGATTAACAACAGTGGCTGTCCTTCGTAAGACTCAATGGGGCTGCCCTATACCCTGCGGCAAGCACTTTGTAGTCAATATTTTGATAAGGAAGCATCAGCTTATCAACAGAGTGTACTGTATGCAGCAACATTTTGGCGTCCGTACCGCAATTGGTATTAGAGACACTTAACTTAATTCTTTGAGTCTGTTCTACTCTAGATACATCGCCTGTCCAATGGATTGTTAGCTGCACTGGCTCTCCGACAGCATCCAGTCGATCAGCGAGCTTTTTATCTATAAGCGTGACCGAAGCACCTTCCACTAGGAATGCTAACACCGTCGCTGTTTTTGATCCACAGTGCAACTTCAACGGCACAATCCGGAACAAGACATCACAGTTTGTGTGAATGTCAGCCAGCTCGCGTTAACAGCTGGATGCATTAGGGGATTATGATACTCTCTACAATCACCTACTTACATTACAACGAATTTAACGTTCGCCATATTGCAAATTCTTGAAGCTTGCACAGTGCCTTACATGGTGGTTTGTAGACTTACATAACCTACAAGAATCTACCCTTTTCTCCCGGCCACTTTTCCTTAAATAGCCAGCTTTGCAGTTGCAGCAGACACTATTCTCATCTGACGAACTCTTTTCATACTCTGGGCTCTCTCTCGAGCCGAATGCGACAATTTGAAGTCCATATCAACATTGGCTTCACATGCATCATCCACGATTTCCATAAGAAAGTCTGTTAGCGTCCGCAAAGACGAATCTCCCCGTCTTCTTCGATAGTGGACCCACTCACGCTTTTCCCGATCCGGCAACTTAACGACCAAAGATTTTATGAACAGTGGATTTACGAGGTGTTGCTATAGGTCGACGGCCTCCAGATGGTTGCAGAGTTGCTCCACCGTGTTTCCGAAAGAAACAAAGCTCCGGAGGTTGTTCGGCTTAGGGGAATCCAGCCTGTTGAACTTATCCAGAAGACTCTCAAGCAGTGCCGACGCAGCTTCTTCGATAACCCTCCGGCAGTAATAGCTGCCCAGATACCAACTCAAGGGCATCACCTTCGAGTGCTTCCTGCAGCCTCATCAGGTTCTCGTGGTTCATGTAACCACAGGCATCGTTGGATGCTTTACAGGCCGCGTAAAACAAAGGCCACTGCGCTGGTTTTCCCGCAAACTTCTGAAACTTATACGTCAGTCCATTTCTTGCGGCCAACTGGGCCTTTGTAGGTCGAATCTGCTGTAGCCCCAGACCGTCTTGGCTTTCTTTTACCACCCGCTTCATGATCTCCCGCGAATCGCGCTTTTTGACTTCCTTCTCTAGTGATGCCTCAAAGCTACGGCTTGCCGATTCCGTTTCTCTTTCCTGATTGGCATCCCCGTCCTCCTCTTTGATGTCCTCGTTGACGTTGCGGATCTTCTGGGTCAAGTTCCACACATTTGGATGGATTTTCCTTGAACTTCCCACTCGTGAATCGTCAGCAACATATTTCGACTACAGCTTGGGCACCCTGGAAGTTAAAGATTCGCCATCTCCTTGTCCATGGCCGCCATTTGCTTCTCAAATGTCTTCTGGCTCATCTTCATTCGCTCCATTTACGACTTCTTTTTCTGAAGCATCTCGGCTTGCCAGGCCTTCTGCTCCTCTTCTTTTTCGGTACACACTTGAAGCTCCATTTCCGCCTTCTTCCGCACCAGTGCACGCTGCATCTCCTTCTCTTTCTTCCGCAGTTGCATTTCTGGATTTGTCAGATTCATCGGCTTCCTTCTGGCTACGGCTCTGATGCTTCTTGACGGTCTCCTCCCTCTGGGACTCCTTGGCCATTTCCTGACAGGTGTCGCTTGGGGAGAACCACCTTTCCGGCAAATTACCCTCGACGATGCCAACACAACGATAATCGAACCATTACGAACAACAGTCACATCCTACCATTTCTTCATCCTGCGTTGAAGGATCACAGATGCTGCAGGGATTTTCTGTGTAATCCAAGCTAGTTTGCTCAACACCAACTGAATCCAAAGCCATTTTGTGGGCAGGTCTGATTTCTTAATAGGAGGTCGTCAGTTGCTGGGGTCAGTTGCATTCTAGCAAAAATTCCGCTTGAGGCCATTTCAAAGCATTTTAACAACAGCCACTACACCTGATGGTATAATTGCAATATTTCCATTATCAGGCGACAGGTGGTGTTGTTGCGTGTTTGTATCAATGTAATATTGCATATATACTAGTGACATCTGCTGTTCGATATCGTAAGCTTTCAATTTTCCTTCCACACACACGAGGTGGAGAACAGTCTTGAAGAAATTAAAAGTATACAGCTAGAATTAAGTATGGAGGTACAATGAAATCTCTTTTATTGTTAAGAACTGTAAAATAAGTCGTAGGCACAAAAAATCTAAAAAATATGAGAATGGATGAAAAAAATTCATTTTACTTTAAATGTTGTGGCGCCATCTCGTTCAAACAGCACCTTTGTCTTTGCCATTGTGTGTCCAATACACAATTTATATAGCAGCCAATTAATTTTCGACAACGCTTAAACTATAATATCTTCTTCTTCTTCTTATTGGCATTACATCCCCACACTGGGACAGAGCCGCCTCGCAGCTTAGTGTTCATTAAGCACTTCAACAGTTATTAACTGCGAGGTTTCTAAGCCAGGTTACCATTTTTGCATTCGTATATCATGAGGCTAGCACGATGATACTTTTATGCCCAGGGAAGTCGAGACAATTTCCAATCCGAAAATTACCTAGACCGGCACCGGGAATCGAACCCAGCCACCCTCAGCATGGTCTTGCTTTGTAGTTGCGCGTCTTACCGCACGGCTAAGGAGGGCCCCTAAACTATAATATATTTCCAATCAATAACAATTTCCTTTCCTTTATTTTACTTACCAGAAGTACCTTCTGCCCACTAGCTTTATAGATTTCTACTTCGCATCAATTGCCAATCACTTGAGCCACTACCCTAGTTTTCGATCAGCAGATTAAGTCGTCGAATGCTATTCGTATATTAGCGATCAATAACATATTCTAATTCAACTGTTATTCAGTGACTAATCACAAGTTTTTTCCTAAACAGACGAATCAACTATGTCGCATCCGTAATAACTCAATTTGGAATCTTCAGTACTCGTAGTTCCTGTAGGTAAGTATGTTTGGTTTGTATACATTCTAATTAATTCGTTCTTTCTTTCCAGGTTTTTTACTGACTAACTGAATGATCAAAACTAAACCGACACTTAGATTTTCCTTCTAGTATTGATTTCACTTTGAGATCAGTAAAATGTGTCAATGAAACTATTTTGCTTCCTACTAAATAAATACGAAATGTATTACGCACAATGCAGAACTAAACATGTTTTATGAACGCCAAGGATCATGATCGTTCTGTGTCTAATAGAAAACGAGCGTATGTAACAATTACCTATGTGGATTCGAGAAATGCTTTGCAGAAAGTTGGCAAAACTTTTTCTAAAACTGTTTAAAAACTAAATCTTTTTTCAATATTTTTTTCCAAAATACCATCGTTACCAATTTTTTTTTATTTTTTCCCAAAATACCATCGTTACCCTACGTCGATTCGTAAAAAGATTAAATTAAAGAATTTTAAGATCTAACATCAGTAAAATCGATGCGTATCATATAAAATCGCGTGTGATTGTCATGTTGTATTAAAAACCTCGTTTTGTTTACTTTTGTTACATACCTTCATATGAAAAATTATGCTTGAATTAGCAGTTTATAAATTATTCATTCCAGAGGCCGAATTCCAAAATGTGTTCTATTGGCGAACAAACGTTGCATGAAGAAGAAGAAGCATAAAGATGATATTCGAAAAATATTGCACGGGGATGCATACGAAGAAAATTTTGAAACTCTTTTTAAAAATTCTAGAAACAATTTTATTAAAAACGGTTAGCAGTGCGGGGTCGGAAATTTCTTATACTGTGTATGAAGTGCAATATCACTAAATCAAATTTTAAATCGAAATGATGTGCTTATTATACAATATACGAAATTTCCGACCCCTTACTGCTAACCGTTTTTAATTAAATTGCTTCTAGAATTTTTAAAAAGACTTTCAAAATTTTCTACGTTTGCTTCCCCGTACACATTTTTTCGAATATCATCTTTTCTGCTTCTTCTTCTTCATGCAACATTAGACTGCCAATAGTGAACTTCTAATGTGAAGGTTTTTCTACAACTACTCTACCTAATAGTTCGTTTTTCGAATTCCTCTAATAATGGAGTTAGTATAAGTTACTAACGACCCCTTTTACTATACGTTATAAGTGAAATTCAAACAAATAACTACTAATGAAAATTGGCTAATAAAAAAGTGCACGATGAACGTTTGCTATGTCTATGACATTGTCTATCTTATGATTTTCAAAATTTTATTCCTCATAAGATTGGTCTTACAAAATATCGTACGAGGCATTTGCACCGTGTTGAAATAAAAACACGATTTGGCCACCCTGCCTTACGCACACTTTTAGCATTCCGTGCCTTACACTAACACAGCCTATCCAAAATCGAACATCGTTCCCAAAGCAGGAAAAAATGGAAGCAAAACTAGCGCTACCGCAAACCCAGTCCGAAGAAAGCCACGGATTATTTCCTGTGAATCCATAGCGCTCGCAAAAGCAAATGAATCCGTTACGGCGGAGTATTTCATGTATATTCGCGAAAAGACACGCCAAATCGAAGGCCAATGCTCCCAGCACGCACACTCTCGGTCCCTTCCGGGAAGCGAAGCGCAAAAAGAAGGCAGACTCCACGGGTTTTCATTGCCTCCCGCCAATGGAAATATCTAGCCACTCCGAGGATGACGATAGCGAAAATCCTCCGTTCTAATTCCGAGGAGCTGGGTACTCACCGGTGTTTTCACCTCTGCTTCCGCTGGAGATGGGGCAGCAGCTGCCGCAGTTTCTGCAGTGGCGTTCGAATCCGACATACTCCCAATTTGCGTTCTCCTGTACCGCTTTCACAACTTTCAGACTTTCGTGCCTAGATAATTCCGGATCCGCGCTTTACACACCAGGGTCAAAATAACATGGAACGTAACGCGAACGCGCTCTTTGCAGTGGCTTGAAAATCGCGCACACACCGTCGTTGTTCGTCGTCTTCGCAAAGTTTCTTCTCTGGTGCGGCGATCGAAAAGCAAACTCACTTCACCCAACCACTCAACGACACAAAATTATCGCTTTGTCCTCTTCTGTCCCGAAGAACGCAAGGGAAACAATTTTCTGTTTCTTTGATTTTTAACGAAAACCATTGATCGTGCTGTTTTGCTCGCTCCAATTCGAAGCAATGGGGCAGCATGAGAGAACGATTGACAAACAAGAATGCGCACACGGGCGCGGAGAAATTGATCGAAACTTTGACGAACAAAATGGATGTCCGTCAAAGCGACGCGGCGATTTCTTGTTGCGAATTGGAACGCGACGCGTCGACAAGTTAAGGCGATTAGAACAAACCAGGCACAAACAGACAAACGATCGATTTTGGACCGTTTATACATTTTCTTTAATATATTCTTTATGGTCATTTTACATATTCGCTAGTTCTAGCGGACAATTATATTTATATAACACACAGAGCCGTATCGTGGACTCTCAGCGCCCTTGGCGAAACCTTTTTGGGCGCCCCTTTCCTTAATAAGTAATGGGCTAAATAAAATATAAACTGCATATGTTTAAATTCAATAATTTTTACGTGATGTACATTATGAACTTGTTCAAATTCTATCGCCTATGTTCGAATACAGAAGTTATATTAACGCATTTGCCCAAAAGTACACGCGGTGCTCCCCTCAGGAAACGACGCGCCGCGCTTTTCTCTACCCGTATACTCGATTCTCAATGAAAATAAATACTAAGGTATGGAAATCCATATATTGTGTGCGTGCCTTTCGTGTATGGCGAAAAAGCTTCCACTACTACATTCGAACGAGCTCCCATAAGAAGCCGTGCTAATATGTACGTCACCATTTGCTGTTTACATTTTTCATCATCCACTAATACGCTTGCATTTGGTCTTCTTCCTCACCTTCTATCTATTCTCATTGCTCGATTCTTAAGCCCGCAGTCCACTGTTTGTCATGACAAATATTTGTCAAGTTGATCCGGACATCTATCAAACCGATTAGAAATCGACATGGATATCAGGCTGACTTGACAAATATTTGTCATTATGACAAACAGTGTACTGATAGCTTTATGGGGAGATAGCGTTGCGGCGTTTCCCAAGGTGCGGTTGTTCCTTTCCAATGTGAAACGCCGCGTGGAATCTTGTGCAAATGCGCTTTTGGAAACATTACAACAGCCGCGCGGTGTATCGTATTGACAGCACCCTACAATATATTAGGGTAAAATGCCCGATAGTGGACCTCCTTGTAGCGGAATTTAGCTCTTTCTGTCATAAGGAGTAGAAATTTTCAACATATTAATTCTGCTTGATATCTACTACCAAGTTCTGCATCTCCTCTTCACGATACATGCATAAAACACTCAAATACACGACGTTCTTAGTTGAAATTATTATAATAGGAAATATATATATATATATATAAAAATAATAACATAAGAAATAATAGGAAATTGCTTCCCTATAGTCGACACTTCATATGATTTTTATGTTCCGTTTTGGGACGTTCTTCTTCCCACAATATTTCTATAATGGACACTCTTGTGTTTATTTTTTATTGAAATGTAAAAAATCGTCTAATTTTACTTTCCATAGCATTTCCATTTCCATTGCATGCAATCAAATCAGGACTGTAAGGCGAGAGACTTTTTTCGCAAGCTGTCATGATAGAGAACTGATTCGGGAAGCTACATGATAAATTTCTTTTAGAAAGCTCAAAACGTGGGGAGCACTCACACTAAAATTATTTCACAGATTTTGATGAATTTTGCTTCAATTCACCGAAATCTCAACAGCAGATTTGTTCGCTAATTACTTCACCAAAATTTCGGCGATTTTCCTTTTGTTCAACTGTCAAAACCACCGAAAATCTGTAAAAATGTTCACCGAACAGTTCTGCTGTTGAGATTTCGGTGAAATTTCACAGAAATCTGCGATTTATTTTAAGGCTCTGTCTCATTTGGAGAATTAAACTTAAAAGTGACAGTTCGAAAATTAGCAAATAACCCAATCATAAGAATGGTTGGTGCTACCCAGCAATTCCAATAAGACATCGATGCAAAATGATTCGATATCTGTCAAAAGTAATCTCGCTCTGCGAGCAGGGTTATTTGATAATTATTGAAATGTCACTTTTAATTTTAATTTCAGTTTAATTCTCCAAATGAGACAGACCCTCAGTGTGCTGGCTCTGATTATGCACTTCAACTTGTTCTACACAGCTGTGCAGTAACCAACACGAAATGAGCGAAAACAAAGCGAGAATCACAAATTGTGATTCACAATACCGTGGACCCCCGGTAATATGACCGCTTTTAATCTGAACACTTTTTAATTTGAACCCCGTTCGTTTGAACATCGTTCAAATTAAAAATGGTTCAAACGTCATTTAACACGTGGAATCGAGAAAAGAAAAATGGAACATCGTGAAACGGAATGCAGAATCAAAACAAACCAGCCAAGAGAGCAGCCAGAAACCAGTTTTTCTGATGCAAATAGAGTAACCAGAAGTTCAAATTAAAAATGAACCCCGTTAATTTGAATGAGGTACCGTTCAAATTATCGGGGGTCCACGGTATGTCCAAACATATTTACCACCCCCAATTTAAACATTTTTATTAATAATAATATCATAAATAATGTACACACTTAATTTTTTTACCGGGATCTCAGCAAAATGTTGAGCTTTTACCGAGATTCGCACAGCCGTGCCCCAGCCTCGGCCCCAGCAAACATGTTTTTTGCCGAGATTTCTGTCAAAATTGCTGAAAATCAGCAATTATTTTGCCAAAAATCAGCTATCAAACGCCTTTTTTGCTGAAATATTTATCAGATTGCGTTGCGTTGAAATAATTTTGATCGAAAATTAGTCATTCAGACGTAAATTTGCAAATGGGGCAAGATGGGTCAGCACATACTAAAGGACATAGTTCGCATTCAAAACATTTTCCATTGCTGATTGAATCTTGTTTTAGCATAATATTGTTAATTTGTAAAATGTATAATTTTTGTCTTTAAGGCTTTGTTCCAATTGGAGAATTAAACTTAAAAGTGACAATTCGGAAATTAAAATATCACCCGGAGATACGAATGGCTGGTGCTACCCAGCAATACCAATAAAACATCGATCAAAAATGATTCGATATCTGTCAAAAATAATCTTGCTCTGCGAGCAGGGTTATTTGAAAATTTTTGTACTGTCACTTTCAAGTTTAATTTGATTTTAATTCGCGAATCGGACCAAAGCCTAAGAAAGCAAAAAGGATGGATGTTTTTCATAAAAAATTGAGACGTTTTTAAATGTCATCCAAAGCTTTTTTTTTATTTAATAATTTTTTGTGTAATTTAATATTAGATTAGGTGACACATCTTACCCCGGCATTTTTTGATTGACAGAAAAATTGATTTCTACTTTAATGACTCAAAAGGAAATAAAAAGTTGAATTTTTGGCTTACAGATTATGAGCTATTTGTTGAAATGTTGAATTAAGATGTTTCTGTTTTGAGTCATTCAGGGATCGACCTATCTGGCCTTATCCTACTTTTGACGTAGGACTACGTCTGTGTTTTCTACAGTCGGGATTCGCTGGTTGGGATCTTAATACTTGGGTCACTTTTTAGTTGGACCTCCGCTGGTTGGCCCATGGCCCAACTAAAAAGCAACCGTACGTCAAAATTCAATGTAAACACGGAAAACGGGATTGGGCGTCACTGGACATCATTTGTGATGTTCAAGTCGAAATACACGTGTTCAAATGGCTGTCAGTTGACCCAACTAAAAAACCGAATTCGTTAGTTGGGCCGAGGTCGTGGCCCAACCAGCGAATCACGACTGTATATTGGGGTGCACTTTACGATTGCGAAAATCGGGGACCGTCACGAAAATATGATAGACTTTAAACTTTAATATCTAAGCTGTTTCTCGATGGATTTTCAATTTTTTGGACCATTCGATAAAGGATGAGTCAACGCTTCTTTGTATTTATATGAAAATACTGAATTTTTAATACTTATTATCGAAAATTGATAAAAAGTTTAGAAATAGGTCAACCAACCAATCACGTACCGTACATGCATCACTAGCACAGACATAAAAAATGAATCACTTGCGGGTTTGGATCTAATCCTCAGTTTGAACAAGATTTTACGCAGAGCAGACGCATCAAAGCGATCGCAGCGGAGCGGACACAGCATCACGGAGGCGCTAATGACATTTTTAAAGGAAATCCATCGCATTGGTGGTGGTGCTCGATGTGTTGCTGCAGATCATCCAACCTCAACGAACCAGAATTTCATATGAAGAAAAGGTTGACCATAAAAATAGCACTGTGGCGATCCCGCACCGCCAGTGCCGATGCTGAAATTTTTTTACAAGATGTGGTGTCAGTTAGTTGGAAAGGAACATTGGGAAAAGAAAATTGGTTCTTCTCAGGACCAACATTTTACGAAAAGAAAGAGTTAATTGCGAAAATGGACTGTTTCGGTGGCATCGGATTTGACGTGGTAGTTTGGTTGCTGTTAGTGATTCCATCCATTCAAATTCACTACATCATCTTCCTCCGACGCGCTATCAAATTATCTATTTACGATTGAGTTTTGCACTTTGAAGAAAATTTATTTCGGATAGTCGGATCAACCTTCTTTTGTATAAAATCAATGAAGACGCCATCTCAGTTGAAACTTTCTACAGCAACCACCCATCGGTGAACGTCGCTCGGGCAGACAGATGGCAAGAGATAATAATTGGTAATATGGAGAAACTTCGTCTTGAGTGAAATTTCTGCTGTTATTCCTCGTAACAATACACATCTAAGATAAACTACATCTCATAACCAAATTCAGAATCGAGAAAATTTCATAGGATTCTTAGAATTTATCATTCTCCGAACGGTCCGTTGTCTGCGAAATCCCGATCGAAATGGCTCGCGCGCGCCGAAAAGCAGCTTTCTTATATCTAATGAAGTAATTCCATTCATTAACCATTATGAGTGTACATTATATTTACACCCATATCAGATCACAAAGGGCGGGGCTAACGGGCTTAATTTATTAAATACATGAAAGCTGCTATTCATGCGCGAGCCATTTTGATTGGGATTCTGAAGAGAGCGGTTCGACATTCAATGCAACGGAGCGGACACAGCAGCACGAAGTGGGTGGCAATGCTGAAAATTTATATCAACTTTTGGAGGCTTAGCGAAAAATTACCAAGTGGCGGTCGGACAGTTGCAACGCAAAGTGTCGACAAGTGATTGGATGCAGTTAGTTATTGGACAGAAGGCGCATTGGGAAAAGAAAATTGGTTCTTCTCAGGACCAACATTTTATGAAAAGAAAGAGTTGATTGCGAAAATGGACTGTTTAGGTGGCATCGGGTTTGGCGTGGTAGAGATTCCATCCATTCAAATTTACTGCATCATCTCCCTCCGACGCGCTATCAAATTCGCTATTTACCATTGAGTTTTGTACTTGAAAGAAAGTTTATTTCAGATAGTCGGATCAACCTTCTTTTGTATAAAATCAATGAAGACGCCACCTCTGTGGAAACTATCTACAGCAACTTCCCATCGGTGAACGTCGCTCGGACAGACAGATGCCAAGAGATAATGTTTGGTAATATGAAGAAACTTCGTCTTGAGTCAAATTTATGTTGTTACTCTTCACAACAATACGCATCTTAGATAACCAACAGCTCATAACCAAATTCAGAATCTTGCGAGAAAATTTCATAAGATTCTTAGAATTTGTCGTTTTCCGAAAGGTCCGTTGTCTGCTGCGGAATCCCGATCAAAATGTCTCGCGCGCGTCAAAAAGCAGCTTTCTTATATCTAATGAAGTAATTCCATTAGCCCCGCCCCTTCATTAATCGTTATGAGTGCACATTTTATTTACACCCACACACTTAACTCATTTCACCGTATTCGGTAAATTTTACCGAAATCTCAACAGCTGAACTGTTCGGTAATCTATTTTACAGATTTTTTGTAATTTTTTCCATTGCTCAACTGTCAAAATCACCGAAAATCAGTTAAATTATTTACCGAACAGTTCTGCTGTTGAGATTTCGGTAAAATTTTACCGAATTCGGCGATTTATTTTAAGTGTGCATATTAGATCAAAAAAGGGCGGGGCTAACGGGCTTAATTTATTAAATACAAGAAAGCTGCTGTTCGGCGCGCGCGAGCCGTTTTGATCGGGATTCGGTTCGACATTCGATGTAGCGGAGCGGACACAGCAGCACGAAAGCGGTCGGCGGTCGGACAATTGCAACGCAAGGTGCTGTCAAGCGTTTGTATGCTGTTAGTTATTGGAAAGACGCTTTGGGAAAAGAAAATTGGTTCTTCTCAGGACCAGCATTCTATGGAAAGAAAGAGTTAATTGCGAAAATGGATTGTTTCGGCGGCATCGGGTTTAGCGTGGTAGCTTGGTTGCTGTTAGTGATTCCACCCGTTCAAATTAATTGCATAATCTCCCTCCGCCGCGCTATCAAATTTGCTAGTTACGATTGAGTTTTGCACTTTAAAGAAAATTCATATCGGATTGTCGGATCAACCTTCTTTTGTATGTCTAAAGACCTTTTTGAAGGAAACCATCCTCAAAAATGGCCGAAATAAAGGAGAAATAAGCAGAATCAGAAGTGGCGGAAACCAAACACAAATATATTTATATGCAACGTTAGGTCTTCGCCCGCGATGTAAGCGTTCGTGGCAAAGTAAGGATTGTGATGTCCCCGACTGAAAGCCAGTCGAGTGGCTTCAGCGGCCAATGAGTCATGTTAATTCCACGGTTAGAGACTCAAAGTCCATCCAACTAGGAACAACTATTCGACTTCTTGATTCAGTTGGCCTCCGAGCAGTTTGTTCAATGTTTATAAAACGACACAAATTATTATGGCAAATACTATCAATTTCGAATAGCTACGTAGTCCTACGTCACCTTTGCGTACAACCCGATTGGGCTGCACCTTTGAGTTTTTATATATCAAGCATAATTTTTCATAACGACGTATGTAACAAAAGTAAACAAAACGGGGTTTTTAATACAACGTGACAATCACACGCGGCTTTATATAATACGCATCGATTTTACTGATTTCAGATCTTAAAATTCTTTAATTCAATCTTTTTGCGAATCGACGTATGTAAAAATTTCTATTTTTGAAGTCTCACTGTTACATACGTCGCTTTAACATATGGGAATTAAGAGCGACCTATGTAACAAAAAAATCAAAACAAAACAAAACTGCAGTTGCGTCAATCGTGCACTATGGAAAACCGACCAATGTACACCGACATACGTGTAGCATACCGGTGTATGTATAATTTTATCGTTTTTCACAATGAATTTGAATGAACTAAGCTTTACTGTGAAGCACGCTTATTACGTGTCTTGTAATGATGCATGCCAGCGGAAAAAAGTATTGAAAAAAGATTTAGTTTTAAAACAGTTTTAGAAAAAGTTTTGCCAACTTTCTGCAAAGGATTTCTCGAATCCTCATATTTGTTACATACGTCGTTATGAAAAATTATGCTTGATATATTTTTAAAACCTTTTTTTTTTGTTTTACCAAAATTAAATGTTTTTTTTAATCTAGCACTGACCTTATGGGAGTATCCAAAAATTATTCGGTAACTTCGCAGTAGCATGATGATCACACTCGCGCACTGGCCTAACTCCAACTGTACTGAATTATCACGCCCCAAAAACCCACTACGGCGCAATTTTCCAAACAATTAATACCTACTTATGATAGATTAACTGCCGCTAACTGCAAATCAGAATTTTCTGTATATCGCATCCATATACAGATAGGACTAACTTGCGGTTAGCGGCAGTTCACCTCTATAACAAACTTAGTTAGGGACATTCAATACTCAAGGTAAGAACCCACGCGGATAGGTGATATCATATTACCAACTTTCCTTTGTCAGTTCACATATAGCTGGTCTTTATTTCAGTTGGTAAAAATACCTACATCAAAAACATGAAATGCAACACCATCGTCCCCGTTCTGTGTTCAGTGCGAATTTGATCTTCTAACCCAGAATCGTGCCCTGTAGTCATCGGAGCACGTCAAGAATGCTGGATGAGTCGGTGAGTGGACTATGAAGCGCACTGCACCGTTGTGACCCAACGACATCAGATGGCAACGTGATGCGTTGCGGGAGTTCCAAGAGCAGAGCGATGTGGTCACTTCATCAGGGAAAAGCACATAATCTTCGGTATGGTTAAACACAGCTTGCGTCTGATGTTCCTGTTTGCCGGTGGTTCCTGCTCCGGTGTAGGCAATCAGACACCGACTGGTGCTGAGTTCCCACAACTTTACCAGCGAGTCTTCTCCTGAGGAAAGAAGGTACTTCCCATTGCGGGTGAATACAACGGAACAGATTTCCGAACCGTCGTGAGCTTGAGCGAAAGTGTTGATGCAACGCCCGCTAACTCCGTCCCATAGCTTGATCGAACCATCCATACTACCGGTGGCATAAACCTTGGCGTTTGCTGCATATCGCACGCAAGTGATCGATTCCGTATGTTGTTGGGACGGAATCGCGCTCACAAAACACTGACCCGTTTGAACGTCATAGACTCGCAAAACATGATGGTCAGTCCCTACGGCCATGTAGTCTCCTGTAGGATGGAATGCCAAGCAGCGAACTGGTACACAATCGCCTAACACTCGATAGGCCTTCTTGACGGAAGCCTTTGAGATATCGAACAGTTTAACGGTGTGATCGCGTGAAGCGGAAGCCAAAATTTGATCCTTCGGGTGGAACTCCAAATAAGAAACCTCGTCAGTATGATCATACAGTGTCCTTATTACAGGATGACCTTGCTGCTCCCGACCTGGTTCCTGCTCATCCGGAGCTGATTTAGCCAACATTCTATCCACATCCAGGATTTTAATACTGGCATCGACACTACCCGTGGCCACTAGCTGACCATCATAGCTGAAACATCCGGCACGGCATGCGGCCTTGTGTGACGTGACGTAAGCGGTCTCGTAGGAAGCCGGTTCTGGTGCCAGCGCACTGCTTTCGATTTCGAACTCCAAATCCAACCCAGACGTGACTTCGTCGAACACATTCGTCGGTTTAGTGGAATCGATTTGGCACGCTTGACGAAAGATGTTCAGTAAGCGATCGCTCGGTGGGCACGGCGGATCTGCCCGGACCAAGCCGGTTAGCTCGACTGCAACTTGGTGGTGCCCATCGTAGAAGAGCTGACTATAGAATCATAAAGATTAGCATATTTTTGAGGGTTAAAAACAATCGGAGTTAAATACCTGATCATCATACGGTAAAGCAGCTCTCTACATTTAACCACATTTTTAGGGTCCACAAAATCCGCGTCGTTCAACATTTTGTTAGATTATTTAGCGGCTTACTTCAGAGATAAAAAGCAAGATCGAACACAAACACTCGGACTGCAGCGCAAATTTGTTTTCAAAAAAGCGTTATGTCAAAGTCTGCCAGGGTCGAATTTTGTTGGTGATGTCGAATTTGTCATGCGATCTTTTTGGAAGTCGGTACAACGACTGATACCGATTTTCACGCACACGGAAAAATTAAACATTAATGGGTCTTTTTTTCTATACTGTGCAATTTACCCATTTTCTAAAGTTCAGTAGCATTTTGACATTATTGTTTTATCAATGAAAATAGACACTATTAAAATTAAAATAGATCTACACCCGATTCTTTTTTTACACGGGGGATGCCGTGTTTTCGGTTTAAAATTTGAAAATCCTTCACGTAAAAAAAACAATGTTGTTTATTATTAATATTTCTAATACTTTTTTGCCAAAGCAGGTGCCTACACACAGAAAACAAAAATTGTTTTATTAAATCAGTTCGACTTTACATTTAAAAAGTACAAATAAGTCTTCATATTAAAAGTTTAATTTTTACTGTAAAAGTCGTTTTTTTAATTAAAAAGTATCCTTTTTTGGTTTACAGTGTAGATTTAAAAGTATTTTCTTTCACCGTAATAATTATTCAAATGTCAAATTGGAACGAAAATTCCAAAAACAAACAAACAAAATAAAATTTATCGATGATCAGTTCACAACAAGACAACAGTCAACTGAGCCAGATCAGCTTTCCACAGATTTATATCAAAATTTGATAAAATAATGACGCCAAAGAGAAGGTAAGTTACGTTATACATATTTAGGAAAACTTCAAAATGTGAGCAAGCGAAATTGATGCGATAAACCCAAACTTTTCATTTTCCTTCAATCCAGGGAACGCCACCATAAAAACAATGAGCGACATGGCGGTTTTTCATTTCAACTTCCGAAGCGGAGCTAATTCATGCAACCTAATCCACACTATACGTTTCAAGCGGAAGTCCCGAGGGAAGGCCTGTACAAGTAAGTATTCAAGCAGGCTTCAGAATTATTCAGACATAAAATTCTTCTGTTTCCTTTTTTCCCAGATTTAATAAGACCAGTTACGTGGAGAACCATCGTTCTTGATTTCATCTGAAATAATAAGCATGCCAATTAAATGAGCCTACGAAGGAATGAATACGATCCATTCTGCTTGTTCGGATGATCTGAATGAACTTGCGGCAGCATGAATCGTCTCGAGTTTATGTGGCCCATAATTGTTTGTTATTACGGTTATTACTCAAACATTCAAAACTCGAGTATAAAGAATACTATCATTTCAGTTTAATTAGTCTGCTATAATGAAATATAAAGAAAAACTACGACGTTTACAGTTTATTCAATATTAAAACCCAAATTTATCCCCAAGTGGTGATTATGCCTTTCTCGATTCGATATGTTGGATTCGAATTAATGTTGTAAATGCTGTGCTAATTGCCTACATCTTGGCGGTTAAAATATTTGATGCAACTCTATCACGCTGCTTATAAATTACTCAATAATTGAGTAATTTTAAGCAATTATTATGAGAGTAATGGATTGCGTCATGGCTAAATTGATTACTGACTTAAAGTGTGCATGTAAACAGCGTATTTGTTAAAAGAAAAATAGAAATATTATTCAAATCGAATGAGTTATTAGCAAACAAAAACAATAGTGTCCAACTAGGAAAGTTTCTC
This sequence comes from Armigeres subalbatus, assembly GCF_024139115.2. Classification (NCBI taxonomy): domain Eukaryota; kingdom Metazoa; phylum Arthropoda; class Insecta; order Diptera; family Culicidae; genus Armigeres; species Armigeres subalbatus. The sequence continues at coordinate 53,951,209 of NC_085141.1, read as the reverse complement.
CGTCGAATGAAACTAGTTGCACTCGAATCGGTCAAGTCCTTCTATATGAAACGTGTTTAACAATAAAAAATTCCCGGGGCTACACACACACACACACACACACACAGTCAGACATGTGCTCACCCAAGTAACACCAAGCATTACAATATTGCACATATATCAATCACAAATCGGCATGCTAAATGCTAATTGCATTAGATCTGTTTCAACGATGTGTTGTTGCATTTATTTATCAACTGTCAGACAACGATACTCTAAATCAGCAGTACGAATGCAGCGATGCATTACTGGTGCTTTATTTCAACATGCCAAAGCAATGAACCATTAATTCGGTCTTATAATTGCCCTTTTCCACTTTAAGTCAACTTTTGGGGCTGTGTTTTTTACAAGCATATATAGCTTCATGGTTACTTGGGCAGTTTTTCGAGCTGAGTCGATTGGTATATAACACTATGGCAGGAACTAATAACCGGGACGTGAGTGTCCCGAAGAACCGATTAAAAATTCATGCAACCCAGAAGAGCTGACGAGACCAGCACCGCCAGAGGCGCTAGTGTATTTTACTCATATTTTGGTTAACTTATTTGAAAGTGTTTCGAGAAGTGTAAACTTTTTTGCTGTGAGTTTTGACATTTATTCTTAACCTCAATCTTTGTTTGTTTTATTTTCCTGAGACTCGCTAACTGGTTTCGAAGTTCGATCAATTTCTTAAATAATTGTTATTTATATTTCTATAACATCTTTATTTAAAAACGACTGATTACAAACTTAACAAATTTTCACAGATAATTCGTTATATATCATATAACTATATGGTAATATAAGTTATGGGTAACTATTGATAGTAACCATCGACAACTGTGTCAGTGGCTAACATTTGCTCATTTCCAATTTCCAGAACATATATAGCTCGAATCTAGAAGGCATCCTGATCACTCTCTGCGGTCGGACCAATAGTGGTTCTGGTTCTGGAATGGAATCTTCTGGTGATTATACGTCTTCTCCATTCTGCATGAATGCAGGTTGTGGAATCTCTGTGCTTGAACGAGCTCGCTTGGACCTGATTCGATTTGCTGATTGGGATCCTCGGATATAACCGAACAGGGTGTGGCTCATGCTCGGCTTCACCTTGATTAGCGGGCCGTGTTGCTGGTCTTGGAGGTTGGAGACCAAACATGTCCACCAGGATACCCAATGGTGTTATACCTGTTGCGCTAATTGTTACTTAACTGGAATGAAACTTGAGTTGGTTGGAGTGTGACCTGATAAGCTTCTTCCGTCCGTACCAGTCATCCAGAAGAACATTATGATTTACTTGTCCAATGACTAGACTGTAGTGGAAACTTGGGAGCGTTTTCGCATGTGTTGCACAGCTTCCTCAATTCTTAACGAAATCCGAAATGTTGTCATCGATCTTTGGCCAGTACACGTAGCTACGTGCAACAGCTTTCATCCGTTCCATTCCTGGATGTCCTCGATGCAGTTGCTTGACAATTCTTTGACGAAAACTGTCCGGGATGACCAGACGATTGGACATCATAATACAATCGATAATGCATCTCGATGAGCGAAGAAAGAGAGAAGAACAGGATTAGCGATGTCACAGATTTTGGACGGCCATCCACGATGTATGTACTGGCTGGATTACTTGTTGAAGGACTGCATACTGGAGAGTAGCGCTGCGCACCGATTTAAATGTTACTGGTAATTTGCTTCCGCGGGCGTGAGTAAGCGGGAAGCATGTGCGACGGCTTTGAGAGAGTCATCGGGGAAGTTGTGTAGACATGCACATATTCCGGATTGCGATGCATCAGAAGCAACGATAATATCCAAAACATGATCGTAGTGTGTTAACAGTAAATTCCACTGAAATGTTTTTTTTAACGCTCGAACGTTTCTGGCATTCAGTACTTCAAATAAATTTTGCATCCTTGAGTAGCATCCGTTTATTTAAAACCTTTCAGCTCTTATATTTTAGACGAAAGAACAAGAGTACAAGTCTGGACTTCCTCTCCTGTTGGATTGCCATCGATTGGCTTCGATCTTTCTGGATCTGCGCGAGATATCCGTTCCGATTATCGTGATCTTATAGATTCTTGGCAAAAACTATGCTACAGATATAGAAACTAGAAGTTGCCACCATCGTGCCCACCTCTCCGGCAGGATCATTCGCCTCCAGTTTTAGCGTACGACTTTAAATCGTGTTAAGTTCACTTTCAAACAACTTGAGGCCTGCTTCAGCACGTGCTCCAAGTCGTTTCAAATCTATACCTCTTGTGCCTCTAGCCAAATTGGTATCACTCCTTATTTCGACTTAAATCGCACTTCTCCTTGCTGGATGCGCATGTTCGCAAACAGATAACAAAACCCTCAACAAAGATGTTAGCTGTTTCAACGGTTGCATAGAAACCCATAAGCTCTCCATAACTAGACATAAACCTTAATGCAGTGCTCTCCGAGAACCGTTTGGCTCATGACTGTTGCAGCGGGAGAGCAGTCTTCCTGGTTGTGTCGTTATGGCTTCCCTACAAATCGTTGCCTTTCTTCGGCAAACGATTACAACAAACCGTGTTCGATTATGTCTGATTTCGTATAATTATTTGGTCCAATCGACATAAAATTAGATAAAGGTGGTCGGAGAGAGCAAAAAAGGGTGAATAACAAATGTAATACCTTACTTACTAACTTGATGAACTATTATAGCTCCACGGTCTCTTCCGGGTTCTCTACTGAATATTATCTTTGCTTGACGCTCTTCCGGCATACGTAAAACGTATCCAGCCCACCTTAGTCTACCGTGTCGTATAAGTTTAACAATATCCAGCCCACCACTAACCCAACAACTTTAGCTGAACAAGCTAGTTTTTCAGTTGAAGAAGCTTATTTTCAACGAAATAACCTCTTTTTCTGCTTCCAATGGATGGTTTATTTGAGTATAACTCTAGGAAGTCCATTGAGAAATCAATTAGAAATTTCATCTATCTGACTATGGGTCGCCGAGCCTTCTATCAAAATTTGGCTTTTGGAGTGAAATTATAGCCTTCTGGTACAACTTTGTTGTACGAGAAAGGCAAAAATGATGATGTGTTGGAAGGTTCCTTTGAAGCTCAATTTTCAAATGAAAATAAATAAATATCTCACCTATTTTCCACAGTGTGACCATTTGGATCTGATAGCCGTACACTGCCGGAAAAAAAAATTTGATTTTCATAAACTTTGCCTTATGAAACATCAAAAGTTCATTTTATTTCTGTTTCATAAGTCCCTTATTGAAAACATAACAAACTTCACAACATTCATAACATTACCTTATGAAATTTATAACTCATTCTTGTGTAAATTTTTCATACGGTGTTCTTATGAAACATGACGTTTATTCCTGAGTTCATTTTGGAGTGACAGCAGAAAAAAAGTGTAACTTAGAAGCAGCTCAAGCGGAACCCCGGAAAACGCTGGCTGTTGGCCAATTTCATGTCCAAAGAGTGTTTATTCACCATCAGCGAAGAGGATGGGATGCATCGTCCCTAAAGTTGGTGGAAGAAGGAACATCAGAAGGGGAGTTATCACAGAGGGTCCTCAATCAATCGCACTAAAAGTCGGAGGTAAGTACATCAGGGCAAAGATGACGATAGTTATTAACGGGAGATTTTGTGTTGGTATTCTACCTCCGCTGCAAGCTCGGCTGCAAGCATAACTGTGCCACAATAATATAAAATTCATATTAATATGGGATATGATTCATGCTTGTAGTGGCAGTCTATTATAGTTGATAATAAATCTTAATTTCTTCCCACAGGGAATTACGGATATACTTTACCCGCTTTACACGCGACAAGGCGGAGGAACTGGCACGCTGTGTGGCAATAAAATTTTACAGGATGGAACCCGAGCCGGCCATACGTGAGGAATTGTGGACAATGATACAATTAATCGGGATGGTGGAAAGATTTTTAAATAGGAGGACGGAAAGGGCAATCAGTGGAAATAAAATGTTAAGGTAAGACAGGGATCATAATCAAATTATGTATCTTAAGGAGGAACCCTCACGGAATCCAAGACTAAATGCAATCGCGGGTGGATAGAGGGTGGACGTGCCCTTGAAAACGCGAGTATATTTAGTTTTGAATTTCGGGGGACATGATCAGAAAATCATGGGAACTAAATTTTCAAACCGTTGTATCACTGGCGTCTTTTGACCTTCCTGTTGATGTTTCTATGGATGCTCACTTTTACCCTAGAGGGGCGCGAGTAAGAATGTTTTTAATTTTTTCAAAATACAGTTGATTTCGTTTGACATGACATACTTCAGTGTGAGCATCATTTACAGGTTCAGTCTTAATACCCTAGTTTAGCATTGACAATTCTTCTTCTTATTCTTATTGGCATTACATCCCCACACTGGGACGCCTAGCAGCTTAGTGTTCATTAAGCACTTCCACAATTATTAACTGCGAGGTTTCTAAGCCAAGTTACTATTTTTGCATTCGTATATCATGATGCTAACACGATGATACTTTTATGCCCAGGGAAGTCGAGACAATTTCCAATCCGAAAATTGCTTAGACATGCACCGGGAATCGAACCCAGCCACCTTCAGCATGGTCTTGCTTTGTAGCCGCGCGTCTTACCGCATGGCTAAGGAGTGCCTAAGCATTGACAATACTATGGGTGAACAATATGTTTCTTCTAAACATCCCTAACGACTTCCAAGTGTGTTCTATTCTGAGGAAATATGATATGTAAATTTTGACTAAGAAATCTATGACAACTCATGCCAATGGAAACCCATGACCCGTGATACTGTAAATGATGCGATACTGGAGTATGTTATGTAAATCAACATTTACTGTATTTTGAAGAAAAAAAAACACCCTTACTCAAATTTGTCTTATAAGTATACGCCTCTCTAGGGAAAAAGTAAGCATCCCCAAACATATAACTCACCAGTATGGTGAAACCAGATGAGAAACGTAAAATAATTATGAAAATCGGTCTAAAGACGTCTGAGAAACAGCTATTTGAAAATTTAGTTCCCTTCTCCTATAGCGTTACGTAATTTGTGAACGATTCCATACCAAAAGTATTCGGAAATTTTACCGAGCCATTCGATTACATATAAAGAGCCGGATAAATCTTATTGAACTTGGAAATGTTAATCAAAAGTGACATGTAGACTAAATATGAACAAGTACTAAACCGTTTTCTCTTTTTTACATTTTAGCCTTCCTCGCTGACATCGTATTTAACATCCTCATTGATATGATTACAAGACCAATATTTGAAAAGGACGCAACAACAGTCAACATTTATTCTTGTATTGTTATTCAGTTATTGTTACTTGTTCAGTTATTTGTCTATGTATAGCTATTTATGTAGGTAGAAGAGAAATAGGAAACAAAATGTTTTGGCTGTTAACGCGAATTATGAGACGAGCCATTTTTATAACTACCTCGAACAGGACGATTTAGTTGATGAAGAATTGAAGATATTAGATTGGACGGAAAATGTTGTTTGCTCAGGTTTTACGTACTAATGACTGTCAGAACGTTTGCCTTAATTATCGATATCAACTTTGTATAGAGATGAGTGACGTTTAGCGCCCGCACACTAATGTGCAGTTCGGCATGTGTAAATACATGTTTGTTTTCCTTCTGCTCATAACCTCAAAATTGATCGGGTCATCACAATGATGGGAAAGGAGTCAAAAAATATATGGAAATACACTCATTTTAACCCAAGCTTTGCTGAGTCGCACCATCTAGGAGTGTTTGTTTTCCTTTTATCGCCACTCACACATTCGGACGTGAGAATCTCAATGTATAATTTCAAAATCATTGATAATGTATTATTTACCTTCTTTACTTGACCAAAGCATTGGAAAAAAACATATAAGACCATATGAAGTTAGAACGATAAAAATGTCATGTCATCAAGTTCACATTATTATCAGATTACGGAAAGATCGATTTTTGTTAATTTGGGTTTGGCTACTAAATTAATTCGAAAAGCGTCATGATAAAAATGTCCAAAAAGGGAAAAAATATTTTGAATAACCGATTTGTTTTTTAGATAAATTGTGTACAGCAAAAAATATTTCAGCAAATTGATCAGTTTTGGGCGAGACAAAGTTCGCCGGGTCAGCTAGTTTCAAATAGTTTTCACTTATACTATAAAAACAGACAGGTTACTCGTAACACGATTCAAGGCTAGCTATCATGACGACAATAATTACTGCGTGGACGCATTGCATTTTACCGGACTATGTTAAAAGGGACACTAATGATTACCTGAGTCAAAAACAGAAGCAGCATATGTATATAGTTTCGAAGGAAGAAAATATAGGGAGTATATAGGAAAAAAATAGTAATTTATTCAAGGCTCAATTCACTTGTCTTGTTTTAAGACTATGCCTAATATAAACTTAACCAATTAATGCTTGGAGTGTAGGTTACGTTCACAAGAACTATTCTATTTGTAGGACGCTGGGTAATATGGGTTGGCAAAATCTGCCATCAATATATTATATTTTGTATTTGTAAGTACTAAGTTGAAAAGCAGGCCAACTTCCAGTTGGAATGTAGAGACATAGGAAAAGAAAAAAATTACAGTGATTTAGAAAGATGAAGGATTAATAAAATTTTCATTCTGTTAAAAATAATAAAATGTGTTTAGCATATTTTTTTCGTATTTACAAGAAAAAATTTGATAACTATAATAACTGAAATAAAATCTCGATTAAGAATTTCATTAGGTATACTTATAAAATTTCATAAGGTTATCTCACAAAATTCATAAGGTAATTTTATGAGAAACATAAACATTCACTATGCGTGTGGTTCATCCAAAGTTCATTCTGCATCATAAGATAACCTTATGATTTTCAAAGTGTTTCCTTGTGGCTAATTTTCATAAGGCAAGTTAATGATATCCGGAAGGTTTTTTACGGCAGTGTACAGTTTTGATTTGAAAGTTCGAACTTTTAATTTCAGAGTGACACGTCGCTTTTAAATCGTCGTAGACGCAAAAGTTACTGTACTTTTATTTTGAACATAAGCAACTCTCTACGAAAAAGAACCAACGCAACTTTTTATTTCGACCAATGGTTTTTTTAATTTTATTAATGATTTTTCTTTCTGTGTAATGACATGTATATTGCCTGATTTTCTCAAAATTGCACGCGGCGAACCCTTCATGAAAGGTACCGCCGCGCTTTCTGTATACAGAAAGCGCGGCGGTACCTTTCATGAAGGGTTACCCGTTTACTTGATTCTTATGGGTGAATAGCATTGCGGTGTATCGTTTGGCGCGGCCGTACCTTTCGACAGTCATTCGCCGCGTGAAGTTTTGTGCAAGTAACCATTTGGGAACACTACAAACGCCGCGCAGTGTATCATATCCAGAAAATCTGACAATAAAAAAAAGCTTATACATCGCTTATACATAGTCACATACATTCGGAAACTTATACTTTTCATTAACTTAATGAATGTTATTAGGTGGCATAATGAAGAGTATAAGTATTTTCGAATGGTATTTTGCCATAACATATAAGGTTATTTTTTTACGTGTTTTAAAAAAAGTTTTGTGATTTTTCGACGAATCATGTGAAATGGAGCAACTTTGTAAAAAAATTGTATGGGATTCCGTGTAAAAACAGAATCCGGTGTATTCTCATTGTTGTTTTATAAAGGCAAAAATGACAAACGTAAACATTAGGGTCTCGCCGTGGAATCTCACTAACACACACCCAATAGCGTAGCCATGTAAAACTGATTTGTTTGCAACCACGGAACAGCTGTCAAATTATTTCAATTTGGGATTTTTGAATTTAATTTTTTGTGTTTCATAATTAGCATAATTAAACATGGTTTTAAAATGTACTGTACCGTCGTGTGGCGTCTATTCAAGTGACCAAACGCATCAAATGTTCCGGCTTCCATCAGTAGGGAAAAGAATAAGTGAACAGCAAAAATATTTGGCAGAGCATCGTCTAGCACTATGGGTGGAGGCCTGCGGGTTGAAAAAAAGTCCTGCTTCGCACCATCGAGTCTGTAGTCGTCATTTCTTTTCTGGAAAGCCTGCAAAACCCTGGGAAAAAGATGAAGTCGATTGGATTCCGACTCGCAATCTATCGGAATCGGATATGGATTTTTCAAATGTGTCAGCGGAATTAAGAGAAGAGGCAGAAAACGATTTAAGTGGTCACAGTGAAAATCTCGGTGCAAATCAATCTAGCGCTGTTTCTAATACGTTGATGAATCACGAGGATTCAGTCAATGAGAGTAATATAGATTCAGAACACCAAGCATCAGAGGCCGTTGACATCCATGCGAATCAACTAGATAATTCAAACGGCTCATTGTTTATATTGAACGTTCTGAGTCCACTTATGCCCGCTTCTCAAGAGTAAGTATTTTATAAAAAGACTACCAACGTCGTATTACAGTTGACAGATTTTAATTAAGTATAGTAGAAATTACTTGTGGTAGAACTAATACTAAATATTTTCTTTCTTTTTGTAAATGTTCTAGGTTGTCCTTCAAGTCAACTGATTGTGATTGGGTTCAAGGTCAACATGAGCTTCCAGTCATCAACTCAGAAAATGAATCAGGTTCAATGAACCAATCTACATCACTGGAGCTTTCAAACGATGAGTCGTATGCAAATCAATCTCAATCAATAATCGCAACTGTCATATCTGCAACTTCGTACGTATATTAAATCCAATTTCATGCCACTAACAATGGTTTTTAATATTCATGTTATTTTCTGCATGCAGGATTGAAGTATCAAGTCCGGATGCCGCTCGAACGCCAATGCAAATCCGTTTCCCTTTTGACAATATCACCAACAATATCACTTCAGCTGATGGAATGGCATATGCGAATTCCTCAAAGGTTGTATACTACAATGATGTGGGTGTGCAGACTGAATCATGCATGTTGAAAGAAGTGGAGCAATGGAAAAATATTATTGCACGATACGACAAAGAAGTTGTTTTTCTTCGAGCGCTTCGCGAAAAGCTACAGCAGAATTTACGTGCCTCCAAAAATGCGTATCAAATATCTGTTTCTTCACTTGAAACCAACGATAAAAAATGCTGCTATTTTACTGGGCTCAGCGCTGGTCGCACATTAAGACGTCTCTATGAGTCACTAAAACAAGACATACCAGAATTCGACGCATTGAATAAGGAAAAGATTTTGGTACTGACGTTGCGCAAACTCCGATTAAATGAACCATTTTGTACACTTGGGTACTTATATGATTTAAATCAATCTGCTATTTCGAAGTATTTTTACGAGACAATCAACGCCATTTTCCCATTCATGAAAGCTTTAGTTAGGTTTCCATCAAGAACCACGTTGAAGCAGCATATGCCGTCAGCATTTCGCAGAAAGTATAGTGATGCTCTAACTGTTATTATCGATTGCTTCGAAATAAACATTGAATCGCCAAATAATAAAGCAATGGTGGCCAGTGCAAACGTTTTTTCCAATTACAAAAAACACAATACAATCAAAGTATTGATAGGGATAAGCGCGTCAGGCAGCATTATTTACGTATCAGAGGCATTTGGTGGACGCACTTCGGACAAAGAAATAGTGAAGCTATCAGGTTTCTTGGATCTCATAAACGAGGGAGATTTCGTGATGGCGGACCGAGGGTTCATTATAGATGACCTACTAGCGCCATTGAATGCATCCATAACGTATCCAGCTTTCAAGAAAAAGAGCCAACAGCTTGAGCCACTTGATGCAATTCATTCGAAAGAACTTTCATCGCTGAGAATACACGTTGAACGATTGATTGGTTCTCTGCGGCAGAAGTTTTTAATATTAACGGATATAATTCCCATTACAATGCTGCAACACTGGAACAATAACATTCCGGCGATCGATCAAATAATTATCATATGTTCAGCTCTAATTAATTTGTGCCCAACGATTGTTCCTGTAGTTTAATATACTTTATTGTAACAATAAAGATTACATTTGTACATTTTATTTTTCGGTTATTTTCTTAGCTACTAGCTCTGGAAATATTACATTTTCGAAGAAACTCAATGCCTTATTCTTGCAAATTTCCCAATAATTATCGTTGCGTTTGATCTCAAATACTAGAACCTGATGCGGTGACCACACATAAAAATAGCCAAAATTAGCTTTACAAATGTGAACCTGCATGAATGCTTGGAAGAAATATTTATGCTTCGTTTTCAATATAATATGATGTTCCTCATTCCGTGTAATGAAAGAGTCCTTTAGCTGCAATAATGTGTCAACCATATCTGCACGATTGCGAGCTGAGAAGGGGCACTTCACTTCGACTGTTAATACACCGTGGCAATCACACAAAAATATTGCATCCGGCGATGCACCCATAAACGGATAATCTTCATGAATTACAAATCCCGATTTTCTTTTTAACAAGTTCTGATGCAAGTGCTTCACTGATTCGAACAATTGTTCAACTGCTTTTACTTCGTAAGTTTTGCCGTATCTTGTAGCGGATGAAGTGAATGTTGCTTCATTGGGGTAACATATTCTTTTCACCAATGACATCGATGGTTGCTCCGGTTTTGTGCAACACACATCTTTCATGTTTGAAGCCGTGATACGCCCACTTCGGAAAACATTCCACCACTTGGAATCCGATTGGTCTGCGGTAAGCTTATCAATCTTCATCAACAGATCTGGATCACTTGTAAAATTGCGAATGAACTCTGCCGCTACTTTTTGTAACTGCTCAATTGTACTCTTGTTTAAAGGGTCGTAGAGTTGTTGGAAATTGTAGTTCTTAAGATCATTTTTAAGTTCAGACTCGTGTACAAATTGTACAACTGAAGGCCATTTGTTTTTCACCACAAAATAGAGTGGTACCAGCAACATTTATTCCGTCCATCTGTAGCGAGCTCAATAAATTTCGACAGCGAAAATCGTAATTAGTTGAAGTTGATGGAGTGGTGGCATAATATGTTTTCTGGATCTGCTTGCCAAAGTCAATGTCACGTACTTTTTTATACAGGTTTTCGCTGATACTCGTCGGTGGCTTCTTCCAGTACGCCGGTAAATCAGTAACTGACAACTAGAAAAAAAAGTACACATTAGTAACGAAGTGAGCTCTTGCGATAATCGGGGTTTTTTCCCATGTCCCACTGTTGCAACCACATCGTGAGTACTGCGCATGATGGCGCACGGCTATGGTATAGATGCGCACAACTCATAATGCAGTTGCAACATCCGGAAATGGAAGAAAACCCGATTGTCACTAATGCTCATTTCGGTTTTCCAACTGGGTCTACAATACATATTTCTACTTCAGCATAATAAAAAAAACTTACTTTCTTCTCGAGTATTGACGTTCGAATGCCCTCTAATGCAAACAACGTTGCACCGATATGACTGCAACATTCCAAAAGACCGATGGCACAGTTGCAGTGCGCTGCAAGTATCCTGCCGGATTCACTAATTAAAATCCATGGTGTCAGAGGTTTTTCATTTAGTGCGAAGGAATGTCGTACGGATCCATGCACTGCGTATACGTCGTGAACTTTCTTTCCGGAAACACTCTTAACCCATCCATTTTTGTAATACAAAATAGCTTCCATGCCTTTAGCGCAGTCTTTGGGTTGACCCGTAAATGGATTTGGATCCTCGACCAAGAATTGATATATGCTGGCAAATGTGATCGTCAAAGGCACTTCCTGCGGCGTCGTTTTCAGTGTTGACGGGTTCACTCCGTAACACATGGCGATTTTCTCGCGATATCTTCGTGCAGCCACTTCACAATCCTTGTAAGAATATAAATGTATAGTAATAAATAAAATTATAAGAAAGTTAATTTCTTACCATTTTTCCACTGGAGAAGTCTATTTACTAATTGACAGCTAATTGTTTATTATTTTCATCAGCAAACATAAGTAGTAGTGAAACTTCTCACTAATACTAAGGGACGCAGAAACCCTAATTGACTTTGCAAATTCTTCAATAACAAGGATTGCTCCCAGTCAAATTTCATCGGGACTGATACACTGAGAATATTTGAAATTCAAACTATTTTGTTTCTATCAAAATGACTCAAAATGACTTCCATCAAAATGACAGTGACGGGAAACAACTCTAAATTGGGTTTTTTTTCACTCAACTTGACAGCAAAGTGCAACCACTCAAAATTTAGTTTTTCAGCAATTTTAAGGTACAGTCAAACCTCCATGAGTCGATGTTCTATGACTCGATATCGACTCTTGGAAGCAAATTATGCCATATTAAAAAAATATAACGCATAACTCTAAAACGGCTGGATCGATTCAGAACCACACATAAATTAAATAATTGCTAACTCGAGACCACACATAAAGTTTATTTGGATAAATATTTTATTAGTAGTTCGCGTGGAGAATGGTTATGTGTGCGCTGATATACATGATAAGTTGAATCTATAGATTTTTGCCAATAAATATGTGTGGATTTTTAGTAGGGTATGATATTTCTTTATGCAAAAATCACAAATAAGGTTGAGCAAATGGAAATGAGGTTCACAACGCGCGTTTTCGCCTACTATGCAGGACAACGTCTACCGGGTCGACTAGTTTTAAATATATAGCGGCATGTAACACTTGTTAAAAGTTACATATTTTCTTTGATTTCAATAATCAACATTCACACCGAAAAAATCAACCAATATTATTTTCCGTGCATCAAGTGATTTGACGTTTGCGGTACAACTTTCCGACGGTCGACCGTCGGACCCTCGTTCCAATTTTTCTATTTATCTTCTCGCAATAATTTGGTTTGCGGAATTTTCCCCCGTACATATGCGATGTTTTCGGGAGGAAAATCAAAATCCCGGTCCCATTTAAAATACACGGGTCCAAAAATCCGGCGGAAAATTTTCCCGAGGTGTAAGGGATCGTTCAAAAATTACGTCCATCGTTTTTCGGCATTTTCAACCCCCCTCCCCCCCCTCCTGTCACAAACTGTCACAAATAATTGACCCCCCCCCCCTCCCCCTGTACGTACATGTCTCATTTATATTTTAGCGATTACTGTGGTTTATCTTTTTCGTACACTATTTTCACAATAACATAGTGAGTTATGTCCCTTACTAACAGTTTGAATGTTTTTAAAATGCAAGTTGTTTCTAAAATGCTTTCAGTATTTTTTTCTTGTGGACGGACGTCACATAAGACGAACCCCCCTCCCCATGTCACAAACTGTCACAAAACTCTGACCCCCCTCCCCCCCTCAAACCTTGGACGTAATTTTTGAACGGCCCCTAAGGTAGCATTAAAGGTAGCCTCACACCTCGGGAATTTGGTCCGCGGATTTTTTCCCCATGCATTTTTACATATGCGATGTTTTCGGGATTTGGGCACGGAAAATCAAAATCCCGGTCCCGACCAACCATTTCTTCAATTTTCTTCAAAATTCTTCATTTAGATCTTTAAAGGTTTTCATATCAATCGTCGATAGCGATCGATGCCATTTCATGAAGAATTTTAAATTAGTCAAAAGTCAAAACACGGAAAATTGTTATCGATCTTTTCCAAAATATCGATATCAATTGATACCGCCAAAAAGATATATTTTTCACACTTCTACTTTATCGACCTGTCAAAATTATCAACAAAAACAAAAGGTTTACTTTTACATTTTTTCCATTTATTTGCTTAATCGGGAATCGAACCTGAAGTGATGATATTATAAATTTGCCCAGAGAACTTAACCACTAGCCCACAATGAAGTGATGACTGTAAGTAGCTAAATTGCATTAACATTCTAAGCCTTGAAATTTTCATTCGAATATCACTTGCATATAGAGGAATTATTTCCCACTTTACACCATTTTCATATTCATCTTATTTACTTGAATGCAAACATATAAAACGTCAACTGCGGTTAATTTGTTCGTAAATTGGATCTATATTATGGCTTTTATAATTGAAACCCGAATGTCGTTCCATTCAACATTCATTCAAATCATTTTTCAGAAAATTTCTAAAACTTCTGGGATATAAACAAACCGCAAAATGTCCATCGATGTTTTGGTATCCAACGATATGAATCGATGAACTAAAAAGTGATGACGGTGCAGCGATGTTTAACAGTAAAATTCGATGTCAAAATGTATCATAACGCTGAGATCGTACTCCATCAGAAATCTGATAACATTTCATGAATATTTACATCGTTATTGCAATTTATTTAGTGGTAAAGATGTAGCGATGCTCATATTCGAAATACTTTGTCAAAGTATATCATTGCGTTGATATCATACTTTACATGAACTGTGATAAAGATTTATTAAGATTTATATCATTTTTGTGAATAATTTAGAGTAAAGAAATACCAATAAAATAATTTAATTTTCTATGAATAACTTTGAAGGAGCTTGACGAATGGTTAGCCGGGGTTCCATTTAAAATGCACGGGGACCAAAATCCGGCGGAAAATTTTCCCGAGGTGTAAGGTAGCCTTAAGGTCACCTTACACCTCGGGAATTTGGTCCGCGGATTTTTTCCCCATGTATTTTTGCATATGCGATGTTTTCGGAATTTGGGCACGGAAAATAAAAATCCCGGTCCCCTTTAAAGGCTGCCTTACACCTCGGGAAAATTTTCCGCCGGAATTTGGTCCCCGTGTATTTCAAAGGGGCTGGATTTGATTTTCCGTGCCCAAATTCCGAAAACATCGCATATGCAAAAACACATGGGGAAAAAATCCGCGGACCAAATTCCCGAGGTGTGAGGCTACCTTAAGGTAGCCTCACACCTCGGGAATTTGGTCCGCGGATTTTTTCCCCATGTGTTTTTACATATGCGATGTTTTCGGGATTTGGGCACGGAAAATCAAAATCCCGGCCCCATTTAAAATGCACGGGGACCAAAATCCGCCGGAAAATTTTCCTGAGGTGTAAGGCTACCTTTAAAATACACGGGGACCAAATTCCGGCGGAAAATTTTCCCGAGGTGTAAGGCAGCCTTTAACTATTAAATTTGCCGTTTCCGTAGCCGTTCCGTTCCATATTTTTATCCGGATGGCCTTTACAATGGTTTTGATGTTGACAGCCAAATAATTTTGTTAATGACGGGAGATTTTTCAAATATGAGCTATACTTTATTTCTTCGTATAGGTAGCCTCACACCTCGGGAATTTGATTGGCGGATTTTTTCCCCATGTATTTTTGCATATGCGATGTTTTCGGGATTTGGGCACGGAAAATCAAAATCCCGACCCCATTTAAAATGCACGGGGACCAAAATCCGGCGGAAAATTTTGCCGAGGTGTAAGGTAGCCTTATAATGGATTGGCAACGGTTGGAGCGGGTCGCCAAATTTGCCAACTCACTGTTCACCAAAGGTTTCGTTTTTATTTCTCCAACCCGTTTACCAATGACCGATGCGAGTTCACGTCATGATATGAGAATTTTGGCTTTATTCACGCACTGGTGAGAATCGTGTAATGTACGTAAATATTCACATCTGAGTTTTCAGAACATTGTGAACCCGTTTTGTTAACTTTTGTTATTTACATACGACGTTATGAAAAATTCTGCTTGATATAAATACCTTCTCAAGTCGGCATAATGACTGATACCGCTTTTTGACAGCTCCAGGTTGGATGTTTTCGTTGTGGAACATCATCACATCATGTCAGTCGTTTTTTCGTCGCTCTTGCACCTGGTTGGCTGCTAGAAACATCAACATAAATAGATTTTACGTTACGATTTGTGGTCGTTCTGCTGCAGCAGCATTAATTATTATCCTGATCAGTGCGGCGGGGATCGATACACTTCCGCGTGTGTTTCTTGGCGTGTAATGATACGAGATTTGGTGGCGGTGTTTCCGAGTGCATTCTCGATCCAAGCTAATGCCTCCTGCGGCAGCAGCAGCCAGAAGTGTTGAAGTGAAATCGATTCCGAAACTATGCCTACGTTCTCGACGCTGATTGGGCCGCTGCTGTTGGCCGGGACTATCCTCCTTGGCGGGGTTGCGACCGATGCTGGGACTGGCGGCAGTGGTGCCTCCGAACAAGCATCGGCCACCGTGGAGAAGCTGCCGTTCTGCGACGACGATGTCGATAAAGGGCGCGACATTAGCGATAGGTGAGTGCGTTTTGCTGGTATTTTTTTTGTTGGTGAATGTATTGAAAAATGATGTTAATTGTGTTAATTAGTGCTCTGCTGAGGCTGAGGCAAGGTCATATTATGCTCGAAGTAATTATTCAGGGGTGTTTGCTTGGTGTTTGGTTTTGAATTCTCTTTTGCTCGAATGGATGATCATGTTTGAACATGATTGCATCATGCCGGGAAGCTATGTTTTAAATTAAATTGCATTCTTAAACAGGCTCCAATTATTTTGTTTTGTTTTCGATAATAAAGCTAAAATTAAATTGAATACAAACATGTCTTGTGAAATTACTCAACAAGCACTTTCTGATGAGATTTGAAACTTCGAGATATTGCAGTATTAGTATTAGTCTAGAGATAAATTGTAAACTATTGATTCTACGTAAACTTGTCAATGTCAATTGAATTTGATAATTTTGATGTTAATAAATCTAACGTTTGGCTGAAGAGGCAAGGCCCATGCAACAAAAGTGCACTCTCCTACACTAATATAATGATAAATAGGTTCTTAGGCATTTAGTACCAGATTAGTGGCATGTATTGATTGGAGATGGAATTTTTTGGCGCTCGATCGCCACCGCTTCCTCACTCGTTATCAGACACCGGTCGCGTGCGGATGCGTCACCCTGTCCCTTCTTGGGTTTACGTGCGAATAAGAGTGCAATATTCTGGATCATTCTCGAATAGTTTGGAATTGCATCATTGTAACATCGAAGAAAAAATATCGTGCCATACCACCAGGGAATGCAATTTTCATACAATGAATAACAGGTGCATGATATACTCTGGAACCGATTATACTTTTTTTATATTTCAGATACTCCTAGAACTGTGAAAGTCTTTCTTGTATTTTACATAATTCATACATTAATTTGGACTACACACTGTTCGTCGCATATTAATTTCCGTCTTCTAATTCCTGATTTTATCATAACTAATTATTCAAACAAATAATAAAATTAAAATACATGCAACAATAGTCTTCTGAATTCTGCCGCTATAGAATTTGACGGCACCGACGAAGTAGCTCAACGTAACTCCGTTCAAGAAGAATTTGAGTATGAAATCACAAGCACTTGCATATCAGTTAATCCATTCCTACATTATAGATTATGCAAATTATGCGTTGTGATTGTTTTGTTTGATTCGATTTTTTTTCCAGATTGTAACATTTTTCAGGTTTTCACCACTTTCTAGATTTGTGAAAATTTTCGTAAATGCGCCCATTTTTAATCGTGATCTCCAGATTTTCAGAGTTGGGTACCGTCGTCGGGGGTGACAATGGGTCAAATGGGGGTGAGAATGGGTCACTGTTTCAACTACCTAGAATGCTTGTAGAATGGATTGAATGTATTTGAGGGCAAGAAGACTAAAATATAAGAGACCTTTTTGAACGATTTTGCTCTACGACCTCCAGGCTGCCGGTAAGAGTGATGACCCATTCTCACCCCCGATGTAGATATCGTCTATTTTAATAATGTTTATCTAATCTCTGATCGCAGAGAACATTGCTGAGATCTTCTTCTTCTTCTTATTGGCATTACATCCCCACACTGGGACAGAGCCGCCTCGCAGCTTAGTGTTCATTAAGCACTTCCACAGTTATTAACTTGAGGGTTTCTAAGCCAGGTTACCATTTTTGCATTCGTATATCATGGGGCTAACACGATGATACTTTTATGCCCAGGGAAGTCGAGACAATTTCCAATCCGCAAATTGCCTAGACCGGCACCGGGAATCGAACCCAGCCACCCTCAGCATGGTCTTTGTAGCCGCGCGTCTTACCGCACGGCTAAGGAGAGTCCACATTGCTGAGATATGTGGCTGAAAATCAAGAGCAGTTCAAGCAAAATTTTTCATAACGACGTATGTAACAAAAGTAAACAAAACGAGGTTTTTAATACAACGTGACAATCACACGCGGCTTTATATAATACGTATCGATTTTACTGATTTCAGATCTTAAAATTCTTTAAATCAATCTTTTTACGAATCGACGTATGTCAAAAATCAATTTTTGAAGTCTCACTGTTACATACGTCGCTTTAACATATGGGAACTAAGAGCGACCTATGTACCAAAACAAGCAAAACAAAACAAAACTGCAGTTGCGTCAATCGTGCACTATGGAAAACCGACCAATGTACACCGACGTGCGTGCAGCATACCGGTGTATGTATAATTTTATCGCTTTTCACAGTGAATTTGAATGAACTGAGATTTGATGTGAAGCACGCTTATTACGTGTCATGTAATGACGCATGCCAGCGGAAAAAAGTATTGAAAAAAGATTTAGTTTTAAAACAGTTTTCGAAAAAGTTTTGCCAACTTTCGGCAAAGGATTTCTCGAATCGTCATAATTGTTACATACGTCGTTATGAAAAATTATGCTTGAGTTAACAAAAAATATAATTTTTTGTTAGATTTCAGTTTTTAAATATAGAGCTTTGTGACGTCTAAGAAAGTATAATGCAACGTACACACCAGTCAAGCAGTTTGACGAACATTGACTTCGTCCCCAAGATAACGCTTCGGTTGCTGCTTTGTTTGAACGTGTATGAATTTTTTCGAACAATTATTTGACAGTTGGCGGCTCGGTTGGAAAAATTCAAACGGTTTGATTTTGGTTTTAGTTGTCGGGGGTGGAGTCAAGGTTCGCCGAACATGTTTGAGCATTTGTAGTGAAGTTGCACAAACCCCCATATATTTTTTGATGGTTGGTGCTCAAGTTGGCACTTCGGTCGTTCGTGTGTGATATTGTTGGTCGAATAAATTGATTGTTCGTGCCGCTGTTGGTAATGGAACGTACACACGGTCAAGCAGTTTGACCAACATTGACTCCACCTCTCGTTTATTCAAACATCCATCAAGTTTTACTTGATGGATGTTTAAATAAACGAGAGGTGGAGTCAATGTTGGTCAAACTGCTTGACCGTGTGTACGTTCCATAAGATTTGTTTCCATCGGTAAACGGTTCCCGATAAAAAAAATCCCATCCTTTCTATGCGATTGAAAGAGACAGATGGTTTGACGGCGGTTTGGCATAATGGCTATTTGGCATAAGGCATTCAATTTGGCACCGCATACAAATTATGCCAAATGGCCATTAAACCGGAACAAACAATATTTTCTTCTTCTGTCACCGCCCCTCGATTTTTCTTGATTTTATTTTATTATTTGAGGCGGGAATTCAAAATTTGATTGGAAAAATAAATAAAATATTGAGCTTATCAGAAAATTCTTTAATGTCGAATTCGTTTTTAAACCTGGGTCAGGAATAAAAAAAAAACGTTTTCAGTTCCATCTGTCATTGGATATGTTGGTGTGCGTGGCATCGTGTTTGTTTTGATTTGAAACATATGATCACTAGACTGCCGCTAACCGCAAGTCGAGCACATCTGTATATGGGCCTCCATATACAGATGTGCTCGACTTGCGGTTAGCGGCAGTAGAGGCCTACATAAGACAAACGCGGATAGAAAATATGACTCTGTCAACACTGCAGTCAATCTTCTTCATCAAAGAACAACACATTAAAAGGCAGAAATGGTTTATGTAGATAACACAATCACAATCCAATCCACAATCCACACAATCCACTATTTAATGTGTCCACATCACATGACAATAGAATCCAATAAACAATGCAATTTAATTTCATAATCTATAAATGACTTGCATATATTATTGCATACTAATGTAAAATGCATTCAAATTTAGTTATTTAAAACCGGCATGAAATCAAGTTTAGCCGTTTTCAGTATTTGAGCCAACATTTTGGCTGCTTGACAGGTCTCCTGCTCGATTGGCTCGATTGGTTCGATTGGCGACACATACCTAGAGGCCCGAATAAATAAGAGAAACCCGGATAGCTATGTGCCGCCAATCGAACCGTCAAAAAACAGCAGTTCCTGGAAGAACTTCTGGGGGAATTCCTGGAGGAACTTCCGGAGGAACTCCTGTAAGTACTGCTGGGGGATTCGCGAAAGAACTGCAGGAGGAATTCCTGGAAGAACTTCCGGAGGAATTCCTGAAGGAACTTCCGGAAGAATTTTTGGAGGGACTTCCAAAGGATCTTTTGGGGACTTCCGGAGGAATTTTTGGAGAGATTTTTTAAAGGAATTCCTGAAAGAGCTTTCGAAGGAATTCCTGGAGGAACTTCCGGAAGAATTCCCGGAGGAACTTCCTTGGGAATTTTTGGAGGGACTTCCGAAGGAACTCTTGGGGACATCCGAAGGGACTCTTCGAGTTATTTTCGGAGGAATTTCTGGAGAGACTTTTGAAAGGAATTCCTGGAGGAACTTTCGGAGGAATTCTTGAAGGGACTAACCGAGGAAATTCTGGAAGGACTTCCGGAGGAATTTCTGAAGGAACTTCATGAAGAATTTCTGAAGGGATTTCCGGAGGAATTCCTGGAGGAACTTCCTGAGGAATTCCTGGAGGAATTTTTGGAGCAACTGCCGGAGGAATTCCTGGAGGAACTTTGGGAGGAAATTGTTGGGGAAACTTTCAGATTAATTGCTACGAGGACTTCTGGAGGAATTATTGTAAGGACTTCCGGAGGTATTTGTGGAGGAACTTCCGGAGGAATTCCTGGAAGAACTTCCGGAGGAATTCCTGTAAGTACTGTAGGAGGAATTCGTGGAAGAATTGTCGGAGGAACTTCCGGAAGAATTCCCGGAGAAGCTTCCGCCGGATTTTTTGGAGGGACTTCTGGAACTTCCAGACGAATTCCTGGAGGAGCTTTCGGGGGACTTCCGAAAGTATTTCTGGAGAAACTTTCGGAGGAATTCTTGAAGGGACTCCCGGAACTCTGGTACTTCTGGAGGAGTTCCTGTAGAGACTTTCGTAGAGGAATGCCTAGAACTTATCTCAAATATATCGCAAATGTTCGTTATCTGAATATGTTATACAGTAATATCCCGATTTTATCACCCCCCTGGTGAATTTTGGGGTGATAAAGCAGGGTATGTGACAAAAACGGAAAAACATTATTTTAATTTTTTTAATTCATTTCACAAATATGAACCATTTTATGCCTTGGAAAGGCAAAATGCTTAAACGGTACCCATTATTTTTTGTCGAAAATGCTTACAGAATCCTTCCCAGGTACTAAAAAGTCATTCATAATAAACTAAAGGCGGTGAAAGTTATTTCATCGAAATCAACGTTGTTTGCGATATTATTTACGAAAATAAAAAGAACGACAAAAATTTTCAAAATTTTTTGGGGTGACAAAATCGGGTCGAAAACGTGATAAAATCGGGACGTGATAAAATCGGGTCAATACTGTAAAAGGAAATGTAGAAAAACAATCATTGGGAATAAATAATTCCCGTAAAACGGGTTTCAATGTACATTCTTTATTAAATACACAGACAGTTTCGTTTTACTCTGGTTTGCATTTCCCTTCTGCTTGTTTATTCCACCAATATGATTGTGACAGTTGAAGTGAGTGCAAACCTAGTTCCAACCTGAGCGAATAAAAAAAAATTTGACAGCAGTTAGCTTGTCGAGTCGAGGCAAGTACGAGACACTGAAGACGGCCTTACTGTTGAGGTCGAAATACGTATCTGTCAAGATACAATTAAGTGGTGGAGTTCAATGGGATTGTACAAACTCGTCTTATGACAAGTGAAGACATTCCACTAAAAAGCTCAAAATAATTTTCTTAAGATCCTTTGATGTTTCAATTCATTAGATTTTTTTGAAGTTTTATATGGAAGATGCGATTTGGATCTCCAATGGCTATTACCTCAGTATGCGAAAAAACGAAATGGGACTAATATGCCAGTGGGGACAGTGTGGGGGAAGGGGAGGCAATATAACCTATCTGAGCAAAGACTGCTTTGATGTATTAGCTGTAACGATTTTCACGGGTATTTTTCCCCATGCAAAAGTTAAACAATAGCTAGCCGATGCCGTCTTAAAATTGTATAAAAATCTCAATTATATTGATAATATCCACATTTCAAAAAAGTGGTGATATTGCTTGCCGGAAAACTCATGAAGCAAAACACCTTTTAGCTGGCAGATTCGCTTCGGCAAATCAGCATTCTGGTATGGGCCGTGCATGGAGACGCGTAGTACATTGTCAACTTCTTCACCTACTTTTAACTCTTGTTATTGGAAAAATCTACCTGTTGCTGGAAAAATCGTATTTTTTAATTTCTTTGTCATTTTAATTTCTTTAAGTTTTTCTAACTTTGTACTAACGATTCATAAGCTTTGTGAGTTCAAATAATTCTCTGTCTAATAATCAATTGGGGCCGTACGATCTAGGCAATTTTCGGATTGGAAATTGTCTTCACTTCCCTGGGGATAAAAGTATCATCGTGTTCTGTTAGCCTCATGATATACAAATACAAAAATGGTAATCTGGCTTAGAAACCTCGGAGTTAATAACTGTGGAAGTGTTTAATGAACACTAAGCTGCTTGGCGGCTCTGTCCCCGTGTGGGGATGTAATGCCAATAAGAAAAAGAAGAAGTATGGAGGGAGGGGGGTCTGTCGTTTTCTTACGCACCATATAAATAAAAAATCATTTGTATGAAAAAAATCTTACATGCGGGGTGGCGGATCGGAAAAACCAGAAAAATTGCTTACGTAATATGTGTACGGCCCTATTAGATCATTCTTTACCATTGTTTTGCAGTTTCACGGAAAACTTGAAGCTCATATTAAACATTGTTACCACAATGCTGTAGAACTTGCTTCAAATCGTTGCTTAAATTATAAACTTGTAACTCAGTACCTAAGTCACTATTTGGTAACTTTTTTAGTCATATTTGGTCACTAAGTCACTATTTTGAATGGCATTCATCGCTACCAGGCCTGTACTTGCTTTTGAGTTAAAAATTTGAACTTCGTACTCAAAGTTGAGTACTTTAAACTTTTTTGAGGTTCTTTATTTTTTCTGTGTGGTTTTCCATTTGACATACCCGGTAATAATCGTTTACTCATTAATGGGTACTTTTTCTCTGCTATCTCTTTCTCTCTGCTGGAAAATTGACCCATTTTGGGAGAATAAGTGGATCTACTCATTTAAATTTTGTTCGTGAATTAATTTGAGTACTGCAATCAAAAGCTTTCATGTTTTTCTGTTGATTGCGATACTCAAATTAATTCATGAAAAAAATGTTACTTAGGTCCTTTTGAAAAGTTAAGCGAGCCTTGTTTTATTGATTTGGAAATGTTTATTTTTTTAACATCCAAATTTTCAAAATTCAAGAGAATATTCTTTAAAATTTTCACAAGATAGTGTGACGAGTTTCCCATGGATTTTGTACTGAATTTTTAAGGTTAAAAGACTATTATTCTTCCATTTACTTCCACTATTCACTTTTTATGTATCAACAATCAGATACGTATTTCGTTTCCTACTTGGAAACTTCTTCAGTGTTTGTTATCGACTACGTCGATACGTATCTGGTTGTTGATACATAAAAAGTGAATAGTGGAAGTAAATGGAAGAATAATAGTCTTTTAAGGTGGTTATACAACAAAGCCACAAATCGACCATCTTGGAAACCACGTGCTTTTTCTAGTGATTTTTCAAGAGCACGAATTGAGAGAACAACAACGCCCATGCGGATCACAACATCTGTAAATCGTTTGATTACTCATGCTAAGCAATCGACTTTAATTTCAGCATTGTACAAAAAATATTACGCTGGTTTTGAACTTTTGATAATAGGAGTAGAAAACCGTGTGGTGAATTTGAAATTCACCACATGGCTTGATTGTATAATCACCTTAACCTTGTAGCATTTCCCCTAAGACGCTCTAAAATAATTAATCACTGAATTTTTAATTTAAATTCTATAGGGTGAACTTTCGTAGGAATTTCTGGACGAACTTTCGGTTGAGATTCTAGAGGAAATTCCAAAGGAATTTCTAGAGGATTTTTTGGGAAAAATCCCTGAAACCTCCGGACAAATTCCTGGAGGAACTGGAAGAATTTCAGAACGATTTTTTGGAGAAATTTATAGAAGAATTCTCAGAGAAACTCCTGGAAGAGTGTCCAAAGATATGTGTAGAGGAATTACCAAAAAATTCAAGAAAGAATTAAACGAAAGTATGCAACAAGCTTCCTCTGGATTTCCTACTAAATCTTTAATTAAACTTCCATCGGATTTTTTTTTGTGGAATTTCACTTTTTCTTTTCCTGTAGAAATTCTGAGAATTATCTATGTAACACTAGAGCAACTTCTATTTCTTGTCGAGTTTCGTAAGATTTTTGTATGGAAACTAATTCAGACAGATTTCTTGTGGACATTGAAGGGATTCATTGTGGGAGTTCAGAAGATTGTCTCACAAGAACTTGTGGAAATTAAGAAGAATTTCCTGTTTAAATTTTGGAGGATTTCCTTTATTTCTCCATACGGAAATTATTATAAATTTCCACGATAATTTGTACTGAATTTTCAATTTCAATTCTCATGAAAACTTCTCATTATGTTCATTAGAAGTTCTTCTTATTTTACACGGAAAATCATTTTGGCAATTCAGAGGAAGTCACAAAGAAATGCTGAAAACATCAGATGCATTCAGAAGGATTCTAAAAATAAATCTGGTTCTAGCCCAACGATTGAATAGATTAAATCAAGTAATAGAAGAATTCAGTCTACTTTTGCCGTTTGAAATAAATTAGATCGGTCATTGCTTTCCGAAGTAATGATTGAAATATCTTTTTTCGAAAACGCCGCCAAGGCAAATTTAAACGAATGTTACCATCGGGAATTTTTTTTAACCTGTGCACAACTATGTAAGTTAAGTGCGTTTGAAGTCTAAAATGCGTTGCAGTTATTAACCGGCTTGTGTAAATGTATTTTTTGCCTTTCTCGTTTACTAAGTATACGTAAAGGCTATATGATCACTGCAAACTTTTGATAGAAGGCTCAGAGGCCCATAGTGTTATATACCAAACGACTCAGCTCGACGAATTAAGGTGATGTCTGTTTGTGTGTATGTATGTATGTGTTTTTTTTCTTCCTAAGTAATGGAGGGGGAATCTGCTCAACAGACATCCTGGGTTGTCCAGAAAGTGCGGGGTTAGGGACCACCTCCAACAGCAAACGAGGGAGGCAGGACTACATCTCGACCCGATAAACCGTTTCCATTGCCACCAAGCCCATCGTCCCTTCGGTACAACCAGAAAGTAATGCTTCAAACGGGGGCCAGTGCACAATGCACCCTCGAGGTTAGCTGCGTGTCCTTGCAGCATCGAACATCGTGACTCGTTTTTTTAGAAGAACACCATGGTATCGTGCAAGCGCATTGCCGGCTTTCCAGGTGGCCTTACCACGCCCTATGTCCTCGGAAGGTGGGAAGGGTCGACTTCGCGCCTGCTTCCCTCTGCACGACTGGTATCAAGAATGATGATGCCGCGTGCACCCCAAATTGACCTCTCTGCGATAGGGTCTGTTCGCCAACACACAGAGGGACTTGCCGACGCGGTGCCTACGCCTACCCCAGCCTTGACGAGGACCCCTTTCCGTCCTCGGGCTCGGAACCCGCCCGGTTGACCGACGCCGCGAAAGCGACGATACCATGTTGTTCTTCGCGCGGCCACTTGTTCGATAAAAGGATCGAGTTCGACCACAGGGCATGACCACCGGTATGACCCATGAAGCCGACTCCGAACCCTTGGACCACCTCTTGTTTGCGCCTGAACTAGCCATCCTTGAGTCCACGCGCCACCTTCTGTGTGATTCTGTGTGATTTGGGTTCCGCCGATAAAACGGCGTTCCAGCCAACTTCATCTTTACACATCCTCGGAACTAGGTTGTCCGGGGTAGTGTCCAGACCACATGTAGCAAACATGTGGTCACGCATTGCGCGAAAACGTGAGCACACGAACAACAACACGGCTGCGGTGGGCGTCTTCACTTCACACTGTCGCCGCAGTGCCGTGACGAGCTCTTCGACTTCGGTGATCTCGTCCAGGTCTTTAACCCTTAGATTCATCTCCGTCGTGAGTGCCCTCACCTTGACCGTCTCGCCTAGCACTTCCTCCGCCAACTTCTCAGTTGAGGCTCAGTCTGGGTAGACTTTGGCACCACCGTCTTCGCTGGTGCGGCTTCGGTCGATTCGACCTTGCCCGAGTCCGCGAATCCTTGGGCCTCAGTCTGGGTAGACCTCGACTCCACGGATTTCAAGGGTGTACACTTGGCCGTCCCGACCGCCCTCTCCAGCTTGGCGTCCAACATCGACTTTCGAAGTTTCAGCAAGCTCCTCTTGAGGTCCTTACTGATATTATGCTTCGATGACGCAAAGTCGATGATGGCGTCCAGCTGTTCCGTCGCCACCTGGAAGGCCGAAAGCCCATCGCGTTTGCGGTTCATCGCCTCCACAAGCCATGGGCCGTCCATAACCTCTACCGGCGTTGCCGCGGATAAGGTTAAGTGACCCACGCTGGCGCTGCGCACCGAGCTGCCGACTATTGCCTCTGGCCTCCTAGGTGGAGACCTGAACAACCCACCTCTTGCGAAGGGGTTGTCGCCTACACTAGTACCACTAATTGAAGAATTGACTTGGTTTTCCATTTTGGTCCCACGAGTTGCTCGGGAAAAGAGGTCCACCACGCCAGAGCCCAGCATGACGCGGTAAGGGACAATCACCGTGGAGGGTGCCCAGGTACCTCACAGGCTCCGTTAAAGGCCTAGCTTATTATTTCACCCCGCTGGCCATGCATCCCCTCGGCACGGGTCACTTAACGCCTTGGGATTAGGGGTTAGGGACGATGGTCCCTTTGGTCGCACCCACTCACTCTAACTGTTGTCAGAAGGACAACAGTGCCCAGGCTGCACTACCAGCTAAGTACAAAACCCTTAGCTGGCGGTCGATTGTCATCGGAAGACCCGTGGAAGCGTGAGATTGGAACTTGTGAGGACCAGAGCTGTGTAGGTCGCTCCTTCCCAGATGTCAACTCACCATTTCGCAGTATGTGTGTATGTGTACAACATTTTGTAGACATACTTTTTGTAACTTATTTAATTAGCCGAATTACTCGCAACAACTTCCATTCGACGGGGCATCCTGTCCCATTGTTTGATATTGATAATTGGCCAGATTAGACTATGGGATCAGAAGTTATGGTCAAAATACTATTTTCTATGCGCAAAACACGCTAAAAAGCACTCACACATGTTTTAGTTAGATGGATTCTCGCTTAACTTTTCAAAAGGACCTAAGTAACATTTTTTTCATGAATTAATTTGAGTACTGCAATCAAAAGCTTTAATGTTTTTCTGTTGATTGCGCTATTCAAATTAATTCATGAAAAAAATGTTACTTAGGTCCTTTTGAAAAGTTAAGCGAGGATTAATCAGGGTTTTTGTATGAGATTTTAGGCCCGAGACAAAGACTATTATAATGTACTAGCGAAAGAAACCCAGCTTTGCCCGGGTGTTGCAAATGTCACAATAAACTATTTGTAGCACCGCACTCTAGATCAATTTTCGTGCGTTTGTTGTGTTTTCCTCAAATGCTGACCCAAAATTGTATTCTAATATTTTTTTACATTTCCATATTAAATTCATCAACTTTTTGTATATACAAACCTTGGGAAAAAATCTTGCAAATCAGTCAGGCCGTTCGCGAGTTAAATCGTCAGGTAGGAAATCTCAACTTATTTTTATTATATAGATAAGTTATTAATAAAATTGTATTTTCTATTCGGCGCTAGTTTATTGATTGTCTTCAAGTATCTTCAAATAAGTAGATAAGTCTTAATATTAAGTCTAATATTTTGAAAAGTCTTCAAAATGTCTTCACAGAGATTCAAATATCTTGAAATTGAAACATGTCTTCAAATTGCAGACATGTCTTCAAATTACAGACATGTCTTCAAATTGCAGACATGTCTTCAAATCTGGCAGATAAGTTGTTTTGAAAATTTGGTATTGAATTTTGAAATATTAGCGTCTACTGGGAACAGAACCTGAACAAGTTGACAGCTCTTTGTTGACAAACTTGGGCAAGTCTAAGCAACTTGTTACTTAGGCTGTGAACCATTCCACCGATTCGTTTAACTTTTAGTTAAAATTTGACACTTCGATGGTTATTTTCCCATCGTGGTTAAAATTTTACTCAGAAGCTGACCCATTTGAGTTTTGACAGATTAATAGTTATTCGGAACGAAATGGATTTGGCGCCAATTTTCTCGCGAACAAAGTTTAACTATCGAACTGTCAAATCTAACCATGCTCCGGAGAAGGGTTATTTTTAAACACGGCGAAATAACCATCGAACTGTTAAATTTTAACTAAGAGCTGAGTCATTGGACAGCACTAATGTATTGTCGGCGTAGCACCAAATTAGAATTCGGGTGTCGGGACTTCGGAACCGAACTTTCTTCCGAAGCTTTATTTCTCAAGCTAATTGATGCGTTGTTTAGCGCATTTTTGGCGAATACAGCGCACTACTTTCGAAGTTGGGTATGTTGCCAGTATCTCGAGAAAAAATCAACTTCGGTATAAAAAGCGTTCTAACTTTGTTCCGGATAGACAATATATAATATAAATTTGAGGTAGCTCTGACTTCGCCGGAGTGGCCTCTATAGTACATAAAAGTTGTCTCTATTCAGCTTGGTCCTTGGCTGCACGTCGCCAACCACGCAAGGAGGGTCCGCAAATCGTCTTGATCGATCCACCTTGCTCGCTGCGCGCCTCTTGTGTCCCTTTTCGCTGGAATATTGATCGTCATTCTGGTTGCGTGCCCGGCCCACCGCAGTCGTCCGATTTTTTCGATGTGACCGATTGATAGTTGTCCCAACAGCTAATGCAACTCATTCTTTGGCCTTATCCAAGTACCGTCTTCCATTCGCACCCCGCCAAAGATGGTACGCAACACTTTTCGAAAACTGTTGTTATCTTTAGTTCCTGGCATACGGAGATGACTTCGTCGTTCTTCAGATTTGGGATCTTTCCCTGACTGGATCGTTTGCTAGCGCCTTTCTGGTGCTATTACCGAAACTGTGGATTGACTTATTTTTCTAACAAAAACAGAATCTTAAATGGTTTGTTTGCCCGCGGTAGATATTTCGATTACAAACTGTTCTGAAAGTACACATTTTAATAACAATGAACCTTTTTTGTTTCTAGTCGGGTGGTATCCAGAATCTGGCTAGTTTGTTTTTTCCGTAGTAGTGTGAAGCACTATGGACAACATTTTTGAAACTAGGGTTCTGAGCAAAATCTCAGACCAAGTTCGGACCCGGGACCCGTCTTCTCTAGTTATCCGACCTACCCTACACCAAAGCTCATTGTAATCCAGTGTCGTATATTTTCAGACTGCTGTACGTCTCCACCCTGGACGGCCGGCTATCCGCCCTGGACCTTACAAACGGAGGCGATTTGCTCTGGAGTGTGGAAACTGGACCCGGTCCGCTGCTTTCGTCCAGCATCCACCGGCTCGAGCTGACCAACAATGGCAAGTGGGTTCGCATGATTCCGTCTCTTGGCGGGTGCCTGTACAAGTTCGACGGTGACACCATCGAACCGATACCGTTCAGTGCCGAGGATCTGCTGAAGTCGTCGTTCAAGTTTTCGGAAGATTTGGTCATTTCCGGTGGTAGGGAGACTCGCTCCTACGGGGTATCGACACGCACCGGTCAGGTGATCTACGAGTGCACGATGCGTGGCTGTCGCAATGCGACGGAAATTATGGAAGACAATGTGAAGAATGGTCCCCCTCGGGAGGGAACTGAAGCCATTCTTCAGCATGATCCATTACAGGATGACGTGGTCGTTATTCGTCGCCAAACGCAGACGGTGCGAGCGGTTGAGTCTAGAACTGGGAGTGAGCGATGGAACTTCAGCATCGGTCATCACGAGCTGGAGATGCTGAAGAACGAAGATTGTCGCGGAGGTGGGAAGAATACGTTGGACCCGGCCATTTTGGATTTGGAACTGAAGGTCGTGATTCCGGAAGGCGTGGTGTGTGCTGTAAGGAAGTCTGAACCAGGAAAAATCTTGTGGCAACACAAGTTTGATCATCCGATTGTAAGTGCCTGGAGGGCTGGTGATAAAAATGATTTATTGACGGTGGATTTATTCCGAGGAGCGGATTGGGTTTGGAACGCTAACGGACAATCGCTCGGCAGTACTGAAAAGGATAGCAATGGAATGATCAATCCAACGTTGTACTTGGGCATGCATCAAAAACAGTTGTACATACAGGAATCATCGGCCCTAATGGTTCGTCAAATGACGGATGCCCAAACGGTTCTGTTGACGGATGAAGAGAAATTTCCCACGATTCCTTGGAAACCATATCCGGCAAGACGTAAAGTGGTGGGATTAATTACAGATGGAAGTGAGCTGGAGGAGCAAGATACTGATGATAAGCAATACGCTGAAACAACGGCAATCGCTCGATCGGTGCTGTACCAATCAAGCTATGTCAATGGCGATGGATTTTTCTTGTTTACTCCAGAAGACTTGGATAAGAAAGATCACGAGCTATGTTCGAATAGCTCCACGACTCCGGCTATAACAGATGGCGGAGTGCGAAATGAGAGTTCAATATTTGACTTTGCCATGGACCCAGACGCCCCAGTCAAAGTGATTATCATCTCCATATGGTTCTGGTGGAAGGAAATATTAGTCATTTCGGCGACGACTGCTTTTATTTTGAATGTTATGCTTCGGTTCAAAACCGAAAAGGAAGTAGTGGTGTTTGTAGAGAGACAAGTAGAGGTCCCTGTGCCTATAGCAGTTGAGGCAACGGAGGAAGAATTTGCACCGTTAGAGGCGGCCACTCGGAGCATGGGAGGAAGAAGCCTCTCCGAATCAAATAGTGAAAATTTCGTTTCACGTTTTCAGGAAGACTTCGAATTAGTTCAATGCCTTGGAAAAGGAGGATTCGGCGTAGTGTTCCAGGTCAAGAACAAGTTGGACGATTGTCAATATGCTATCAAAAGGGTGGTGCTTCCAAACAAACAGGAATCTAAGGATCGTGTTATGCGAGAAGTGAAAACCTTAGCACATTGCGAACATAGTAATATTGTCCGGTACTTCCACGCATGGACTGAAACGCCGCCACCTGGATGGCAAGAAAGTCAAGATAAGATTTGGATCGAACGAAACTGTCTATCGACTTCGATCGATATCGAAACACCGACGGAAACATCTCCACCAAACTCCAAACTTATTCCTACTAGTCAAAGTAGCATTTTTGGGGAAAATTATAATAAGCAGAAACAGCATTCCAGTGGTCAGCAACCATGGTTGACAAAGCTTCCGGAGCCCAGTTATTCAGTGTCGAACGCCGGAATCAATCACTCCAATAGTAGCTCTTTTATCCAGTTTCATGCACATTCAAAGAAATCATTACGCAGTGAAACAGATGACGATTCATTCCAAATTGAATTCAGACATGACCATGAAGATACCGACGCAGGGGGAGATTCTGTGGACATTGTTTTTGAAGAACCCTCACAGAATGACACATCCAAAATCCACCACGTGATTTCAATCAATGAAACACCTGAAACAGCAAACATTCAACAACTGAGAAAGAACCGCCACCGTCGGCCACTTTCACTGGACTTGACCAGCACCGGTAGCGTCATCCGGCCAACTTCGATGGTTAGTCGATCAAACACGGTGGATGGCACTAGTGCTGCACCCAGTTCTGTAGCTCCAAGCACCGTCAATAGCAAAATCTATCTTTATATCCAAATGCAACTGTGCCAAAAGCAGTCACTCAAGGAGTGGCTAACATTCAACAATTTATGCGCGCGCCAGAACAGGATCATTCCTATATTTGAGCAAATTGTGGACGCCGTGCAGTACGTCCATCTGAAAGGCTTGATCCATAGGGACCTGAAACCTAGCAATATTTTTTTCTCGCTCGACGGTCGTGTTAAGATCGGAGATTTCGGACTGGTGACCGATTCGAGTGACCTGCAGTATGACAAGGATAATAATCTTCCAGAGATGGACATAATAGGAGCCAAAGAGCGCCACACCCGGCAAGTAGGAACTCAGCTGTACATGTCACCCGAGCAACAGAAAGGTCTTCCCTATGACTACAAAGTCGACATTTACTCATTGGGTATTATTCTGTTCGAGCTGTTGCAAAGTTTCGGCACGGAAATGGAGCGTATTTTAACGCTGAAGGACGTGCGAAGGGACAAATTTCCACTAAAGTTTGAGGAGAGCTACCCAGATGAGGTGAGTACAATGTGCTAAAGATGAACATTACATACCAAAACAGTATGAACGATAGTTTAACAAGCAAAGAAATCTCGCTTAATTTTTCAAAAGGTCCTAAGTAACATTTTTTTCATGAATTAATTTGAGTACTGCAATCAAAAGCTTTCATGTTTTTCTGTTGATTGCGCTATTCAAATTAAATCATGAAAAAAGTGTTACTTAGGTCCTTTTGAAAAGTTAAGCGAGAAATAGTTGATCGGTTTTGAATCGAACTGGAGTGTTCTTTCAGTAGCAAAACACTCTTCCCTAGAATGAATTGGACACATTGACCATTTCTCTTTCCGATTTCAGTACCAACTCCTCAAACTGATGCTCTCGAAGCAACCCAGCAAGCGACCAACTACTTATGGTATCAAAGCGCGCCCTCCTCTGAAGCGTTTGCTAACAAGCAAATCCACCCCGCTTCTGAGGCAACAGCAGACGATAACGCCGGTAGAAGCAGATGCTGATGATCTCCAACGGAGCAGCTGGTCGGATTGTTCCGACAACAGCGAGTGGCACTTTGAGCTACCTCCACGGCGAAAAGACAGTCGCTCCACTACTAATTCTAGCACCGGAAGCAATCAGAATCAGATATTTTTCTAAATGAAAAAAAAAAACAACTGCCGAATGCAGCTGGCTCACCGGTTTTTGTATTAAAGACAATTTCATTGTTATTATTATGCGTATTGAAACTATACATATTTAAAAATCAATTTATAGCATAAGTGCAACTCGTTCCTTTCTAGTAAACAAAACTTCGAGCGAAATACATTTTTGTTAGAAGGATTTGTAATATACACTATGGAAATGGAAACCAATAAAAAGTTTTAAAATCCAACTCACATTTTACGACAACTTCCTTCGAAACTCATTATCCTACTTCTTACTGGCGCGTTTGCCTTCACCTTTCTTGGGCGGTGCCTTGCCGCGCAGCGCTCGTAACCGCTGCATTTCCTCCTTGAAGTCCTGATGCTCATCGCGGAACAGGCCGTACTCGCGTAGTTTCATCGCTAGCACACCCGTCTCGACATGCCTGGGATACCAGTTGGCCACATAATCTCTGCACTGGATCGGCTCTTCGCTGAACATCTTTACCACTTTCATGGATTGAGGGTTGGTCGGACGCGTCACTTCGCTGAAGATTCGATTCGACAAATGGTTCATCCGACGGGCATAGGTCGTCGACAGTTTCACCAGATCCTTATATTTGGACATTTTGTCCTATTTTCAAATCCACTAATCAAAACAATATTGTAGAAGTAATTTACATTAATTGTGTAACAAAGATGTGGGCTGTATGCTGCTCTGCCTGATCAAATTACGAAAATGCGTGCATGCATGGAATGGAATGGAAGGGAAAACGTCAAACCGTAGAAAAACAGGTATCCACTAATATGCCGACAAACAGTAAAACATCGCATAATGGTAAAGCATTCGACACTGTTGTTTCAGAAGGGCGAATTCAGAGGTGGCATATAGCGCACCTCGACTCGAAACGAGCAAACCATGTAACCATCATACGAAAGAGCTGTCGAAAGGAGATACGCAATGATACCCCAGATTATCACGTCCGGGTGTGTGGGTATGGCTAATAAAAAACCACCATTCATTTAAAATGGCGTACAATGTTTTTGTTTTAATTTCGTTCAATTCATGATAACAAAGCTTCGGAAGTATCGACGGACTATGTTTCGACATAAAAAGGCCATACAAACACAAAAGGCTCGATATAACTCAACTAATTGCAAGTTTTCGCCAGGAAAAGTTTATTGCCGATAATTATTGCCTGATTTTGTAAAAATTGCACGCGGCGAACCCTTCATGAAAGGTACCGCCGCGCTTTCTGCAGCCCGTTTACTTGATTCTTATGGGTGAATAGCATTGCGGTGTATCGTTTGGCGCGGCCGTACCTTTCGACAGTCATTCGCCGCGTGAAGTTTTGTGCAACTACCCATTTGGGAACACTACAAACGCCGCGCAGTGTATCATATCCAGAAAATCTGACAATAGCACTAACTGCGTACGAACCAATCACACACAATGAGCAGCTGAATTCGGGTATATGTACCACCCACAAACTGGGTACCAAAAACAAAAGTACCAAAAACGATGATGGGTAGAGTGTCATTGTACCGCGGGCGTTTCACCCTTCTGAGTACAATTCCTCGAAACTTGAATTAAGCCTTTCAGCGCGCTGGGCATATATGACCCATCCGTCCTGAAAGGGTTAAAATAAATTAAATTCGAAATGATTTTTCAAAGGTATAGCTTCACACCTCGGGGATTTGCATGGGGAAAAAATCCGCGAACCAAATTCCCGAGGTGTGAGGCTACCTTAATGGCCGCCACAATCCAACTCAGTTTTTGGTAGGGTGGAAATAGTTTGAAGTCTGGCTTGTGTTGTATGACACAAAAACGATAAGTTTTCATCATCATAATGACGTATTCATGATGATGATGATCGCTGCTGCGACATACGACACAAGCCAAACGTCAAATTGAATGCATCCTACCAAAAAGTGAGTTAAATTGTGGCGGCCATTACCGCACGTAAAATGCTGGATAAACCATATAATAGCTTTTCAGTGTCAATAAGCTACAGTCGCGATTCGCTGGTTGGGCCACGACCTCGGCCCAACTAATGAATTCGGTTTTTTAGTTGGGTCAACTGACAGCCATTTGAACACGTGCATTTCGACTTGAACATCACAAATGATGTCCGGTGACGCCCAATCCCGTTTTCCGTGTTTACATTGAATTTTGACGTATGGTTGCTTTTTAATTGGGCCATGGCCCAACCAGCGGAGGCCCAACTAAAAAGTGACCCAAGTATTAAAATCCCAACCAGCGAATCCCGACTGTATATAATTGATTTTCAATTGATTTATTGGCAGTTTAAACTTCAAGCAGTAAAATAAGCCGTATATCGGTATATAACGCTTCGATGCAGTGCTGATGAGCCCTGTTGATACAAGCCGAATAAGGGTCCTATCTTTTCTAATTTAGAGCTACAATCTATGACGTTTGAGTGCAATCAATAACGATAACGCATAGAATTTCACAATCTGTCTCTTTTACTCGCATTTGAAACAGAGATTGTTACTAAACCTGTGGTGTATGCCGTTCAGTAATAAATTTGATAACGATGATTATCATTTGTATGTATAGAGGAAGAGAACTGCAGCATGTCGCAAGAAATATGCCTGATGAATGAATAATGAGCTGTAGATTTAGTCTAGAGCGATATTTATTATTCATCACAACGAATACTTTATAAATACGAGAAAATTCCCAAGTAAATTTTTTACTGATTCATCATGTTTTCATTTTTATGTTACCTCACCCTTGATATGGAGGCAAATAGATTCCTTCAGTTTATTTACCCTCCCCAGACATACATCTGCTCAATTCTTTATTGGATCAGATGGCAAACTCATCAGACAATCGAAACCATATCCTTCCACCAAACACAGCCAAGCGGTTCAAATCCGGAAATAAAATATAATTAACAAAAAATATCAAGTCTCCAATGGGAAGAAAAAAGAAGAAACAAATTAAAATTGTAAATAAACATTTTTCATTTTTATTTTCGTTCCATTCCCACTCGTCTAAAATTTTTGACATTTTTGTCTAAGACGTGGAAAATAGGTAGGGGCAAGCAGTATATCAGCCAAATAATTCGCCAAAAGTGGCTTTTGAGCAGCACTACAGCGTAGTTTAGGGTTTAATAGCACTGTTGACTATGTTCTAAATACGGCTATAGAACCGAATTAAAGTCATTTTCAACGGCTTAATGGTTACTTGGGTACCTTTATCGCGTGGAAAATACATTGTGGATTTACTCAATATCAAGATTTTCCCGATTACTTTTACGGCTATTCAGAGTAAAGTGTACCTTAAGGTAATCTATAAAAATGTTGTCGAAAATGCCTTGAAATACAAAATTGACAACTCTTGAACTTCGTCGAGCGAATCTAATCATTCGTGAAAAATACAATATTTAGTCAAATAAATCAATTCTTCAATATTACAGTCGCAGAACTTTATGAAATTATGTAGGTATTTTTTTTTCGCGATTTTTGGGGCCAGTATTAAAAAACGTTATAACTCATGATCAGGTAATAAATATCATATACATCAAACTACCCCTCACCTACTGGGACACGTGCTCATTCTTTTGCCCGCCAAAAATGCAAATGCCAAAAAGCTCGTGGTTGCCGGTAAACAAATATTTGCTCTTTCACTCAGATTGCTGGTTGGAAATTTTTTGACGTTTACTTTGTCTCGCTCAAACCAACAGCGAATAGTCTAGCGACTGCTTTAACGAACACTTGGTGGAACGGCTACTCTAACCGACCGTGTCCACCTAGCAAGTAAACGTACAATATTTTCATTTACAATGTTATGAAAACTCATATGTGAATATGTACGTTATGTGGAAGATATTGATTTGGAAAATGTATTGGAGGTAACCACTTTCCCTTCGATGGGACTCGAACCCATGACCCTACAGTACGCTAGACTGGTCCTTTAACCAACTAAGCTACGAAGGACCTCCGTCGGCCTTCGCAACCCTGCGGCTACTGAACGAGCTCGAGATTCCCAAATTGGACGCATAGTCAAATCACTCACAATCCATTTCTCAAGAAAATACTTCCACATGTGTATTGTACACGTCCACATTAGAGGAGCGTGAGTATTTAGAATGTCTGGCGGCTATACACATTCTTCATCAGCAACGGTACTGATCAAGTGAGGTTCTAGCGTACTGTAGGGTCATGGGTTCGAGTCCCATCGAAGGGAAAGTGGTTACCTCCAATACATTTTCCAAATCAATATCTTCCACATAACGTACATATTCACATATGAGTTTTCATAACATTGTAAATTAACGTCCAAGTCGGGTGGTTTAATCCCCGGAAATAGGCAATTACCTTTGATTGAACTGAATATTTTCATGTTTATTGGAATAAATCACTTAAAAAATACACACTATTTCGTAATTAGGCAAGTTCAAAACAAAATAAAATATTGATGAGTAATGGAAAAAATCTAAAAATAGATTCTGTGTGGATTCTGGCTGCAAAATACCACAGTAGATCTCGGCATAGTAGCGGTTAAGGCCCGATGCCCACGTAGCGTCATTTAACGCTGCGTGCACACGGCGTTAAAAGGACGCATGTGTGCATCGGGAAAAAGTGATAACGCAGCGTCGCCGCACCGATGCACACCTGCGTTCTTTCAACGCCACGTGCACACAGCGTTGAAAAAACGCTACGTGGGCATCGGTGCTAAGTAACACAGAGTGCCTACCAAACTGGGTGCTGCGGATAGAGCCGCTTTTCTGCTCTCAAGCGAGAAGCGGAATATTTTGAAATCAATCCTATAAGCAGAATTATTTTGCAGTTCTCCGGCTGTCAAACATTTCCCGCTCTTCGAATTTTTCTTTCCATGCTGTATGAAGGCGCACGAATGCGCGAGACTCTACATGACTTTACGATGGTTTACATACACGCAAGAAAATTGACCAATTAATTGTATGTGCAATTTCTCATACGTTGCTGAAATATCCATTTCTCATCAATTTGATGTGATACTCATGACCATCATTCTTGCGGCACATACCTTGTATTTGAACAAAGCTTGAATTCAATCCAGCATTTTACGTGCGATAATGGCCGCCACAATTTTACTCATGTTCTGGTAGGGTGCAATCGTTTTGACATTTGGCTTGTGTCGTTTGACATCGTAGTGATCATTGTCATCATGAATTAATCATCATGATGATGAAAACTTATCGTTTTTGTGTCAGACGACACAACCCAAACTTCAAACTGTTTCCACCCTACCAAAAACTGAACTTGATTGTGGCGGCCATTAGCGTTCGTAAAATGCTGGATGGCATTAAGAATGCTTCCTAGAAATTACCCACCAACAGATCTGTGTCCGAATCTTACAGACAGGAATGAAAAAAAAGGCGTCGGAGAGAAGTTATAATAAGACGAATTCAAATAAAAATAAGAAGAAGGCACACGACGGTGTTCCTATCGCAGCATAGAAAGATGATTATAAATGCTTCACGGAGCAGAATTTGGTATATATGATATGATTAAATCTAAAAAGTTTATTATTGAATTCAATAATAGGCCTATTATTGCATCAAAAACATGTTTTATTTTTGAAAATAGAATATTTTTTTGTATTCCTTTCTCTATTTGGTAGCTGGGTGGTGCAGATATCCAGTTTTCCGCCAGCGGTAATGGCCGCCAGCTTGCCTGCGGATTAGTCTCTGATTTGACGTTTGTGGAGGTCAACTGCACCCACCACTCCGAGCATTCTGACCAATGTGGCATGTGAGAAGGTGCTGGTTAAGTGAATTCAAGCCTTCTTATATACCACATTGATCAAAATGCTCGAACGGTGGGTGCAGTTGACCTCCACAGACGTCAAATCAGAGACTAACCCGCAGGCAAGCTGGCGGCCATTACCGCACGCGGAAAACTGGATAGAATCGATTTGGTTGTCAAACTGAAGCCAAAATTTTCTATTGTGCCGGCGCCAAACATTGAAGATTGTGGTTATGTTCGTTTTAGATCTTATATTGAAAAGTATTGTTATTATTTGAGGAAAAAATAAAAATAAATTTAGTTTGAGTTTTGCATTCTTTGTAACAAATATATTCACATTATATTTCAAGTGGATAATTAGTAAGAATGCAATTAAAAAGCACTCGTTACGAGATTCAGCAGCTGATTGGAGCAGGAAGGTAATAGAGGTAATAAACTATAGAGGAAAATGGTCGCTGTCATCACTGGCGAAACATCTTTTGCTGCTGAGGATAGGGCGCTAAATGTCAACGAAAGAAATTTCAGAACGTTTTGACAACTGTGTACCCAACATGTTCGGGAACGAGAACAATAGTTTATTACCTCTATTGTCTATACTACACTGAACACCATCAATGCGTGAAGGCTTCGGCTACCTGATGATGGTGTTGGTTTGGTGTGCTTTCAGATTCGACAACCCGGATAAAAATGTACTATTGGTTCAATAGTGTAAACAATTGAATTACCATAAAATGTACGGTATAATATAGGATACATTGTTTCTTGATGGTTGCACGGGTTGTATCAACACTGAGGATACAATACATCAACATATTTCTCTAATGTAACTATACTTGCAATTGTTTTTTAAACGTTTTCGTACATAAGTTTAATACATTGATAACTTAGAAACGTTTCTTTACATTGCATATAAACTATATAGCAATATTTGCCTCATAGCGCCAAATATGCATTTTTTCCCTTTAAATTGCATTGTTGAACAGTAAAGCTGTCACAACTGAGAAATTAAAAATCGTATTGTGTTACTATACAAATACAATACAATCCATTGTATTTTGAACAGTTTTTTCGGATATTTCAACAATATATTAACCATACACTCTATTGTGTGACGAAAAAAATGTATGGAAAAATCTCAGATTTTGTATAGTTACGATACTTAACAACCCGTACATTCTATTGCGAAAACTTCATTTACATTTGAGCAAATGGTTCATAACAATACATTCTAATGTATTTCTATGGTTTTATTTACAATATAATCTATTGCCAATTTAATGTTATTAATAGTAGTGTTACAATAAATTGTATAGTTATTCTACTGTATTTTTTATTCGGGAAATCAACGTTTGAATCTTTGTTTACAAAATCAAATAAGTCATTTTGAAAATTTGGTACTGGTTTGTTTGCGATGTTTTTAGAGCCCTATACACGCTCGTCTGGCTCAACTCAAATTTGGGTCAGTTTAACTCAAAATCGTAAAAACTGGCTCAAGACAAAATTGAGTTCATGGCCTTGAACTCAATTTTGAGTCATGGTGTCAGATATTTTATTTTGAGTTATATCTACTCAATTTCATAAAATCGAATATTTATGAAATTGAGTTTGTCAAACCAAAAAAAAAACTATTTTCATTATTTTAACAGAAATAACAGAAAAATAAAAAAGAAAAACGTTTTATTTACATGTTTATCACAGTTGCATACATAAATTACAAATTATAATGAATTCGAATGAAACTCGGCAAGAAGTTTTCAGACTTTTCCAGGATGCACCTGCAGGATGATATTTCAGGTTCCATTCCTGCATTGTCACGGATTCACGTCGAACATCTTGCAAGCCTGCGCCAGTCTTAGCCGACGTTTCCCGATTAATTCGTCCAGTCCAGAAATTTCCTTTAAATTTCACTAAGTCGCCTAACGAAAAGTTCCAAAATAACTCTACAAATCAGAATCAGAAGAAATTTTATTTTAATTTCATTAATGAATATGAAACATGTCAGAAACTTACCCCATAAGCAGAGATGACTGCTTCTAGTAATCTTAGCAAATAAATAACTGTGGATATGCTAATAGAACACAAAGTTGAAATGCAAGCCAATTTCCAGTTAGAATGTAGAGCCATTGAAGTAGACGCATATATAATTAATTGAACTGAAGCTGAACCTGCAGAAAAAAATAATGAAAAATATGAAAAACATAAAAGATACTGACAAATGTTGGCTAAACTTACGTACTTTTAATTACTATATTTTTCCACTAAAGATTGTCACCCATAAAGCGTTTGGAATGCGATTTGGACTTCGCCATTTTTTCTCGGTAAACTCAGTTTTACAATTCAGCATTTTTATATTATTTTGAGTGGCAGCTACTCAAATTCATAAATCTCGTTTACTCAGCGTTTGACGTCTCAGAAGAAGTTATAAATTTGAGTTAAATCGACCCAAAATTGAGTTCATCCGGACGAGCGTGTATTGATTTCATGTTGTTAAGTTAAGTGTCATTCGATTCCGCTTTTATCTCCTGTTCGTTGCCGTCCGTCGCATCGGTCGGTAGAAGCAAAGCAACCAGCTGAGCTGGGAGGGAGTGCATTAGTGCAACGCAGCAGCAACAGTTCTGGTAGCGCATTTCGATAGAGAATCGCCTCCATTGCTATTTTGGTTTAACAGGTGAAAAGTTTGTAGTTTTCGGTGATTTTATAGTGATAAAATACGAAGATAATATTTGAAAAGTGGTTAATACTGTCTAGAAATTGCAATGAGTGGGTCATCGGTAAGTAATGGTGCATTTTTGCGTTGCAATGTTTCACGCAAACTTCGGAAAATTTTGTCTTGAAATATAAAAGTTTTTATTTTCAACGTTATCAGAAGTCAAACTAACCAAACACTTTCTGTTTGTTTTGGCTATTTGGTTTTGCCAGCCGCAATTATCTGCTGAGTGCTGAGCCGGGAAAAACAAAATCTGCCAATCACCTTGAGATAAATATTAAATTAGTTTGGTCACAAACTTTCGAATGGAATTTACTGTGGCGCTTTCATCGATTTCTAATACAGGTAGGTTATTGGTAAATTAATTGCTTGTTTGTTGTTTCATATTAAACTTTGCTTCAATATTTATTTATTCGAACCCATACGATCCTCCATCGATGGATGCAAAACGCCCCTCCAGGTATGCGTCTCATGGCGGGATGGTTCCAGGGATAATTCATTTCCGGCTGGCAGTTCCTCAAATCGAAAGGTAGGTCTTATTTATTAAAATTAAGTATTCAAAAAGTACGACCTAAAGATACTGGTGTGAATTTATCTCACTTGAAAACAGACATGCACAAATCCCAGTTCAATAGCGGTGCGCTGTTTTACTTGTGAAATAAAGACACATATAACCCAAATGTTACTTTTATAAGCTGATGATTTTTATGTAGATAACCCAGGCCTAATAACGGCGAAAACAAATGAATTTGGATGTTGATGCAATCCTAAAATGAACGAAACATGTTCACCCTATTAAACTGATTTGAAGCTCGGATAAAGCAATGTTGAAAGACTCCTTGATGGGATGTTTTTCACGTGTTTGTGTCCATAAATAATAAAATTTGAAATATGGAGAAAAATTAGAATTCGATTAAGATTTAATCAACAGAAACCATAAATGGAAATTTGGGGTGGGAGATTTCTCAAGTAAAACATTTCCATTCTATTTGTTATGCAATTTTTGATTTGACAGTTCTATACTTTTACCCTGATCTTCACTTTGAATGTTCAAACTTTTAATTTCAGAGCGACACTCAATTTTCAACCATGGGAGATAAGTTTTCCTTTATTTTGAACACACTAACTTCCTACGAAAAGAACCAACGCACTTATTAGTTTTACAACGATTTTTTAATTCTAATAATGATTTTCTTTCTGTCCAGCAACTTTAGGACATCGATGGAAAATGATTCTTGCTGTCAGTAATCTTGTCGTTGAGCAGGTTATTCGATAATTATGGAAATGTCACATTCTAAGAATTTCAGTTAATTATCCAATTGAGACAGACCTAAAATGAGATACTGGATGTTACCGTAGACGAAATGTCCGGTACAAAGCCATCAGAAAATCGGCAATCGTCTTCTTCGTTTTGAAGAAAATAATCGTGGACTGAATTAATTACTAAATATATTTTACGACTGACTTACCCTCTCGACGTTTTGAAGTTTGTCTGTTTTTTTTCTCCTCATTGCGTTGTCGTTTCGGTTTTGAATCGCATAAATAAAAAATTGTCTGCCATTATCTTTTTTGCGCTTTGTGTGTTTGAATTTTTGGAAATAATTGAATAAAGAAATGAATTTCATTATAGTATTTGGCTAATAATCTAGTGACGACCTTGTGTTTATAAAATACTGTTTAGTATCTGACCAGCAGAAGTATTTTCCGTGATATCAGTATCAAGTTTCGTATATCTGGAAAGTTCACGTCATTAAAGGATAAGGGATATATTCTCATTGTGTCCTCCAAAGTGCCCCACAAAGTAATTCAATAACATCTACCTGCTAAGTTTGATATTAGATCCAATATTGTTGTATTTTGATCGTGATTTCGGCTTTCCACCAGCAACATGTTTCAAAATCTTTTCATTTTTGAAAAATTACGCTAATTTATTCGTTAAACATTTATGTCGAATTCGTTTTAAAATTCACCTAGGTTGAACCAGTTCCAACCTAAGTGCTGCCAAGTGTTTTTTTATTCGCCGTTGGAACTAGGTTCGCACCAGTTCCAACCCCAAAGCGCCGGGTCTGCACCAGCTTTCATGGTTTCGTACCGGTCTCCAACACATCTGTACATCAACTGTCAAAACCACGTGGGTGGGTGGGATCTGGAAAACAAGAAGGGAGAAACGAAAGTGTCTGTTTATTAAAATAAACTGGCGCTGAAAATTTTTTTCCGGGAGTTTTGTGATATTTGTTGTAGTTTTAAATGAAATTAACCGGTACTGTTGTTCAGATTCATCAAAAAAATGTTAGGGTTATGTATTCATAGTTCATTCAGGTTTTCCCACAGATGGTGTCTATATTAGGTTGGTGGATAGAATTATGTAGTAATTCCCTGAAACCTCGTAAGA
This sequence comes from Armigeres subalbatus, assembly GCF_024139115.2. Classification (NCBI taxonomy): domain Eukaryota; kingdom Metazoa; phylum Arthropoda; class Insecta; order Diptera; family Culicidae; genus Armigeres; species Armigeres subalbatus. Next base: position 53,907,428 of record NC_085141.1, on the reverse strand, counting down.
ATTATCAGAAAATATATTTGAGGAATACCAATAGAATTATTTCTTATGCAGAAATTCTTTTTTCTTCCAAAACTCTTTCGTGGGTTTCAGAATTTTCTTCGAGAATTGAATTCTGTCTCAGATTTTCATGAATTGAGAATTAATTTGAAATTACTAAATTCCTTCAGGAAATCCTTCTGAATGCAGAAACTTACCGAAGTTTCTTCAGAATTGCTCCGCAAGTTTCGCATAAATTTCCCAAGACTCTTGAGCAATTCCTCCGGAGATTCTTGAAAATTGAAAATGCACTGGCCCAAAATCCAGTGGAAAATTTTCCTGAGTAGAGGCTACCTTTAGAGAGAGAGAGAGCGAGGAAAAAATTTACGAACTGTGAGAATTTTTATTATGCTTCATATCTCCGAAAAAACACTTTTGCAGAAATAGATAAAAATTGAAAATCTTTATATGAATTCTATAAGAATTTTGATAAAAATATGCACGGATTATTGTAATAATTAAATAGGAACTGTCTGATCTCCATCTCACTGAACATATATTCATTCCAACAACAAAGAAATGCAGCACCACTTTGCCGCCTCTTTTGAAAACATGCGTGCCTCTCGCTGAGAAAAATCACAAAAATAATAAACAATCCAAATGCTCTTCCATTGCTTTGTTTTCGATGGATGAATATCCGACTATGAGATGAATTACAGAAAGTTTCCCTATTTATATCCACCCAAAAGTAAATTTCACTATCCGCAAAATCAGTACTACGCACTTAAACATATTTATTTATCTGATCTAGTCAGCAACGATCGCCAGTACCTGGACCGGATCATATGTTTGAATCAAAACAAACACGATGCTACGCACACCAACATATCCAATGACAGATGGAACTGAAAATGTTTTTTTATCTAGGGTTCAGCTGACCCAGGTTTAAAACGAATTGACATTAGAATGAGTAGAATTGGAAAAACAAAAATCGTAAAAAGCAATCCAGTGTATATACTAAAAGTGGAACTTTGTTTGTAAATATTTTACCCTTATTATTTTCCATAGTGACGGGAAGATGCCCTTATATACATTGGAAATCTGACGACGGGTCGACGATAGCAGCGATGCAGATCTGCGCAGAAATAAATAGTAAATAGTTGAACGTAGCACGCCTTCGCACAAGTCAAGTTTCGCAACCCAGCAACAGCGCTACTACTGATATAGAAAAAAAACTTGCGGTATTCAGGATGGAAACTTATTTATCTACCCAGGATGGTAAGTAATTCTTTTCACTTAATTTTGGAGCAATAAAACCATTGATTCAGCTGAATCGTTGTAGTCTACATTGCAAAAACGAGCAGCCCAACGGTAGCACTAGTCTCCGAGCTGTACCCAATCTGGTAGGATCAATAGAACTTGTCTGAGTAAGACAGTGACGGAGAGAGATTACTCATTAATAATGAGCTTTCTAAGCTTCAACACGATTTAGTGGACAACCGCCAAATTTTGACCATGACCATCAAGAGTGACTTTTGTCACGAACCAGAGATTCATCTGCGGCATTAAAAATTAATATCTTGGAAAGTTAGTTTCGTACGGGGAACTATAATTAGTGCAGGTAAGAAACTTATTTTAGTCAGGGAAAAAATTTCAAAATATTATATTTTTAGGGATCACTGACGATCTCTATTACCATGCGCAGGATGGAAATCGTTGTAAGAACAAATGGAATGTTTCTTCCTACATCCCCGAGAAGGATGTAAAGAAGGAGTAATCATCCCAACGATCATCGATTTTACACAACGAAGCCTTTCAAATCAAGAATGACATACCTGTCGCTCTTTTGGGACATCGTCAGGTTTTTAAAGAATCGAGGTATATAGCTCACCATGAGTTAGAGGGATGGAGTTTGTCTGACGGATTACGGTCACACCACTGGATTTTGAAGGGTCGGCGGAAAAAGTTCGAAGGCTCGAAATACTCGAATGTCGATTCGATCGGACCCATGCCCGTTGTGTCCCATGATTTACGGCCTGAAAAAAAGACGCGCGTATCACTGGCTTATTTTCGAGCGCTGTTACTGAAGATCGCCGGTTAGAGATTCATGTTCTCTTAGCGATGACCTGGATTGGAAAATCTAATCATGTGCAGTAGTGTCTCCAAGGAGCATTTCGTATGTGGAATACATAGTACTTCTAACGCTGGACTGATAGTGGTTGCCTCGAAAATACTCAGGGGACCCTTGAAAGTGCGCATTAGTACTGGCAGGATCAGAGTGCTTAGAGTATTGATGAATTTGTTAAAATGTCCGGAAACCATCAGATATTGCTGGAAAATGGAGCAATATTATAGTTATTTTACTATCCGCAGGTACTTGTATCTTAAGGCAGCCATTTTCTTTAGTAAGAAAATCAAAAGCGTATGAGAAATCTCCGAATGCTCTCTGTCTCGATTTGATTTTCATTCAACTTGACTGACCGCATGCCTACTAAACAACTACGCTCACGTTCAACGAATATGTGACCCAACAACCACAACCCCGGTTTCTTCGGAATGGATGATAACTATTCCAAAGGAGCACCTGTTAACGAACGATTGAAAATCAGAGCTAATGAAAATGTATTGCCGCTGGTCATTCAGAAATACATGTGCATGGATGAAGTCATCCAAGTTGACGAAATGTGGCATTAGAAATAAGACATTTTACGCCAAAATGTCGGGACCAGCAGGGTATGGATTCTATTCAGGTGACGACCCGTTAGCTTGAGACTTTTGTAGCCTTATGTGCTAGAGCCAGGATGGATCTTTAACAGCAACTCTACATCACGCTCAAGACGCGATCCCCATCCTGCTGTACAGTATGATAGAGTCGTGTAACGATTTTGGGGATCTAGAGCCGAATCATTTGATGAACGGTACCGATCAGCCAGACCGGTTTAGTATAGCGTTTCAGAGAACCTCTCTAGCCAAGGTGGAAACGCAGAGAACAAGACCATTTTCACTGGCTGAGCTGATGATCGTGTTTGACCGGACTTCAATCGGTGCGGGACGCGTTGTTCTTCAAGAAGTCTCTCAAAAGGACGGATTTGTTTTAAAATTCATGTTTGATTAGGGTAAGTAATGTTATTGTGGCCAATTTGTTCAACTTTTTTGACTCATAATTAAACAGATTGATAAAATATTATTTTCCGTAAACGCAAAAAAAAAATTAAAATTGAATTACTAAATGTAGCTGGTACTGGCATACAACTGGCGTTAATTTAAGTCAACATTTTTTGAAGAATTTCTTATCCTGTTTTGTTGACTTCCACTCGTGCTCAGAATATATATGGTACGATTTTTAATGAATCTTTGACAAGCTGTAACGTCGTACCTGAAAACGATTGAGTATTTGGCCGTGAACTACAAATATGTTGAATTTCTATAGACTATTTTTCCTTTCTCTCGTTAAATATTAAACTAGGAAATTGTTAAATAATTAAAATCATTATTTTGAACAGTTGACTTAGTCTGTATTTTTAACGAATGGAAGGAAAGATTCGTAGTATGAGATATTGTAGTTCATTCAAAATGGTCATTGAGTACAAGTTACAGCTGTCAAAGTGACTATTTGTATGAATTCGGCCTCCTATTATTTTGAACACAGGTGTATAAATCATATAGAAATAACCTGTGGATTCAATTTTGTCCGATTGCCAAGAAATTTTCAAAGAAGAGGAGTTATCTTGTTCAGATTTTGTAGGGCGACTTGACCATGGTGTTAATCTGGTCGGATTTATAAACATAGCTGACCCCGCAACTTTGTCTCCAAAATTGATCAGTGAATCTAAGTTTGCACATATTTATCTAGAAAACAATCGATTCTTCAGAATGAATTTTACTGTTTTGAAAACATGGAAGAATGTTGAGTAAATTGACACAAACAAATCAAGAATATCGATCTTTCCATTATCGAATGATAATGCCATCTTCGTTATAATATATGTCCCGAACATCCGAGCATGTTTCGTGAAAACTAACTGTATCAAACTGACTGATACTGGTAAAAATGATTGAGCACGTTTGATTTTTATTGTGGGCACTTCACTCAATTCTATCAATCTATTTATCTATATAATCATATATCAAAACGACACGCATCACTCAAGGACAGGCAGCTCAATGTATTAATTAATGGTTGAGAAAGAAATGGGGGATCGACAGTTGATTTTTGTTATCCATGTTAACCCTAATCTGCTAGTAGTGCACTAGGCTAATTGGCCTATTTAATAGTGCGCCCAGCGCGCCACAGAAAGTTAGGTTTAACGTACGGATTCGCAGCAGGATTGCCACATTTAAATCTGTATTTTTCTTCCGTAAATTCCATATTAATCTCAGTCAAAAATCTGATAAAATCTGTATCCATTCAAACTCATTAAAATGGTTTTGAAAAACTTCGTCGAGAGTCCGTCTTTAACTACTGTGAGCCACTAGTACCAACCGCTCAGTCACACTAAACCATGAGCAGAACCACTGTTTCTGGATATTTAATATTGCTTTTTATTGATTTGAGCTTTTCTGAGATCACTTTATTCAAATAAGTCTCGAACATTTTACGAACCGCTCAGGGGTGTACGGATCATCGTTCACCAGATCTGGTGGTCGTAGAGCAAAATAGTTCAAAATAGTCTCTTATATTTTAGTCTTCTTGCCCGAACATCTAATCTATCCCACAAGCATTCTAAGTAGAAACAGTGACCCATTCTCACTTCCATTTGATCACTGTTACCCCGACGACGGGAGCATAATCAGGTTTCATTATCGTTGATTGTGATAAACTGCCAATATGTTCTGTCTTTTCAAATTAAGATTTTGCTAATATGATAATGGTCTGTAATAAAACCAGTTTGACAAAGAATTAATTTTATAAGTAAAATATTATTGAAAACAGGTATTCACTGATAGCAATTTATATAATTTTATTATAGTTAGTACTGTACTCTTCAAGAAATCTGTAAATTTGTAATTTGCTGCAAAATCTATATTTTATATACAGATTTTGGTCATCTCAGGGGTAGACACTTGAATCATTTAATTAATTATTTTTAGAGTATCGAATTTTTTAAATCTTTGAAATTTTTCTGAATCATTAGTAATCCGCCAGTTTAATCCTGCCATAATTTGTTTCAGTGTACTTGATGGTTATGATCTGTCAAAAGAAATCAAAATCTGCTGAACGGTCATCTCCAAACTCTCAACGGAACAACGTCGTCCAGCATCGGAATATTTCTGGAATATCTTCAAAGGATCTCGCGAGTTTGTGCGATAAATAGAAATCGAGCCCAACTTCAGCACAGCAACGGATAGATTCCCTAGATTCAAAGGCAGGCAGATAACCTGTGCAGAGAATTCGAAATATGAGTCGCCTGATCCTCGGAGCAAGCTGCTCGGTTTATTTCATACTTCTGATGCACTCCGACTAGTGATTTTTAAGATGTACATATAGTTTAGTTGAAATAAGAGCTCTGACGATTGAGTTTTCCTCATTTCTCGATGTCGCAACTGACTGCGACTAGCATCATGCTACCGCGCCATGAGGTGAGGTCGGAGAGTTGGTGACAAAGAAACGGAGAACTGATTGTCGCGAGAGCTATCTTTTCAATCAGTACAATATTATGTTTGATATGCCAATGATCTGGAAAGGTTTCCAGGATATTTGCATTTGTATTTTGCATCGTGATGATAATTTTGCTTCGTGAATAATGCTACTGATAGTTGCGCTTTACTTTTCAATGCGGCATCCCCAGAAATGTTCTAATATAAATTCTCTGAATTTGACCTCACCCAAAGCAGTTGAAGCGAACAAACCCATTTGGACCTTTCGATGCGAATATTAGCTTGAAATAATTTGTCCAGCCTAATACTTTGCCTAGCCTCTTAGCCTTGGATATTAGATGTAGCAAGACCATGCTGAGGGTGGCTGGGTTCGATTCCTGATGTCTTAGAACATGGATTGAAATTGTCTCGACTTTCTAAGGTATGATACGAATGCAAATGGTAACTTGACCGTTAACTACTAACTGTAGAAGTGCTTAATGAACACTGAGCTGCTGAGGCGGCAATGTTCAGTGGGGATGTAATGCCAATCTAGGTAAGGTATAGTATTAGTTATAATCAAAGTCTCAAGCATAAAGTTGCTTGATCGAGAGCTACACTCATCTTGACGTCGCGTCCTCCCAGATTACACATGCTTGTCTAGATTTCATCTTTAATTTCTGCCAATAAAGATATATAAAAAACAAGATTAATCCGTAGCGGTAATGATGCCTTCTCGTCATTTATGAAGTGATAATATCACATTAGAGTAAAAAAGCTAAGGGAGATCCTTATTATCAATTTCGTGTTAAGCGTTCATATTATGATGGCTTTAGAGAGGATATTAGGTGGGGTTTTACGACTGATGACGGTTATTCCAACATTTACATATCAAAGATGGGTCAAATTCATTAATTGGTCGATAAAACCCTGCCAATAATAGAACAAAATCTGCCAAAGCCGTCTTTCCCATATGCATTTTGCTTCTGAAAAATTGTTTTAATTTTTTCAACGAAAATCAAGAAAAAAATTGTTTTAATAACTCCAACCTAATGGCCGATCAACAGCAAAAAACTAGCGTCACCCGTCGAATGCAACCTGTTGCAAGCAATCGGATAATGCTAAGTTCAAAAAGTGTGTCTCAATTTTTTTATACACACACAACAGACATCACCCCAAATCGCTGAGCTGAGTCGATATACATATAACAATATGTGCTTCGAGCCTCTATAAAAGCTGGTTTTGGAGTGGTCCCAGCCATTTCAGACAAAGCATTGTGTTCTACGCAAATTGTCCCAGTAAATAGGGAACCCAGCAAACATGGGACAAATATCATAGGACTAGGTATACGAGAAAACTGATTAATCCACCCAGCGATGTTGATGTTTTATCGTGCAATAGATGTATCAAAAGCATGATGTGCATTTTTAACGGGTAGAAATAGTATTTGCCATAACTTGAGCCCATTGTTCGATCTGACCAATTTCAATAGCAAAAATTGTCCGGATTCCGTGAGACATCACCTCAGTTTGTGGAGCTGAATCGATTAAGAACATCATGGATCTAACTTTTATCAAAGTTTTGTTTTGGAGCCTTAATGTCATATATTAGTATACAATAAAGGCCAAAAATATTTCATCTTCGCTCCTTCGCAATATATGGCCAGCCCACCTCTACGCTTTTGGTTATCGTTAAAAATATGAAAAATTACCATCATTAAATAAATTATTGGCAGTGGTGATTTTCACTCGCCGCAGCTACATCCAGGCGCTATAGTATGCAATGAACTAGCAGAGTAATCAGATAGAATAGGCGAGCAGACATTCAGCTGGTTTTCCAAAATGAAATCCGCAGAAACATTGGTATCGGTTATGAGGATGGTGTCCGCTACTACGTCACCAAAATTTTTTCGACACAGTGTTTAATGAAATCGAACCCAGATGCCTTTCGCCACACTAATTTCAGGAAGTTAACTCCTATGTGCTGCTGTAAGCACGCTCAAAGCAGTCGATTCTATTGTCAACATAGATCAGAAGTCGTGAGATACTTCTAGTTCTGTATATTTCTACACAGAAGGTCACATCATGCAATAACACAGAATCTTCTTCTTCTTTCTTATTGGCATTACACCAACTGGGACAGAGCCGTGCAGTTAGTAATTCATTTAGCACTTCCACAGTTATTAATCGGAGGTTTCTTGCCAGGTTACCATTTGCATTCTGTATATCTGAGGCTAAACGATGATACTTTTATGACAGGAAGTCGAGACACTCAACTGAAACTGCCTAGACGGCACTGGAATCGAACCCAGCACTCAGCATGGTCTTTTTTGAGCCGCGCTCTCACGAGGCTTAGGAGGGCCCACAGAATCTTATTACTTTACTTTATGCTTGAAACCCCTGAAAATGATGTCCAGTTTAGAAAGATGGGTCTAAGATTTGTGTTTTTCGGTAATGAAAGAGATAGAGGGCGAGGGATCTAAAATTCACAAAAGTAGTGGATACTCATATTTGAATCACAATGCTATTATGTATATACTTAGCGCCTGAATGTCTGGCGCAAATGTAGAAACCAGCCCTTATGTGATTTATTGAAAATGGATCTTCAGGTTAGCCATCCAATATGCGATGAAGTTGAAGTTCAGATGACGTAGTATTGTGTTCGTCCATAATACCTTTGGTCTTTATGACGTTGATGAAGTTAACGCCTACAGAGGAGATTGTGAGTTATCCGCTTCGTCGCAAAAGTGTATCGCAACCCACCTACGCTGTATATAATGATAAAACGCTTGTTCTTGCTTTTGATTCCGTTGGGGAGTATATTTTTCGACAGATGCAGTAAAACAAGTTGAAATGCATTTTAAGAACCGCTCTCAGCGGTATTAGGACTTATCTCCGAAATTCGAATCAGCTTCATCGTAACAGTTGCAAAGCTTCTCTCACGGTAGATAGCAATCACGTGAGTATACAAACAGAGGCAGTAAAACGTTTTTACATCAGATCTCCCCGAAGGATTTCAACAACACTGTTGTCCTCGAATTCCGTCTACGAATGGAGGACTCCGATAAACAATACAGGTGCGACTCAAGAGTCAATTTAGATCCCTATTCTTACAGAACAGATCTTCTATAACTGCGGCAATTGATTATTAAGAAATAAGTGGGCCAGAGCTGCTGTTATGATAGAAAATTGTAATCTAGCTATTCATGGCATCGAGTTCGAGAGCAGAATTAAAATCATATCCAATTGCGGATTAATGATGCTGAAAAGATAAAAGGGAGGAGAATCAAATATGTCATGAAGTTTTTTTTCAGCACAGCATTTGTAGGTATATAAACTTAAAAAAAATCTGCATAAATTTCGTGAGGATTCTATTGGCGTCGATGGATAATTCCATTGGGAAACGCTGGATTCTTTTTGAAATCGCTGGATAATCTTATTCAGAAATGCTATATGTGGCTAATGATTCCATTAAGAAACTCAGGAGGATTCTATTGGACGGAAAAATTTAGAGTTTGTGACGTCTAATCATCTCTCTTTCAAGTGCATAGAGGGATGGAACCCATCTTGTCAATGTGTTTGAATAAACAGATGATAGATGTCAGCAAGATTAATTGAGAACAGGATGATTCATATGAGAAACGCTGGAGGATTTCATTTGGAATTGCTGCATGGTTCCATTGGGAAACACTGAGATTCTTTTGACAATACGCGAATAATACATTGGGAACGCTGAATGATTCCATCGAAACGCTGAGGATTTCAAATCGGATAATTCCATTCAGAAATATATGTGGTATATGATTCCATTAAGAAACTGGAGGATTCTATGTGAGGAAATTCTATAGAGTTTGCTGACGTCTAATCATCTCTCTTCATGTGCATAGATGGGATGGGAACCCCATCTCTGTCAATGTGTTTGAATAAAACAGATGATTAGATGTCAGCAAGATCAATTGAGAAACGCTGGATGATTCCATTGAGAAACGCTGGAGATTTCATTTGAATTCTGCTATGTTCCATTGAAACACTGGGATTCTTTTGACAATCGTATGAATACAATTGGGAAACGCTGAATGATTCACTGAAAACTCTGAGGATTCCATTGGAGAAACACAGGTGAATTCTATTGGGAACGCTAGAGGATTCGATTTGGTAATTGCAGATTTCGAAACAACTTGTTTGCTATTCTTCTTCTTCTATATATAAAAAAATTTTATTTTTGAAATATAACTACGAACGGATGGACCGATTTGCTGATTTCCTAACCAATCGATTCGTTCAGGCTCCGCTGAATTTGTATATATTGCTGAAAATTGAACGGAAAAGCTGAAAAATGTCAAAATGCATTGTTTTCACAAATTTAAAGAAAATCATTGAGAAAAAATTAAATCGATCTAAACGCGACGACCAACCAAAGATTCAGTTGATCGATAAAAACGAGCGAGATCAGGGGTTCGACTCAATAAATAAAAATTATTACATTGGCAAACGCCGAAGGATTCCATTTGGAATTGTTGCATGATTGATCCCATTGAGTCGAGATTCTCGCGCAATCATTGGATAATTCCATTAGGAAACGCTGGAGATTCCTTTGCAAAACTCTGGAGAATCTGTGGAGAAACGGAGGATTCTATTAAGGAACGCTGAATAATTATATTGAACGCCAGATTCCTGAAGATACATCGTAGGATTCTATTGGGGACACTGGAGGATCCCATTTGGAAATGCTGCATGATTCCATTACGAAACGCTGGAGGATTCCATAAACGTCAGGATTCTTTTAGAATTGCTGGATGATCCATTGGAAAACTCAGGGGAAACGGAACGAATATTGAGAAACGCCAAGATTCTATGAAACGCTCGAAGGATCCTCTTGAATGAATTAAATGGCATGGCGGTTTGCTACCCGCCACTACCAGCAACAGGCGCTATCGTATGCTTAAAAGCGTGGAGTAATCACAGAATGATGGCGAAAGGCATCTAGCGGGTTTTCTCGAAACTAGAACTTTTAATGAAAAACCATTTGCGCTGCATGCGGGAAGGTATCGCCATTACCCCCAAATAGTTTTACGATGAAGACAATTTCGAGAAATCGAGCCATGCCTTCGCCATACCGATTTCAGAGTTAACTCGGTGCCCTGGAGTCTGTTCACAATGTAACGCAAAATCTGTTTTGACCCCTCCTCCCCTCGTAAAAAAAAAGACATTTTGGAATTATACGCGTAACTGAGAAAATTTTAAAACAATTTTTTTTTCTGAAGCATGTGGGTTTTTATATTGAACACTAGAATAGGAACGACATATGACTAAAACCAAGGAATCAAGAATGAGCTAGTAAAACGATAATAAAATTCAAAATTAGTTTAGCGGACTATTCTGCCGAGAAATACAATTCATTCTGGTGTTTTACGCATAATTGTCCTGTATGTGCTTGATTTTGGTAATGACTAAAACGATCACGGATACAAAATTTTTCTTTAAAATATTTGTTTTTGGCGATGCGTAAACTTGGTAGTACCCACCCTCCCCACCTTTGGTGTAAAAAGTATAACACAAGTTGGACCCTCCCTCAAAAGCGTTACGTACTTGTGAACAGACCCTAACTACCATCAAAGCAGGCAATTCATTGCATGATTTCATTGAGAAACTCTGAGGTTGAAACACTGAAAGATTATATTGTGAAGGAGATTCTATTGACAATCGCTGGAAATTACATTGAAATTCTTGTCTCTGGATACTAGACTTTATCAGCTTTACCTGAAAGATCATTGGATTTGTTGGAATCAATTGGGAAGATGATATTTCCATTTTCATTTCACATTTGAAGCAGGTTTATATATAGGAAATTGTTGATTTATATACACACCAGAGGATCACTTAAAGATTTTGAGGCTCTATTTGAATTCTATTGTAATTCATGAAGAATTCCTGTTGGAAAGAGTATATTATATACGGAATCTTTAGGCTTCCTTCCTTGTTGCTAGACAAGATACATAAATCTATAAAGACAGAGTATGCAAGGTCGTAGGTCCGAAAGTATCATCGAGTTAGACTCATAAAGCACTACACATTCATGCTTCGTGATGGGACGAAGATACCGTAGCAGACCCGTTTTAATCTGGCTGACTGCTGGTCATCTGACCAGGTTATCCAACGGATGTTGACCATGCCATTTGATCACTATTGACCGCTACTGTGACCAGCAGGCAAGGAAATCCATACGTGCATTCTTTGCTTAGGGGGCATCCACTTTCAGGATGGCTTTAATCGAAGATCGTTGAAATCGATTCTGTAGAGAGACTGATATGAAACATTGAGTTAAAATTTACTTTTTTCCACCAACACCCATGAGTTCTTTCGCCAGTCCCTGATAAGTCTCTCGCCTAAGAGCTCTAGAGTCCTAGGCATCATACGAATACCGGATTCTAAAATATCACGGAATCTGCTAGACACAGACGGATTTCAGAACGCCTTCAGAAGAATCACGAGATTCCGGGCGCCGAGAGCAGCTTGGTTTTTTTTGTTTTGTTTTTAAAATCTCGCCGCAGAAAAAAACATCAAGGCGATGACAAATTGATAAAAGTTTCATCCGCCAGAATCATTCTGAATCTTTTTGATTTTTTTAACTTTTCAGTGATTCTTGAGAAATGATTAAAGGCTTCCCCTGGTCATCCTCTATTCCAAAATCTGTAAAATCAGAATAATCTGTATAGTGAACCCTGACTGCAACGAGGTAGTGGTCGATACAATATTCACACGTGTTATGTGATCGTTCGTGATGTCGGAGAAGAATCACCGTCGATTGAACGTGGTCGATTTTTTTCCGTTTCGAGTGATTCCCAGGCGTGGATACTTTTGGAAAGAAGGTGCCGGACTACCATTCCTGAGGAGGCGCAAAGTTTATGCATCGTTGGCTGTCATTCGATACGGTGTGACTATCCGGTCCGATGACCGGTCTATATATTCCTTCACTTAAAGTGTTCATGTAACCGATGACGATTTGATCGTCCCCGCAGGTATCCACGTATGTCTTGCTTCGGCTGTGCGTAGAACGCTTCTTTCGTCGTCGGACTTCCTCGTGGCAGTACACGTTGATGATGCTATAGGGAAACGGTCTTCAATCCTCTTACATCATCTTCGCTGATTGGCTGCCACCCAATCCACGATGGCGCATCTTTACCCAGTCTATTACGAGGCAATTCCCAGCTCCGGTGCCACAGCTTGCAGAAGGTGGGCTACCGGATGCCGCTTTTCCACATTGTCCTGTCCGCAAATCTCTTCAGCGCCACGACGTCGAAGTTGGCGAGGAATTCTCGTAGATTATTCTGTCGCAACCGCGAAACCCAGACTTAGTGTCTATGTTCCAAGCCCAATCGTTATCCTTTATTCGTCGCCTTGGTCTTCGCTGATTATATCGAGTCGCATTATCTCTTATATTGTCTGCATGATTGGTTTTGCATATGCGTTGCGCTGTCGTGTCAGGGGTGTTTAGTGTCCCACCCAACAGGACTTGCTGCACTTGAGCAGTGCAAGGCTGCTTTGGCAAAGGCCAAACCCACTCACATCTAGAAGCACAACTCGCAGATGGTGCATGGGAGGGATCAAGCCTTGGACATAGTCTCTGAAGCATGATATATATTTTCAAAAATACATGTATTTCATAATCGAATTTCTGAGTATACACCTAAATATACTGTGATATACTATAAAATCCACATATCTATTAAAAACCAAAACCATTATGATGTATATCAGCACAATGACCATTCTCTCCAGAACTCTAATACAATATATCCATATAAATCTTTATGTGGTCTCGAATAGTACAATTATTTAATTAAGTGTGGTTCTATATCGATAGTAAGTACAGACAAACAGAGTAAAGCTTGAACATTTTGTGAACCATCGTCAACCCTCTGCTCACCACTTGCGAGCATGTGTACGAAACAATGTTTCGTATGACACAACCAGAAGGCGCTAGAGTGAAATCAAACTCGAAGGATTATGACGCTGCGCCCTAGTTGTGAAAGGGTAATCAATCAAATTCAATTGATCGTTGAAGCCATGGTCGATGGAATTTCTTCGAGTTACGTCTGGTATTAGGGTGAACATTCAAAATTATAACGGCTGACAATATATCACAGACAAACCAGACAAACACTGAACATCCGAGTAACACATAAGAATAAAACGCTGCGTTACAGTCATAAACTGCAGTATGCCTGTTATCCCGCTTACTGCTTTCTTAGTGCAGATACAATACTGATATAATGCCGGAAAGGCGAATTAGCATGCCATTGTAATGCAGATGCAAAGCTCAATTGTTGCATAGTGATGCTTTATATAGGCTAAAGAGAAACGTCAGATTTTCTTCGCCCGTTTTTTCGGCGAATTTTCGCGCTTTCAAGAGCTTTAGGGCATGACAGCTGTCTTTATTTACAATCGACGAATCACGAAAATGATACGGATTAGAAAATTGGAAAACAAAAAAATCTAATTTACCATTATTTAGTGATTTCCAGTTATTGCATATTATTTAGAAACGTGCTGATGATGTTTGTTGTTTTGTTTTTCAGAATGTTCTTACATATGGGTCTCGAACCTGAAGCTTGCAGGTTCCACGAAGTAGTCCTCTTTGCTCTTTCGGCCACGAGATGCGATTTCAGTCTCTGCTGAAAGGTAATTTACTAACCATTATATTTGTTCGGTAGAAATTGAAGTATGGTTTGATCATTCTATCCGAGAAAGTCTCACCTACTACATGAAGTTCTAACTGATTGTTCTTGCTAAAATTTTCGACTGCATTAAACATGCTTCATTACGATTTTAATGCTAATGTAATGTAATTTAATGTTAATAAACATTTATCTTGCAGCATTAAGATGCTGATATATGTGAATAAGAGCACAAACATTTGCAGGTGTTATACGCTTTTAGCACTCATGTGAGCGTTTTCCTAAAACTAATGCTTACGGTTACTTGGATTCACTCATCAAAATCATCGTCGCAACACTAACGGACATCTGTTGTCTCACAGTTGAGCAACTCACAAACCAGATGGCGGAGTGAGAAAACGCTCAACCTGAGCCCGATGTGCGCTGGCAAGATCGATTAGCCAACCAATGATTATTTAAACTGACCAAATCAGTGAACGATGAAAGCTTCACAAGGTGTTATGTCTGTTTGTCTGTGCATATATATTATATAGTATTTTGGCAGTTTAGGAACACCGTCGCGCCTTCTCCTTATTTTACTTGGATTCGTCTATATTCACTGAACATCAATGTGAAGGCTTCGTCACTGATGATGGTGTTGGTTTTGGTTTCGGGGAGTGCTTTCAAATTCGGAAATCAACGTTTGAATCTTTGTTTAAAAATCAAATATTGTGATTTATCTTAACCAATGGATTCGGTCTGGTTCATCCTTGCCTATTCTCAAACGTCCCTTCTCCAGCGTTGTTACCAAACTCCGTAAATGTTTGGTAGATTACCTGTTTTTGCTCCTTGTCTATCAAAACAGATGTAAAACATCGAAAAGAGAAGTCCGAGGAAACAGCTGACAAGAAACACGTGGCAGACTTGGTTCTGACAGATTTTACTGAATGGTGAAGGTGAAAAGACAGGATTTCAACGACTGTTCAAGGAGCGACTATTCGAACGGTCATCCAATAGGGAAATCCATCGTACACTGTCATTTTGAAGAATTTGGTATAATTTGTTTTGCCAGTTGTTTGCGATGTTTAGAGCTCATTATCACAGAATATACTCTTTTAGAACTTTAAAGTACGCATAATCCTGGAAAAGTGGAACTAGTCCTAAAAGGAGTATAATTCGTTTACTCATTTATGAGTATAGTGCTCATACGTCAAAAGATGCATATTTTTTACTCCTTTTGTCAAAGTAAAAAATGCATATTTTTTACTCCTATTAAGGTAGCCTCACACCTCGGGAATTTGGTTCGCGGATTTTTTCCCCATGCATTTTTGCATATGCGATGTTTTCGGAATTTGGACACGGAAAATCAAAATCCCGGCCCCATTTAAAATACACGGGGCTCAAAATCCGCTGGAAAATTTTCCCGAGGTGTGAGGCAGCCTTTAACAAAGGTATGGAATGTATACTTTTTACCCCTTATTATTATGAATTGTTTGTTTCGAAAAGTGGACCCGCATAATTGAAAACTGTACATGGACATTTTCCCGTGTGGTCGGCAACAGTATCCTTTACTGTTGACAACTGTATATGAACAATCTCATATAAAGTTCCAACAGTTTGTGGTACGGTTATTTGACAAATAACAATATGTTGAATGGGTTGTTAAGTTATGTCACCATAAAAATTCAGCCGTTTTCGCCTGCAAAATTTTCGCTCGACAGTATGATAAAATGTTGACATATAATGCAGGAAATATAAAACATTTTCGGGACAGCATGTTATACATTGACATTTAGTGTTGATGTCGAGCAGTTACGGTTGAATCGGCCGAAAAGTATTTGATAACCGCAACGTAAACTGTGAAGCTATATCGTACATTGTAATAATGATTCTGACCATATAACATGTTGTTTTTTATTATGCGGGGAGACTATTTCTTTCTTTTCAGGTAATAATAATGAACTAGAGCTTTAAAGCAATCATATTTATTCAAATGAAAAGATTATTACCAAATTTGGTGTCCAACATACTTTTATTGCTGTCCGGAACAAACATACCGGCAGGTACAGCGAGCATCCTACTCGGGCAGTTTGCTCATCGCTTCCTGCAGCATACGAATGTTGCTCGTTTACAACACTTTTGCAACACTTCGTGGAGGGATTCGAACACTTCCATCAGATCCAAACCTCCAGATCTTCCTCCTCCTGCATCTCGATAATCCAGCTTTCCACGCTCGGTAATGGCGGCTTGTCGGTGTGAAAAAAATCAATCGGTCACTGTAGCATTTGACACTAGCTGGAGGAAAGCTCATTGGCGTTCCTGGGAGAGGGGAAGGGAAAAAAGGCCTTTTCGCCAGTGAGTTTTCCTCCAGCTAGTGTCAAATGCTACAGTGACCGATTGATTTTTTCACACCGACAAGCCGCCATTACCGAGCGTGGAAAGCTGGATACTAATGACACACTGATGGTATTCGTACCATGGTACAAGTTGTACCACAGGTGTGTCGCCTTGTACCATGCTGGTACAACGTGGAAAACCATGGTACAATATGTACTAGGGTATATAACCGTGGTATACCACGGTCCTTGTACCACCAGTGTGTCTTTAGTATAACGTTCTTTAAAAGTTCGTTCGTGAAAAGTTCGATAACGTTCTCGATAACGTTCTTTGATCTCCAGCCGGAGTTGCTTCTCCTGATGGCTTCAGCTATACATGGATGCGCTGGAATTAGTATTCGACGCAGGCACGGGGTCAATCAAGCTGCAAAAAGAAGCATAAATCGGAACATCTATTTTATTCTCAGACGTATTCTCCGAATTCAAAAGCAACTCACCTTGTTGGCAATGTCTAATTGTCTTTCCAGCGTTATTTTTACGTTTTCACTAGTCATTTTATTTTTAAAAAAATATGTTTTCGCACTCACTGCGCCGCCGATGACAGAAAACTGTTTGGTTTTGAAATTTTCTTTTCTCCAAAATACTGCTTTTTACGCTTTTTCCAATTCCATTTACATGTTCTAAAAGGAGTCAAAAATACTCTCAACTAATGATTTAAAAGTACGCATTTTTTGACGTTTAGTCAATATTCTCGAATATGATTAAGGGTCTGTCTCATTTGGAGAATTAAACTTAAAAGTGACAGTTCGAAAATTAAAAAATCACCCCGTTATCAAAATGGCTGGTGCTACACAGAAAAAACAAACATTGTTTCTTTAAATAATTTGCCTTCTTAATTTGAAAAGCGTTCGATTTTCTTAAAATTAAAAGTAGATTTGATTCAAGCAAAAGTTATGTTTTAACTTCGAAAGTGTTTTCAGTTTATTCAGAGTGTAAATCAAGACAAAATTTTCAAAACGACTTATCTGCTTTTGTAAACAAAGATTCAAACGACGATTTGACGAATCTGATAGTTCTCCCACGCAAACCAACACCATCAATAGGTAGATGAAGGATTCCGCTACCTCTTGATGGTGTTGGTTTGCGTGGGAGAGCTATCTGATTCGTCAAATCGTCGTTTGAATCTTTGTTTTCAAAAGCAGATAAGTCGTTTTGAAAATTTTGTCTTGAAATATAAAAGTTTTTATTTTCAACGCAAACATTGTTAAACTGTCAAACTAACCAAACACTTTCTTGTTTGTTTTGGCTAGGTTTTGCCTTTGTCATTTTTTGCCGCAATTATCTGCTGAGTGCTGACGAGCCGGGAAAACAAAAATCGTGCCAATCACCTTGTGATAAATAATTAAAATTAGTTTGTGTCACAAACTCTTCGAATGGAATTTACTCGCTGGCGCTTTCATCGATTTCTAATACAGGTAGGTTATTGGTAAATTACACTGCATGTTGTGTTTTTGTTTCATATTAAACTTTGCTTCAATATTTATTTTTATTCTAGAACCTATACGATCCTCCATCGATGGATGCAAAAAAACGCCCCTCCAGGTACGCGTCTCATGGCGGGATGGTTCCGCAGGAGATGATTTATTTCCGGGCTGGCACAGTTCCTCGAAATCGAAAGGTAGGTCTTATGTTTATTAAAATTATGTATTCGAAAAAGTACCGGGACGTAAAAGATACCGGTGTGAATTTATCTCACTTGAAAAACAGCACATGCACAACTCCCAGTTCAATAGCGTGAAGCTGCGGTGCTGTTTTTACTTGTTGAAATAAAGACACAATATAATCATAAATGTTACTTTATAAGCTATTCGATGATTTTTTATTGTAGATAACCTGGCATTCCTAATAACGGCGAAAACAAATGGCGCGATATTTGGATGGCTGCGATGCGAATCCTAAAAATGAATGAAACATGTTCACCCTATTAAATCCGGTTTTGGAAGCTCGGATAAAGCAATGTTGAAACGACTCCTTGATGGGATGTTTTTTCACGTTTGTGTTTGTTGTCCATAAATAATAAAATTTTGAAATATGGAGAAAAAATTAGAATTACGATTAAATTTAATCCAAGAGAAAACCATAAATGGAAATTTGAGGGTGGGAGATTTCGTTTCCAAGTAAAACATTTCCATTCTTATTTCGTTAGTGCTACCATTTTGATTTGACAGTTCTATACTTTTACCTCGACTTTCACTTTGAATGTTCAAACTTTTAATTTCAGAGCGACACTCAATTTTTCAACCATGGGAGTAATAAAAGTTTTCCTACTTTTATTTTGAACACACGCAACTCTCTACGAAAAAGAACCAACGCAACTTATTAGTTTTACCAACGATTTTTTTAATTCTAATAATGATTTTTCTTTCTGTGTACCCAGCAATTCCAATAGGACATCGATGGAAAATGATTCGATGTCTGTCAAAAGTAATCTTGCTCTGCGAGCAGGGTTATTCGATAATTATGGAAATGTCACTTCTAAGTTTAATTTCAGTTTAATTATCCAATTGAGACAGACCCTAAAATGAGTATACGGATGTTACCGTGTAGACCGAAATGTCCGGTACAAAGCCATCAGAAAATCGGGCACCATGTCTTCTTCTTCGTTTTGAAGAAAATACCCCTCGTGGGTGACGAATTACATTACATAAATATATTTTACGAGCGCTGACTTACCCCTCTCGACGTTTTGACAGTTTGTCTGTTTTTTTTTCTCCCTCACCTTGCGTTGTCGTTTCGGTTTTGAATCGTGCATAAATAAAAAAAAATTGCTCGCGCCATTATCTTTTTGCAAACGCTTTTGCGTGTTTGAATTTTTCGGAAATAATTGAATAAAGAAATCGAATTTACAATTAAGTATTTGGCTAATAATCTAGTTATGATCTTGTGTTTATAAAATACTGTTTAGTATACTAATTGATCAGCAGAAGTATTTTCCGTGATACAGTATCCGTATAAAGTTTCGTATATCTGGAAGCAACGTTCTACGTCATTAACCCGGATACGGGATATATTCTGCTATTGCGTCCTCCAAAAGTTCCCCACAAACGGTAACTAATACAACATCTACCTGCTAAGTTTGATCATTAGATGCCCAATTATTTTTGCTTGTATTTTTGATCGTGTGATTTCGGCTTTCCACCATGCAACATGTTTCAAAAATCCTTTTCATTTAAAGAAAAATTACATGCTAATTTATTCGTTAAACATTTATGTCGAATTCGTTTTTAAAAAGTTCCAACCTAGGTTGGAACCAGTTCCAACCTAAGTGCTGTCAAAGTGTTTTTTTATTCGCTCAGGTTGGAACTAGGTTCGCACTAGTTCCAACCCCAAAGCTGTCGGGTTCGCACTGTGTTGTTTCACGGTTTCGCACCGGGTTCACCAATACATCTGTACATCAACTGTCAAAACCACGTGGGTGGGTGGGACTGGGCGGAATAAACAAGCAGAAGGGAGAAACGAAAGTGTCTGTTTATTAAAATAAACTGCGCGCTGAAAATCTTTTTTTCCGGGAGTTTTGTGATATTTGTTATTGTAGTTTTAAATGAAATTAATCCGGTACTGTTGTCTAGATTCAATTCAAAAAAAAATGTTAGGGAAGTTATGTATTCATAAGTTCATTCAGGTTTTCCTGACAGATGGTGTCCTATATTAGGTTGGTGGATAGAATTATGTAGTTTGGGAATTCCCCTTGAAACCCGTTCACAAAATAAGAATTATCAGAAAAATATATTTGAGGAATACCGAATAGAATTATTTCTTATGCAGAAATTCTTTTGAAATTCTTCCAAAAACTCTTTCGTGGGTTTCAGAATTTTCTTCGAGAATTCCGCCAGAAATTCGTTCAGTAATTCTTTCTTGAATTTTATCCAGGAATTAATTTGGAAATTCCTACAATATAATTCCTTCGGGAAATCCTTCTGGAATGCAGAAACTTACTCGAAGTTTCCTTCAGGAATTGCTCCGCAAGTTTCGTACATAAATTTCCCCGGAAGTACCTTGAGCAATTCCTCCGGGAGATTCTTGAAAATTGAAAATGCACCGGGCCCAAAATCCGGCGGAAAATTTTCCCGAGGTGTGAGGGCTACCTTTAGCAGGAGAGGTAGCGAGGAAAAAAATTTACGAATCCTGGAGAATTTTTATTACATGCTTCTGAGTGTTCTCCGAAAAAAACACTTTTGCAGAAATAGATGAATTTTGTAAAATTGAAAATCTCTTTTACATGAATTCTATACGGAATTCTTGGTATAAAAATATGCACGGGATTATTGTAATAATTAAATAGGGGAACTGTTCCGATCTCCATCTCACTGAACATATCTTCATTCCATCGGGAAACAAAGAAATGCAGCACCAATTTCGTCGCCTCTTTTTGAAAACATGCGTGCTCACTGCTGAGAAAAATCACAAAAATAATAAACAATCCAAATGCCTTTCCATTGCTTTGTTTTCGATGGGATGAATATCCGAGCTATGAGATGAATTACAGGAGAAGTTTCCCTATTTATATCCACCCAAAAGTAAATTTCACTATCCGCAAAAATCAGTACACGCACTTAAACATATTTATTTATCATGATCTGATTAGTCAAGGCCAACGCACTGCCAGTGCACTGGATGTCCTGGATCATATGTTTCGAATCAAAACAAACACGATGCTACGCACACCAACATATCCAATGACAGATGGAACTGAAAATGTTTTTTTATTCAGGGTTCGGGTTGGCACTGACCCAGGTTTAAAAACGAATTCGACATTAGAATGAGTGCAGAATTGGAAAAACAATGTAAATCGTGTAAAAACAGAATCCAGTGTATATACTAAAAGTGGAACTTTGTTTGTAACAAAATATTTTACCCTTATTATTTTCCATAGTGACGGTGAAGATGCCCTAATATAACATTGGAAATCTGACGACCGGGTCGACGGATAGACAGCGATGCAGATCTGCGCAGAAATAAATAGTAAATATTGTTGAACGTAGCACGCCTTCCGCACAGTCACCAAGTGTTTCGCAACCCAGCAACAGCTACTACTACCGACTATAGAAAAAAAAAACTTGCGGGTATTCAGGATGGAAACTTTATTTATCTACCCCAGGATGGTAAGTAATTCTTTTCACTTAATTTTGGAGTGCTAAAAACTAATTTTCTAAAATTGATTCAGCTGAATCGTCGTCAGGTAGTCTACATTGCAAAAAAACGAGCAGCCCAACGGCATTATGCTAGTCTCCGGAGCTGTACCTAATCTGGTAGGATCAAATAGAACTTTTGGTTCGAGTAAGACATTGGTGACGGAGAGCAGATTACTCATTAATACATGAGCTTTCTAAGCTTATCAACACGATTTAGTGGACAACCCAGAGCCAATTTTGACCATGACCATCAAGTGACACCAGTGACTTTTGTCACGAACCAGAGATTCATCTGCGGCATTAAAAATTAATATCTTTGGAAAGTTAGTTTCCGTACGGGGAACTATAATTAGAGTTTGCAGGTAAGAAACTTATTTTAGTCTTTAGGGGAAAAATATTTCTAAAATATTATTTTATTTTTTTAGGTGATCATTACTGACGATCTCATTATGCCATGATACAGGATGGGAACTGCAAGTTGTACGGCGAACAAATGGAATGTTTTCCCTTCCTACATCCTGTCGAGAAGGATGTAAAGCAAGGAGTAATTCTATCCCCCAACGATCATCGATTTTTACACGAACCGAAGCCTTTCAAATCGTGCGACTGCAGGAATTCATACCCGGTGCTCGTTTGGGACATCGTCAGGTTTTTTAAAGAATCGAGGTATATAGCTCACTCATGAGTTAGAGGATGCAGTTTGTCTGGACGATTACGGTCACCATCACTGGATTTTTGAAGGGTCGGCGGAAAATAGTTCGAAGGCTCGAAATACTCGAATGTTCGATTCGATCGGACCCATGCCAGTTGTGTCCCATGATTTACGGCCTGAAATTAAAAAGACTGCGCTATCACTTGGCTTATTTGTCGGAGCGTACGTTACTGAAGATCGCCGGTTAGAGATTCATGTTCTCATTATTGGCGATCCTGGCATTGGAAAAATTCAAATCATGTGCAGTAGTGTCTCCAAGGAGCATTTTCGTATGTGGGAATACATAGTACTTCTAACGCTGGACTGATGGCGGTTGTTCGCACAGAAAAATACTCAGGAGGACCCTTGAAAGTGCGCGCATTAGTACTGGCAGATCGGAGTGCTTAGTGTATCGATGAATTTGTTAAAATGTCCGGAAACCATCAGATATTGCTGGAAGCCATGGAGCAGCAAGTTGGCTAGAGAAGTTATTTGTTTACTATCCGCAGGTACTTGTATCTTAGCGGCAGCCATTCTTTCTTTAGGTCATAACGACAAATCAAAAAGCGTATGAGTAAATCTCCGAATAAAACCAGCTCTCTTGTCTCGATTTGATTTTCATTCAACTTGATCGACCGCATGCCTACCTAAACAACTAGCTAGCGCTCACGTTCAACGAATATGATACTCCAACAACCACAACCCCGGGTTTCTTCGGAATGGGTATGATAACTATTCACAATAAGGAGCACCTGTTAACGAACGATTGAAAATCAGAGCTAATGAAAAATGTATTTATTGCCGCTGGAACTTATTCAGAAATACATGCCGTATGGACGTAAGAAGCTCCATCCCAAGTTGGCGAAAGATGTGGCATTAGAAATTAGACATTTTTACGTTGGGACCAGCAGGAAATGGATTTTATTACGGTGACGACCCGTTAGCTTTAGGCTTTGGTACGCCTCATACAAGCTAGGGCCAAGATGTATCTTGAAACAGCAACTCTACATCACGCTCAAGACGCGATCCCCATCCTGCGGTACAGTATGATAGATGTGTTCTGCAACGATTTTGGTGATCTAGAGCCGAATCATTTGATGAACGGTACCGGTATCAGCCAGACCGGTTTAGTATAGCGTTTCGAGAGAACCTGCTCTAGCCTAAGGTGGAAACGCAGAGAACAAGACCATTTTCTCACTGGCTGAGCTGATGACTGGTGTTTGACCGGACTTCAATCGGCTGCGGGACGCGTTGTTCATTCAAGAAGTCTGCTCAAAAAAGGACGCGATTTGTTTTAAAATTCATGTTTGATTAGGGGTAAGTAATGTTATTGTGGCCAATTTGTTCCAACTTTTTTTTGACTTCAAGTAATTAAACAGATTGATAAAAATATTATTTTCCGTAAACTAGCAAAAGAAAAATTAAAATTGAATTACTAAATGTAGCTGGTACTACTGGCATACAACTGGCGTTAATTAAATTGTCAACATTTTTTTGAAGAATTTGCTTATCCCGTTTTGGTCTGACTTACACCTGTGCTCAGAATAATATAAGCGAAGGCCGATTTTCATACAAAATGGTTAACTTTGACAAGCTGTAACGTCGTACTCCGAAAACCGATTGAGCTAAAATTTTGGCCGTGAACTACAAATATGTTGAATTTTACATAGACTATTTTTTTCCTTTCTCTCGTTAAAATATTACACACTAGGCCAAATTGTTCAAAATAATAGCTAAAACTGCTATTATTTTGAACAGTTTGACCTAGTCTGTATTTTTTTAACGAATGGAAGGAAAGATTCGTAGTATTTGTAGATATTTGTAGTTCATTGCCAAAAATCGGTCATTGGAGTACGAAGTTACAGCTTGTCAAAGTTGGCTATTTTGTATGAAATTCGGCCTCCGCTGCTATTATTTTGAACACAGGTGTATAAATCATTATAGAAATAACCCGTGTGGATTCAATTTATGTCCGATTGCCATGAAATTTTCAAAGAAGAGGAGTTATCTTGTCTAGATTTTGGTACAGGGCCTGACTTGACCATGGTGTTAATCTGGTCGGATTTATAAAACTACTAGCTGACCCTGCCAACTTTGTCTCGCCAAAAATTGATCAGTTTTCGAATCTAATTTGTTGCGTACACTATTTATCTAGAAAACAAATCGATTCTTCAGAATGAATTTTTTTACTGTTTTGTGAAAACATGGAAGAATGTTGAGTAAATTGACTACACAAACAAAACTAAGCACATATCGATCTTTCCATTATCGAATGATAATGCCATCTTCGTGTTATAAATATACAAGTCCCCGGAACATCCGGAGCCATGTTCTGGTGAACCAATCGTATCAAAACTGACTTCTGATACTGGTAAATAATGATTGAGCACGTTTGCATTTTTATTGTGGGCACTTCACTCCAATACATATATCAATCTATTTATCTATATAATCTATATATCAAAACGACCACGCATCACTCAAGGACAGGCAGCTCAATGTTTATTAATTTATCGGTAGTCAAGTTGAAAACCGAAATGGGGGACTATCGAAGTTGGATTTTTCTCGCCATCCGTACGTTAACCCTAACTTCGCTAGTAGTGCACTAGTCTAATTAGGCCCTATTTAGACTAGCGCGCCCAGCGCGCCACTAGCAAAGTTAGGTTTAACGTACGGATTGCGAGCAGGGTTGCCACATTTAAATCTGTATTTTTTCTTCCGTAAATCTCCATATCTATATCTCAAGTCAAAAAATCTGTATTAAAAATCTGTATCCATCTAAACCTAATTAAAATGGTTTTTGAACAAACTTCTGTCGAGAGTCCGTCTTAAAACTATTGTAGCAACCTTAGTGGACCAACCGCTCAGCCACACTGAACCTACTGAGCAGAACTACTGTTTCTGGATATTTAATATTGCTTTCTTTTAATATTGCTTGAGCTTTTTCTGAGATCACTTTATTCAAATATAGTCTGAACATTTTACGAACCGCCATCGGGGGTGACAATGGATCATCGCTCTCACCGGCAGTCTGGTGGTCGTAGAGCAAAATAGTTCAAAATAGTCTCTTATATTTTAGTCTTCTTGCCCTCATATACATTCAATCTATTCTACAAGCATTCTATGTAGTTGAAACAGTGACCCATTCTCACCCCCATTTGACCCACTGTTACCCCCGACGACGGGAGCATAATCTTATTTCATTCATCGTTGATTTGCATAAACTGTCAATATGTTCTGTCTTTTCAAATTAAGATTTTGCTAATATGATAATGGTCTGTAATAAAATCAGTTTGGCAAAGAATTTAATTTTATAAGCATAAAATATTATTGAAAACAGGTATTCACTGATAGCAAACTATTTATATAATTTTTATTATAGTTTTCAGTACTGTACTCTTCAAGAAATCTGTAAAATCTGTAATTTTGTCAAAAATCTGTATATCTGTATATACAGATTCTTGGTCATCAGGGGGTAGACACTTGAATCATTTAATTAATTATTTTTTAGAGTCATTTTGAATTTTTTTTAAATCTTTTGAAATTTTTCTGAATCATTAGTAATCCCGCCAGTTTAATCCCGCTATAATTTGTTTCAGTGTACTTGATGGTTATGATCTGTCAAAAAGAAATCAAAACTTGCCGCTGAACCTGGTCATCTCCCAAACTCCTCAACGGAACAACGTCGTCCAGCATCGGAATATTTCTGGAATATCTTCAAAGGATTCCGCGTGCAGTTTGCCAGTGCGATAAATAGGAATAATCGAGCCCCAACTTCAGCACAGCAACGGATAGATTCCCTAGATTCCAAAGGCAGGCAGATAACCTGTAGCAGAGAATTCGAAATATGAGTCGCCTGATCCTCGGAGCAAGCTGCTCGGTTTATTTCATACTTCTCTGATGCACCTCCGACTAGTGATTTTTTAACGATGTACAATGCGCAACTAGCTGTGTTATTGTGCTTCCAGTTGAAAACCGAAGTGAGCTCTCGCGACGATTGAGTTTTTCCTCATTTCCTGATGTCGCAACTGGATCGCGACTAGTGCGCATCTATGCCACCGGCGTGCGCCATGATGCGCACTAGTCGCGACGTAGTTGCGACAAAAGAAAACGGGAGAAAACTCGATTGTCGCGAGAGCTTACTTCGGTTTTCAACTGGAAGTACAATATTATGTTTGATATGTGCCAATGATTCGGAAAGGTTTCCCAGGATATTTGCATTTGTATTTTGCATCGTGATGATAATTTTGCTTCGTGAAGATAATGCAACTGATAGTTGCGCTTTTACTTTTCAATGCGGCATCTCCCAGAAATGTTTCCAATGGTAAATTTCCTGGAATTTGACCCTCACCCCCAATGAGCAGTTGTAAAGCGAACTAAACCCATTTGGCGATCTTTCGATTATGAACGATTATTATTGCCGAAATTAATTTGTCCAGCCTAATACTTGCCTAGGGGCCCTCCTTAGCCTTGTGATATTAGATGTTTAAAGCAAGACCATGCTGAGGGTGGCTGGGTTCGATTCCCGATGTCGGTCTAGAACATTTGTGGATTGGAAATTGTCTCGACTTCCCTGGGCATACAAGTATACGAATGCAAAATGGTAACTTGACTCAGTTAACTACTAACTGTAGAAGTGCTTAATGAACACTGAGCTGCGAGGCGGCAATGTTCCAGTGGGGGATGTAATGCCAATCTAGGTAAGGTATAGGTATTAGTTATAATCCGAAGTCTCAAGCATAAAGTTGCTTGATCGAGGAGCATACCTCATCTTGAGACGTCGCTGGTGTCCTCCCAGATTACAATTCCATGCTTGCTCACAGATTTCATCTTAATTCTCGCTAATAACGATATATAAAAAAAACAAGATTAATCCGCCTAGCGGTAATGATGCCTTTCTCGTCATTTATGAAGTGTATTGAAAATATCACATTAAATAGAAAGGTAAAAAAGCGTTTTAAGGGGAGATCCGGTTATCTATCAATTTTCGTGTGTTAGCGTTCATATATGAATGACGGCTTTGGCAGGTTTTGTTTTATTATTGGCAGGGGGTTTTTATGACTGACTAGGCTTAAATTTGGCCTAAACATTCTTTACATATCAAAGAATGTTGTGGTCAAATTTCATAAAATTTGGTCGATAAAAATCCCCCTGCCAATAATAGAACAAAATCTGCCAAAGCCGTCTTTCCCCCTATATGCATTTAAAAAGCTTCTGAAAAAAAATCGTTTTTAATTTTTTTTTCAAGCGAAAAATCAAGAAAAAAAAATTGTTTTAATAACTCCGGAACCCAATGGCCGATCGGGCCAATTTTCAATAGCAAAAAAAACTAGGCCGCGTCACCCGTCGAATGCAACCTGTTGCAAGCAAATCGGATAATGCTAAGTTCAAAAAAGTGTGTCTCAATTTTTTTGTACACACACACAAACAGACATCACCCCAAATCGTCGAGCTGAGTCGATTGGTATACATATAACAATATGTGTCTTCGAGCCTTCTATAAAAAGTACGGTTTTGGAGTGGTCCTGTAGCCATTTCGTATACTAGTATACTGCCGTTCTACGCATAATTGTCCCATGTAAATAGGAAATCCCAGCAAACATGGGACAAATATGCGTATAACGGCAGTATACGAGAAAGGCAAAACCCTGATTAATCCACCTAGCGATGTTGATGCCTTTATCGTGCAATAGATGTATCAAAAGCATGATTGTGCATTTTTTAACGGGTAGAAATAGTATTTGGCCATAACTTCTGAGCCCATTGTTCGATCTGACCAATTTTCAATAGCAAAAAATGGGTCCGGATTCCGTAGACATCACCTCAGTTTGTGGAGCTGAATCGATTGGTATATAACACTATGGATCTCCGAACTTTCTATCAAAAGTTTTGTTTTGGAGCCTTAATGTACATATACTTAGTATACAATAAAGGCCAAAAATATTTCATCTTCGCTCCTTCGCAATATATGGCCAGCCCACCTCTACGCTTTTGGTTATCGTTAAAAAAATATGAAACAATTACAATTAAATACAATGAATTATTGGCAGTGGCTGATTTTCTACTCGCCGCAGCCACATCCAGGCGCTATAGTATATGCACAAAATAGCCTGCAAGAGTTAACCGCCAGAAATTTGTATGGCGAAAGACATCTAACGCTGGTTTTCTCAAAATTAGGAACTTTTCATGAAAAACTATTTGGTATCGGTTATGAGGGATGGTGTCCGCTACTACGCCTACCAAATATTTTTTCGACTAAAGTGCTTAATTTTAAGAAATCGAACCTTAGATGCCTTTCGCCATACTAATTTCAGGAAGTTAACTCCTAGTGTGCCGCTGTAAGCACGCTCAAAGCAGTCGATTCATTGTCAACATAGATCAGAAGTCGCTGATGATACTTCTAGCTTCTGTATGATTTCTACACAGAAGGTCACACTGGCGTACAATAACACAGAATCTTCTTCTTCTTCTTCTTATTGGCATTACATCCCCACACTGGGACAGAGCCGCCTCGCAGCTTAGTGTTCATTTAGCACTTCCACAGTTATTAACTGCGAGGTTTCTAAGCCAGGTTATTATTCGTATATCATGAGGCTAACACGATGATACTTTTATGCCCAGGGAAGTCGAGACAATTTCCAATCCGAAACTGCCTAGACCGGCACCGGGAATCAGAACCCAGCCACCCTCAGCATGGTCTTGCTTTGTAGCCGCGCGTCTTACCGCACGGCTTAGGAGGCCCCACAGAATCTTATTACATTACTTTCTGCTTGAAACCCGTTTAAAAATGATGTTTAAAGGGAGAGGGGTTCAAGATTTTGTGTTTTTTTCGGTATATGAAAAAATAGACAGAGGGGTGAGGGGATCTAAAAATCTCACAAAAAGTAGTGGATATAATATTTTAATCACCAATGCTATTGCTGTATATACTTTAGCGCATGGATGCTGGCGGCAGAATGTAGGAAACCAGCCCTTGCATGTGATTTATTGAAAGTTTGTGATCTTCAGGGTCGAACACATCCGACCATATGCGATGAAGTTGAAGTCAACGATGACGTAGTATTGTGTTCGCTCCATAATTCCTTTGGTCTTTCTGACGTTGATGGTGAAGTGAGACCCGCTACAGAGGAGATTGTTGAGCTTATCCTGCATATCGTCGTTCAAAAAGTGTATCGCAACCCACCTACTGGCTATGATATAATGATAAAACGCTTCGTTCTTGCTTGTATCTCGTTGGGGAGTATATTTTTTCGGCACAGATGCAGTAAAACAAGTTGAAATGCATTTTAAGAACTGGTGCCCTCAGCGGTATTAGGCTTATCTCCGAAATTCGAATCAGTTCGTTATCGTAACAGCTTGCAAAAAGCTTCTCTCACGGTAGATAGCACTATCGTGAGTATACAAACAGAGGTAATAAAGTAAGAAACGTTTTTTACATCAGATGCTCCCATGTGTTCGAAGGATTTCTATTGTTAACACTGTTGTCCTCGAATTCCGTCTAGCGAATGGAGGATCTCCGATAAACAATACAGGTGGCGACTAGCGAGTCAATTTAGATCCTGTTGCTATTCTTGCTGTCAGAACAGATTCTTCTATAACTGCGGCAATCGATTATTAAGAAATAAGTGGCCAAGGGCGCTGCTGTTATGACCGAAGATGTCGAATCTAGCTATCTATGGCATCGAGTTCGAGAGCAGAATTAAAATCATATCCAATTTTGCGGATTAATGATGCTGAAAAGATAAAAAGGAGTAGTGAGAATCAATAATATGTATTCATGAAGTTTTTTTTCTCATGTGCACAGCATTTGTAGGTATATAAATCTTTAAAAAAAAATCTGCATAAATTTCGTGAGGATTCTATTGGCAGTCGATGGATAATTCCATTGGGAAACGCTGGAGGATTCTTTTTGAAATCGCTGGATAATTCCATTCAGAAATGCTATATGTGGCTATATGATTCCATTAGGAAACTCAGGAGGATTCTATTGGGTGACGGAAAAATTCTATAGAGTTTGCTGACGTCTAATCATCTCTCTCTTTCAAGTGCATAGATGGGATGGGAACCTATCTCGTCAATGTGTTTGAATAAAACAGATGATTAGATGTCAGCAAGATCAATTGAGAAACGCCGGATGATTCCATTGAGAAACGCTGGAGGATTTCATTTGGAATTGCTGCATGGTTCCATTGGGAAACACTGGAGGATTCTTTTGACAATCGCTGAATAATACAATTGGGAAACGCTGAATGATTCCATCGAATTGGGAAACGCTGGAGGATTCTTTTTGAAATCGCTGGATAATTCCATTCAGAAATGCTATATGTGGCTATATGATTCCATTAAGAAACTCAGGAGGATTCTATTGGGTGACGGAAAAATTCTATAGAGTTTGCTGACGTCTAATCATCTCTCTCTTTCAAGTGCATAGATGGGATGGGAACCTATCTCGTCAATGTGTTTGAATGAAACAGATGATTAGATGTCAGCAAGATCAATTGAGAAACGCCGGATGATTCCATTAAGAAACGCTGGAGGATTTCATTTGGAATAGCTGCATGGTTCCATTGGGAAACACTGGAGGATTCTTTTGACAATCGCTGAATAATAGAATTGGGAAACGCTGAATGATTCCATTGAAAACTCTGAGGATTCCATTGGAGAAACACAGGTGAATTCTATTGCGGAACGCTAGAGGATTCGATTTGGTATTGCTGCAGATTTCGAAACAATCTGTTGGCGTACATCTTCTTCTTCTCTATATAAAAATGAGTTTTTATTTCTTTTGAGGCAATATAACTCGCAAACGGATTGACCGATTTGCAAAATTTCCTTACTAATCGATTCGTCTAGGCTCCGCTGAATTTGTATATATAAAAAGCTGGAAAATTGAACGGAAAAAGCTGAAAAATTGTCAAAATGCATTGTTTTCACAAATTTTAAAGAAAATCATTGAGAAAAAAATTAAATCGATCTAGAACGCGACGACCAACCAAACGATTGACAGTTGGACCGATAAAAAACCCGAGCGAGATCGGGCAGGTTCGACTAGTCATAAATAAAAAATTATTACATTGGCAAACGCTGAAGGATTCCATTTGGAATTGTTGCATGATTGATCCCATTGGAAGTCGCTGAAGGATTTCTCTGGCAATCATTGGATAATTCCATTAGGAAACGCTGGATGATTCCTTTGCAAAACTCTGGAGGAATCTGTTGGAGAAACGGGAGGATTCTATTAAGGAACGCTGAATAATTATATTGGGGAACGCTGGAGGATTCCATTGAAGATACACTGTAGGATTCTATTGGGGGACACTGGAGGATCCCATTTGGAAATGCTGCATGATTCCATTACGAAACGCTGGAGGATTCCATTGGGAAACGCTGGAGGATTCTTTTAGCAATTGCTGGATGATTCCATTGGAAAACTCAGGGGGAAACGGAACGATTATATTGAGAAACGCCGAATGATTCTATTGGGAAACGCTGAAGGATTCCATTTTGAATGAATTAAATGCAGTGGCTGGTTTGCTACCCGCCACTACCAGCAACAGGCGCTATCGTATATGCGCAAACAGCAGCGTGGAGTTAACCGCCAGAAATGTGTATGGCGAAAGGCATCTAAGGCGGGTTTTCTCGAAACTAGGAACTTTTAATGAAAAACTATTTGGTACCAGTTATGTGGGAAGGTATCCGCTACTACCCCTACCAAATAGTTTTACGATGAAGGTGCCTAATTTCGAGAAATCGAGCCATGCCTTTCGCCATACTGATTTCAGAAAGTTAACTCCTTGTGTGCCCCTGTAAGGGTCTGTTCACAAATTACGTAACGCAAAAATCCGAGTTTTTGACCCCCTCCCTCCCCCTCGTAACAAAAAGTAACATTTTTGGTACCCCCTCCCTCCCCCATATAACGCGTAACTGAGAAAATTTTAAAACAATTTTTTTTCTTTCTCTGAAGCATGTGGGTTTTGGTATTTATTGAACACTGTTAGAATAGGAACGACATATGACTAAAACCAAGGATATCAAGAATGCAGCTAGTAAAAACGATAATAGAATTCAAATATTAGTTTAGCGGGACAATTCCGTCGAGAAATACAATATTCGCTTGGTGTTTTTACGCATAATTGTCCCGCTATGTGCTTGATTTTGGTAATGACTAAAACGATCACGGTAGAGCTTCAAATATTTTTTTCTTTAAAATATATTTTTTTTGCGTTATGCGTAACATTTGGTAGTACCCACCCCCTCCCCCACCTTTTAGTGTAACAAAGTATAACACAAGTTGGACCTCCCCCCTCCCCCCAAAAGCGTTACGTAATTTGTGAACAGACCCTAACTACCATCAAAGCAGGCAATTCATTGCTGCATGATTTCATTGAGAAACTCTGGAGGGTTCCGAAACACTGAAAGATTATATTGGGGAAAGCTGAAGGATTTCATTGACAATCGCTGGAAAATTACATTGGGAATTCCTGGTCTCCTGGATACTGGACGACTTTATCAGCTTTACCTGAAAGATTACATTGGGATTTGTTGGAATCAATTGGGAAACGATGGGGGATTTCACATTTCCATTTCCACATTTCACATTTCCATAGCTATGGGTTTATATATAGGAAATTGCTGGATTTCATTGGGACACACCAGAGGATCACTTAAAGATTTTTTGAGGATCTTATTTGAATTCTATTGTAATTCGCTGAAGAATTCCCGTTGGGAAAGAGTATATTATATACGGAATCCCTTAGGGGCTTCCTTCGCCTATTGCTAGACAAAGATACTAAACTACAAAGACAGAGCATGCCGAAGGCTGCTAGGTCCGAAAGTATCATCGAGTTAGACTCATAAAGACACATACACATTCATGTTTCGTGATGGGACGCAAGACACTGTAGCAGACCCCGTTTTAATCTGGTTCGACCGGTGTTTCGTCACTCTGACCAGGTTATCCAACGGATAGCTGTTGACCATGCCATTTGATCACTATTGACCGCTACTTGCTGACTAGCAAGGCAAGGAAATCCATACGTGGCATTCTTTGCTTAGGGCGGTATCCACTTTCAGGATGGTCATTAATCGCGAAAGATCGTTGAAATCGATTCTAGAAAAAAAAAGAGATCGATATGAAACATTGATTAAAATTTAATCTATTTCCACCAACACTTATCATGAGCACTTTCGGTTTTGCCAGCCGCGCTGATAAGCTCCCCTCATGCAAGAGCTCTAGATGTCTATAGGCACCATACGAATCACCGGATCTGCAAAATATCACGGAATCTGCCAGAACACCGACGGATTTGAGAACGCCTTCAGAAGAATCGAGACTTCCGGGCTGCGCCGAGAGCAGCAGCTTGGTTTTGTTTGTTTTGTTTTTACAAAATCTCGCCGCACTGAAAAAAAAACATCAAGGCGAGACATAAATTGATAAAAAAGTTTCATCCCGCCGAATCATTCTGAATCTTTTTGATTTTTTTTTAAATCTTTTCAGTGATTCGAGAAATGATTAAAGTGTCTTCCCCCCTGGTCATCCCTCTATTCCAAAAATCTGTAAAATACAGAATAATCTGTATATGTGGCAACCCTGACTGCAACGAGGTAGTGGTCGGATACAATATTCGCACTGCGTTAAGTGCGGACGTTCGTGATGTCGGAGAAGAATTTACCGTCGATTAGAACGTGGTCGATTTGGTTTTCCGTTTCTTGGTTAGGTGATCTCCATGTGGCCTTGTGGATACTTTTGCGGGGAAAGAAGGTGCTTTGGACTACCATTCCCGAGGAGGCTGCAAAGTTTATGCATCGTTGGCCGTTGTCATTCGATACGGTGTGCAGACTATCCGGTCCGATGACCGGTCTATACATTTCCTCCCTTCCTACTTGTGCGTTCATGTAACCGATGACGATTTTGACGTCCCGCAGTGGGCATCCACCGTATGTCTGCTTCGGCTGTGCGTAGAACGCTTCTTTCTCGTCGTCGGATCTCCTTTCGTGTGGGCAGTACACGTTGATGATGCTATAGTTGGAGAAACGGTCTTCAATCCTCAGCTTACACATCCTTGCGTTGATTGGCTGCCACCCAATCACACGATGGCGCATCTTACCCAGCACTACGAAGGCAATTCCCAGCTCGTTGGTGGTGCCACAGCTTTGGTAGAAGGTAGCCGCTCGATGCCCGCTTTTCCACACTTTCTGTCCTGTCCAGCAAATCTCCTTCAGCGCCACGACGTCGAAGTTGCGGGGAT
The DNA here is from genome assembly GCF_024139115.2 of Armigeres subalbatus. Taxonomy (NCBI): domain Eukaryota; kingdom Metazoa; phylum Arthropoda; class Insecta; order Diptera; family Culicidae; genus Armigeres; species Armigeres subalbatus. Next base: position 53,872,752 of record NC_085141.1, on the reverse strand, counting down.
GTAATTCATCGTAGATTATTCTGTCGCAACCTGCGAAACCTAGCGACTTGCAGTTCCATGTTCCAAGCTTCCAATCGTTATCCTTTATTCGTCGCCTAGGTCTTTGCCGATTATATCGAGTCGCATTATCTCTTATATTGTTCGTAATGATTGGTTTTCCAGGCGGCTTATTGTGCCTGCGCCGTCGTGTCAGGGCTGTTTAGTGTCCCACCTAACACCAGGATTTGGGCTTGTGCGCTTTGAGCGGCACACGGTCGCTTTGGCGGAGCCTACTATCAAACCCCTCCACATCCTCCACAGGCAGGCACCACAACTCGCAGATGCCATGGGGAGGGATCGTCAAGCCCTTGGACATAGTCCCTGCCGAAGCATGATACGCATATTTCAAAATACATGTATTTTCCATAATCGAATTTCCTGAGTGTGATACACTACTAAACTATACTGTGATACACTACTAAAAATCCACACATATTCATTGGCAAAAATCCAAAACTTATGATGTATATCAGCGCACACATGACCATTCTCCACGCGAACTACTAATACAATATATATCCATATAAACTTTATGTGTGGTCTCGAATTAGCAATTATTTAATTAATGTGTGGTTCTATATCGATAGTATTAGCACAGACAAACAGACGTAACAGCTTGAACATTTTGCTGAAAAATCCATCGCTCAACTCCTCTGCCACCACCTTGCGAGCATGTTACACGAAACAATGTTTCGTATGACATTGTCACCAGAAGGCGCTAGAGTGAAATATCAAACTCGAAGGATTACGACGCTAGCGCCTCTAGTTGTGAAAGGCGTAATCAATCAAATTCAAATTGATCGTTGAAGCCATGGTCGATGGTAATTTCTCTAGTGTTACGTCTGTTTGTCTGTGGTATTAGGGTGAAGCTATTGCAAAAATTTATAACGGCGACACATATATCACAGACAAACAGACATAACACATTGAACATCCCAAGTAACCATAAGCATTAAAACGCTGCTTTAATTCAGCTTTATAACTGCACGTAATGCTGCCCGTTTAATGCTTATCAGCTTTCAGTGCAGATACAATGCTGATATAATGCCGGAAAAGGCGAATTAGCATGCTATTGTAATGCATAGATGAAAGCTCAATTGTTGCATTAGTGATGCTTATATAGGGCTGAAAGAGAAACGTCAGATTTTCTTCGCCCGTTTTTTTCGGGCGAATTTCTCGGGCGCTTTCGAAGAGCTTTTGCGGGCAGCTGATCAGCTGTCTATATTTAATAAACAACTGACGAATCACGACAAATGATACGGATTAGAAAATTCGGGAAAACAAAAAAAATCTAATTTACCATTATTTAGTGATTCCAGTTATTTATATTATTTAGAAAGTTATGCTGATGATATTGTTTTGTTTGTTTTGTAATTTTTTCATAGAATGTTCTACCTATGGGTCTCGAACCTGGAAGCATTGCACAGGTTCCACGAAGTAGTCCTCCTTTTGCTCTTTCGGCCACGGATGCGATTTCATGTCTTGCTGCCGAAAGGTATACTTAAACCATTATCTTTTATTTGCCGGTAGAAATTGAAGTAGTGGTTGTGATGCATTCATCCGAGAAAAGTCTCACTACTACATACAGAAGTTCCAACTGATTGTTCTGTCAAAATTTTCGACTGCATTAAACACTGCTTTTATTACGATTTTAATGCTAATGTAATGCTAATTTAATGTTAATAAACATTTTATCTTGCAGCATTAACGATGCTGATATAATGTTGAATAAGAGCTTCGAAACATTTGCAGGGCTGTTATAATGCTTTGAAGCATCATTGATGCTGATTTAAAGCCTAAAACTAATGCTTACGGTTACTTGGGATTCACTCATCAAAATCATCGTCGTGCAAACACTAACGACATCTGTTGTTTTCACGCAGTTGAACAAATCGCAAACCAGATGGCAGTACTGTGTAAACGTCAAACTCGAGCAAACCCGATGTGCGCGCCACGAGTGATCGATTGGCCAACTAATGATTATTTGAACTGACCAGTAAATCAGTGAACGATGAAAACTTCACAAGTGTTATGTCTGTTTGTCTGTGCATATATCTTATACAGATATTTTTGGCAGTTTAGGAACACCGTCGTGTGCCTTCTCCTTATTTTTACTTGGATTCGTCTATACTTCACTGAACACCATCAATGTGTGAAGGCTTCGGCTACCTGATGATGGTGTTGGTTTTGGTTTGCGTGGGGAGTGCTTTCAAATTCGGCAAATCAACGTTTGAATCTTTGTTTACAAAATCAAATATTGTGGATTTACTTAACCAATGGATTCGAAGGTCGGTTCACTTGCCTATTTCAAACGTCCCCTTCTCCAGCAAGGTTTACCAAACTCAATAAATGTTTGGTAGATTACCTTGTTTTTTTGCTCCTTGTCTATCAAAACAGATGTCAAAACATCGAAAAAGAAAGAGAAGTCCGAGGAAAACAGCGAAAAACACGTGGCAGACTTGTCAGTTTTGACAGATTTTACTATGAAGATGGGTGTGAAGGTGAAAACGGCGATTTCAACGACCGTTCAAGGAGCGACTATTTCGAACGGTCGGGTCCAATAGGGAAATCCACGTACAATAAGTCATTTTGAAAATTTGGTACTGGTTTGTTTGCGATGTTTTTAGAGCCCTATTATTGATTTCATGTTGTTATGTTATAAGTGTCATTCGATTCCGCTTTTATCTCCTGTTCGTTGCCATCAGTCGCGTCGGTATGAAGCAAAGCAACCAGCTGAGCTGGGAGGGAGTGCATTAGTGCAACGCAGCAGCAACAGTTCTGGTAGCGCATTTCGATAGAGAATCGCCTCCATTGCTATTTTGGTTTAACAGGTGAAAAGTTTGTAGTTTTCGGTGATTTTATAGTGATAAAATACGAAGACAATATTTGAAAAGTGGTTAATACTGTCTAGAAATTGCAATGAGTGGGTCATCGGTAAGTAATGGTGTATTTTTGCGTTGCAATGTTTCACGCAAACTTTCAACTTTCAGAGCCACCCATCCGGAAGTGGAGGTTCGGGAACCGGTGGTCCGCCGGTATCGGTACAGGAATTCACAATTCGGGTTCCAAAAAACCTCAAAAAGAAGTATCATGTTATGCGCTACAACGCGACGCTGAATGTGGACTTTACGCAGTGGCGTACGGTCAAAATGGAGCGAGAAAATAATTTAAAGGAGTTTAAGGGTTTGGACGAGGACATGCCCAAGTTCGGCGCAGGATCAGAATTCAATCGTGATTTAAGAGAGGAAGCTCGCCGTAAACGGTATGGCATTATTGCAAAGAAGTATAGACCGGATGCACAGCCTTGGATTCTGAAGGCTGGTGGCAAAAAGGATGGAAAGAAATTCCGGGGGATTAGGGAGGGAGGAGTTGGTGAGAATGCATCGTTTTATGTGTTCACGCACGCGCCAGATGGAGCCATCGAGGCGTATCCATTAAACGAGTGGTATAACTTCCAACCGATTCAGCGGTACAAAGCTCTGTCAGCGGAGGAAGCAGAGTTGGAATTTGGCCGTAGGAAGAGGACGATCAATTATTTCTCCTTGATGTTGAAGAAGCGTATGAAGAAGGATGATGACGTTCCGGAAGACTTAGAGGAAACCAAGGGAAAAAAGGGTGGAGTTGGGAAGGCTAAGGATTTGAAGATTAGCGATATGGACGAGTGGATCGACTCGGATGAGATGAGTTCATCAGACGATGATGATGGCGAAGGGAAGCCTAAGGAAAAGGATAGCGACGACGAGGCAGATAAAAAGGCTAAGAACAAAAAAGCATTGGCCGACAAGAAAAAGAAGAAACGGGATTTAGACGAGGAAGCATTTGAGGAGTCAGATGATGGTGACGAGGAAGGACGCGAACTGGATTACATTTCGGATTCGTCTGAGAGTGAATCGGAACCGGAAGCAAAGGCAAACAAAGAACTCCAGTCGGTGGCGGAGGAAGATGCTCTGCGAAAATTGCTCACATCGGACGAAGATTCCGATGATGAAGAGAAGAAATCTGATGAAGACGAGAACAAAAAAGACGAAGAGAAGAATGGTAAAACTAAAGACAAAGAAAAGGAAACGAAGGAGAAGGATTCCAAGGAATCAAAGAAGAAGAAGAAAGATAAGAAGAAAAAGAAGAAGGTAGAAGCCGATAAAAAGGAATCATCGAGCGGATCGAGCTCGGACAGTTCCGATTCGGACGGAGATAATAGTAACTCGAAGCACAAGAAGAAACGCAAGAAGGACAAAGAAGGAGTGGGCTCAAACCTGTCCAGTGCCAATAATTCACGTTCGGCATCGCCCAGCATGTCACAGTTGGAGGGCCATAAGCGGAAAATGGCTGGTTCCAACATGCCGATGGCTGATTTCACTGGATCGGACAATAGCAACAGTCCTCTGTCAACGCCGGCCAAGAAGGCTAAAATGGACTCCGCCCCGGCGCTGCCACCAACCTTCACGGGGCTTGTTAGCAACAGTAAAGAGTGAGTATTTTAATGGATAGTATTATCTAACACTTTGATATACGGGTTGAATAGGTTTTTAATGGCAATTCCAATAATTCCCGCCCATAACATCATCTAAATACAATTTGAGGTTTATTTTCAATTCTTCATCTTTCAGCGATTACGGCATTACAGAAGAAGCGGTTCGGCGCTACCTAATGCGCAAACCAATGACCACCACCGAACTACTGACCAAGTTCAAGAACAAGAAAACGGGTGTCTCGAGCGAGAAGCTTGTGGAAACGATGACGGCCATACTGAAGAAGATCAATCCCGTCAAGCAGACGATCCAGGGAAAAATGTATCTTAGCATCAAAGTTCCCAAGTAAGTGGGTTTTTATATTTATTTTTCTTTAGGGGTTTCATAAGATATATTGCTAGCGTAATTTAATTATTTAAAGTGCGATGATCATAATACAGAGACGAAACGTCGAATGAAAACTGAGGGCTAGTTACGTCCGAAAGCATATTCGAAATCCTTTTATTGGTGGTTGCTAATCGCATATTAAGATTAAAATAAGTACTTATGAGTAAACTAAACTAACTTAAAAACCAATTTGCATGTACGACACTTTCTTCACTGTTTTTAAATTTAAAACTCGATAGACGATTTTCGTAACACGATTTTTCAACTTTCCCGAAGACCATACCCGGATGGATCCATTTCGAAGGATTTTCCGCAGTGTCAGTGTGCGCTGTCGTAGTAGATGAGAAGGCATCGACGATGTTAGCGATTCATCATCGTCACTTATCGTTGATAGGGTTGTAGTTAAGCTTTCGTTTAAACTCGTCGATAGGATCTCTGATTGCTTTTTCAAGGTTCTGCCGCTGCTTTTTCGACGAAAGGATGCTAATAGGTGGTTCAATGGCACGAATGGTGGTCCTGGTTGATGTTTTTTCAGTCGAATTGGCCTTCGATGAAGAGATGATCGTTCAAAGACCGAACTGTGCTGCTCCATGATGTTTGATCGTGACTGTTGCTAATGAGTCTGGTTAAGCCCGTTAAGTAGGAATAGGAGATGTTTGCTACTTTAGTCGTTACCTGTTAGTAACACTGGATGAACGATCAGGTACGATAGGCACGCGATTGAGGTAGAAACTCATTTGATAATTGCCTACAAGGATAATGTGCAAAAACATGTGGCGACATCGAAGATTAGCTGTCATATTGTCTATAATAAAGACAAAACTGTCTCACATAGACAGAACATGTGGCAAAATTGGGACAGTTATGTACGTAAGGACATAAGGACGTGAAATATAGATATTTGTCAATGTAGTCGGTACGAAGTGTTGGAAAAGATAATACGATCATAACGGTTTTGTTGTCGAGGGGTAAAAAGTATGAAAATAAGCCTACATGAACTTACAAAGTCGATCCGTTTTAAAGATGGGTAGGGCCGGAACAAATATTAATTTCTTCTTCTGTCCCATTAAAATTTTGATAATAAAGAGGGTGAGAAATAGCAAAATATATCGAAAAACTCCAGTTTTCTTAAGAATTATCTACGAAAGTTCAAAATATTATTATTATCCAGCTTGGTGACCGTAATATTTTTCTGTGGGCGCTGTATATTCCTCCTGATCAAACCCGGGACGTTGAGTATGTTAATGCTTATTGTCAATCATTTTTTTCAATAATCAAAACGGCCAGCACAATCGACGAAATTATCGTGCTAGGGGACTCGCAAATCGCTTGGAAATCTTTACCCACCGGTTTTTTATTTCCGGACACTGAACATAGCACTTTCCACGCTGGTGCGGAGACTCTACTCAACAGCTACTGTTCCGCCACTTCATTACAAATGAATTCTGTCGTCAATGAAAACAACCGTATTTTGAACCTCAAGATCGTGCTCCGTCCGTAGTTCAGGCTCCTGCTCCTCTGGTAAAATCGGTTGCTCATCACCCTCCATTGCTTGTGACGATCGCTCATAATGCGGCGCATGATTTCAATGCTTCAGAAGTAACTGTTTCATACAATTTCTCAAGAGCCGATAATCGAAGTATCGATGAGTTATTGTCTTCATTAGATTGGGAGAGTATTTTGGAACAAGAGGACGTCGAAACTGCGACGCGAATTTTCTCAAATATTTTATTACGTTGTTGATCGACATGTTCCAAAGACTGTGAGAGATGTCTCTGGCAAACGACTTCATTACGCAAACTGAAATCAACTAAACGAGCTGCCCTGCGTAAGTTTACAAGGGACCGTACAGTATCGCTTAGAAATCATTGCGTCAGGCTCAATTACGAGTACAAGCGAGCCAATCAAAGATGTTTTTTCCAATACGAGCAAGATATAGCGAAAGGAGTCTGGGTTTCCGTCCTCGATGCACCTGAATAATGAAATAGCCACTTCCACCCAAGAAACGTGACGTCTATTCGCAGAGCAATTCTCCAGCGTATTTACAATGAAACTGTATACAGTTACTTCTAAGTCATAACCAAGCCACCCTTGCTGCTAGGAACGTGTCATTGCACAATGGTTCGAAGGCAGCCAAAACCTCAAAAATCGAAATTCGTATTTCGGTCGGAATTATATTTTTCTCATTTTATAGAATACTTAGGTGGTTCAAATTCAAAATTTGGAGAAGTTCTGTTGAGTTTTGACTTTGTAGGGTAAGACGATATAATATGCCCCCCTAAGGCAATTCTTTGATTACTTTTTACTTTTTAATGCAATTTATGCAAACTTTATGTTATTTGGTAGTCCAGGAAGTCGCAAATGCATTGCCCGTGAGTAGTCATATAAAAATATTACAGATAAAACGTAAGAAAGCTTTTTGAAAAATTAATTTAAAAAGTCGTGAAAAAAGTGCCTGGGCAATACGCCCCACCTCAACCAAAGACGTTTAATAGCCCTTCAATAGTATTTTATCAATCCCATAATAAAAAGGCTACAAATCCTTATGCGCTTGACATTAAAAAAACAACATAGGTCCATTCAAGCAGGTGTGAATTACATTTCAATATTTTCCATACAATTTGGAAGCAACTGCTGCAGGCTCGCTGCGCTTGTGTCCAGTTGGTAAGGGCATATCGTCCTGCCTACACTGGGGAGTTTTGGCCAGTGGAACATGTTTTCGAAAATCGTTACATTTTTGAAGATGGAAGCAATTTTGTATCATATTAACCACTTACTTACTTACTTATGGATCCTGTACACCTCCGGTGGTGCAAAGGGCCGACTTGAAAGATCTCCATCCTGAGCGTTGTCCGGCTATCGCTTTAACCTGTTGCCAGGTTAGATTTCGGTCGACTTCTTTTATTTCTTTATTGAGGCTTCGCCGCCATGAGCCTCTGGGTCTGCCTCTGCTGCGATGTCCCGCTGGGTTCCAGTCTAATGCTTGTTTACAGATTTCGTTTCCGCCCCTACGTAGAGTGTGGCCGACCCAGCCCCACTTCCGATCCCGAATTTCTGTTGCTATCGGCCTCTGGTGACAACGACGATGGAGCTCATTGTTTGAGATCCAGTTGTGAGGACACCAGGCTCGAATTATATACCGCAGGCATCTGTTAATGAACACCTGCAGCCGTTGAGTGTTCTCCACTGATACACACCATGTTTCGCTAGCGTATAACAGCACAGATTTCACGTTAGAGTTGAAAATTCGTATTTTGGTGCGTTCACTTATCTGCCTGTTTTTCCAGATATTTCTTAAACTCGCAAAGGCAGCCCTTGCTTTCTTTATCCGTGCGCCTATGTCGATCTTGGTACCGCCGTCTGACGCCATTTGGCTACCAAGATATTGGAAGCTTTCAACATTCTCCACTGGTTGCCCGGCTACTGTGAAACCGGAAAGAGTCATCGTGTTTACATCCAACGATTTGGTTTTGTTGACGTTGATGAATAAGCCTGCCGAGGAGGAGCGCTCGGCAAGGTCGTTGAGCTTACTCTGCATATCAGAGCGCCGTTGCGCGAGGAGTGCAACATCATCCGCCAATTCGAAGTCATTTAGGTGCTCCATGGTTATAGGCTGCCATAACAGCCCGCGGTTTGGTTCACGGTCAATCGCATCTACCAGAATCTCATCGATTACGATGAGGAACAATAACGTTGGTGATAGAATACATCCTTGCCTCACACCAGCTACGACCCGGATAGGTGTGCAGCACTCTACACGAAAAGGCCTCGTACTGTGCCTCGATGAGGCCGATGATTTTCTCAGGAACTCCCTTGCGTCTCAGGGCGCCCCACATATTCTCGTGATTGAGACGGTCGAAAGCTTTTTCGTAGTCAATGAATACCAAGTAAAGGGACTCTTGGAATTCGTTGGCCTGCTCCAGAATTATGCGGAGCGTGACAATATGGTCCACACAGGATCTTCCGGCACGGAATCCGGCTTGCTGTCGCCGGAGAGTCGCATCGATCTTCTCCTGAATCCGGACTAGGATAATTTGGCACAGAACTTTGAGAACGGTACACAGCAACATAATGCCTCGCCAGTTATCGCATACAGTCAGGTCACCCTTTTTGGGCACCTTCACTAAGATACCTTGCATCCAGTCGACCGGGAAAGCTGCGGTGTCCCAGATATTACGAAATAAACGATGCAGTAGTTGAGCGGATGTCGTGGGGTCAGCTTTGAGCATCTCGGCTGATATGCGGTCGACCCCTGCCCGAGCAGGAGCGACGACCTCGATAACAGAAATTGGTATGAACTAGCCTTGCATAAGAGGTAAAATACCAAAAAATAATACCAAAAATTTATATGCAGAATACTTGAGGCATAACATACTTAGGTATTTCAATACCAAACGAATAATAATTGGTTATGCTTTTGGTATTGAAATTCAATTTAATAACTGAGTATGTTATGGCTAAAGTATTCTCCATAAAAATTTTTGGTATTATTTTTTGGTATTTTACCTCTTATGCAGGGCTAGTTCATAACAGAGTATGGTATCAATAGCAGTATTAGGTATTATTGAGCCAATTTCTCCTGCTCGGGTGGGGCTTTATTCGATTTCATGCTTTGGATGGCTGTTTGAATCTCTAACAGTGATGGAGCTTCGGTATTGACGCGTGTTATATGTCGGATCCTAGGCTGATCATGCCGAGGTGGTGATGTCCTGGCGGGCACTTGAAAAAGTTGTTCGAAGTGCTCGAACCAACGTTTCAGCTGGTCAGTTGGGTCGGTCAATAACTAATCATTCGCGTCTTTCACAGGCATCGTTGCATTCATCTTTGTCCTGCTTAAGCGTCGTGAGATATCGTAGAGGAGGTGAATGTTCTCGCGCTCGCTTGTCCCGTCGACATGAGCGTTTTACTTCCTTCTCAAGAGCCGCGTATCATTGACAGACTAAAACTATGGCTCCTCTGGTTTTTGATCGCTCTATCGCGGCTTTGGCTTCTCTTTACTTCTCTATCTTCCTCCAGGTCTCATCGGTGATCCATTGTTTTCTCTGGGTGCGCAGTTCGCCCAGATTGTTCTCGCTGGTGGCGATGAAGGCATTCTTGATGGCGGTCCATTGGTCTTCCACGCTGCCACCTTCCGGAATATCTGCAGCACGCGTCTCCAGTTATTCAACAAAGGACCGTTTCATCGTGGCATCTTCCAAGGTGAATACAAACAGGTGTAGCAGTATGCCAATTACATGGTTCAGCCATCTTGGATTTTTATATGGGGCAGCCACCGAGTTTGTTTATGTTTTGCACTGAAAATGAATTTTTCACCCCCGCGCTAGTCTATCCCATCTACTGTCGAAGTGAGTGAACCCTGATATAAGAACCCTGGCATCTTCCAGTCGGCGTGTGTTGAATCTTCGTCCAACTCTTTACTCCTGCGCAATGCGTAGGCGTATTTCGCCGATGAGGAGGTGATCATCAGACGCGATATCGGCACTACGTTTATTCCGTACATCAAGAAGGCTCCGTTTCCATTTTCGGCTTGATACTAAGTGAAACATTGTGGAAACCGGTTGAGAACCCCTATAACGGTATTACCATAGGAGCAGTGGTCCTCAACACGGTTTCACCTCAGGGTCGTTTTCCAACTCGATTCTCCCGGATATTTCTTCCTATAATTGGTGGCAAGGCGGACTATACAGAACAAAATGGCGGAGAACAAGATTTCTTTTAAACAATTAAGGTGATTGTTGCGATGATTTTCCTCTGGCTCGAATGAAACCTCCTTGACAGCATTGTCCATTATGCAAAGCTTCAAAGCTAGATTTATTTTATATTATTAATTGATATTTCTGTATAGGGGAAATGTTCCGATCTCAATCTCACTGTACATATATCCATCTCATCGCTAAACAAAAAAATACGGCACCAAATTCGTTGCTTCTTTCTGTCAACATGCGTGCTCACTGCTGAAAAAAATCACAAAAATAATAAACAAACCTAATTCCTTTCCATTGCTTTGTTTTTGATGGGATGGAAATAGGAGCTATGAGATGAAGTGGCGAACCGTTCCCCTATATAATTCAACTTACAAACTAGTTTCTAAGCCAAGATCCAGAGCAACATCACAACTCTTAAGCTAATGCAATTTAAACTAATATTTTAGTATGCATGTATGTATGTGCCTGTAGTACAGCCAGTGTTGCCAGATTCACTAATAATTTCAACTCTCCTCAACAGTGATTATACAATCAAGCCATGTGGTGAGTTTCAAATTCTCCACAAGGTTTTCTACTCCGATTATCAAAAGTTCGAATCTAGCGTAACAATTTTCAAACAATGCTGAAATTAAAGTCGATTGCTTAGCATAAGTAATCAAACGATCTACGGATGTTTCATCTTCATGGGCGTTGTGGTTTTCTCAATTCGTGTTCTTGAAAAATCAGTAGAAAAAACGCGTGGTTTCCAAGATGGCCGATTTGTGGCTTTATTGTATAACCACCTTAACGTGAAACAAATACAGTTAGTGTTTAGAGGCCATACATATATTGAACTAATAATTAAAATAGATTGAACCGAAAACTTTTGATTTAAATTTTTACTTTATTTCTTTCTCTATCATGAGCTCACCGTTGCGGCCGATGCAGGAAACGTTGGCATGCTTACAGGACAAAACGACTCCTCCACAGAAATTCGAAACTGCTACAGCTATTCTTCTTCTTAAGGTCTTCTTGGCTTATTCACAGGGAATCACTTCTATTAATTCTCTAATAATTCGGCTAGAGAGCGTTCACGTGTCGGTGTGGCCTATGGTGACGGAGGCCAAAGTTCCTGTCCGGGGAGTGGTACAATTTCGCGCGCGTTTTTCACATAGTGGCTAATCAAGCGAGCTTGCACCCCATAGAGGCCGGAAAGCCACAGATTTGTCAGATACCATTGTTCTTCATTCACAATACTTTCCGGTTAGCCACTTCTTACACTGCAGTCTACTGTTCACCACTTGCTCGCTTGATTCCAAAGTACGGTTTTATCATCACCGAGAAACTAGCCCGGTCAGAATTAACTTTGAAATACTTGGTGCACTATTCCAACCGTTAGTGGTGATATCACGATGATCCGTGCTTTAGAAATAGTTTAACTTTAGGTGATACATTTTAATGGTATTTTAGACTGTGGATTTTTAGATTATAGTTATGTCACACCTTTTCGTTTGTAATTTTAGATTGTAAGTTTTAATTTTATTAACTTTGAAAAGTACTTTTACTTAAAACTTTTGGAACTTTCGCGGACAGTATGTTGACGAACAGTGTCGCGTACTCTATCTTCACTCCTCCGGACTTTTAAATTATACAAGAGAGCGACCCTATTGGGAGATCCCTTTTTATATCATTCCCTCCTCCCTAATTTCATGCCAATGACGTGGCAATTCCCAGACGATGATGATGGCGGCCAAGAAGATGATCATGATAGTAGTAGCGATGATGAATGCACGAACACTAACAGGAACCTTACACTATAAAATATTTTGATTGATATCCTATACTAATTTACATGTTTACTCCGACACTGGCTGCATGCTAAGCCTTAACAATTTTTTTGTTTTTTGGATTTTTGACAAAATTTCTTGGGTTAAACACAAAATAAACATCACTCAAACACTTGTAAAAGTGGAGACAGACATTTATTTTACATTCAGACATTTACAACAACACAAGACATTTATAACAATGTTCTATTTGGGCTAAACCACTAACTGGCCTTCCCACCAAGTATTCTATTGTGACCCGAAAATGAACGGTCACAGGCTGATGCAGATGTGGTCGATTTGATTTTCTGTAAAGCCGTCACGGGAGACCCACGTGACCTTGTGGACCGGTCGATGAGGGAAGAGCGATCCCCCGATCACAATGTCGTTATTACCACAAAATTCTGCGAGCAGCTCTCCGTTTTCGCTCATTTCTCCGAGACCATGGCGTCCCATAATGCGCTCATGGTTTGAGTTGTCGGATCCGATCTTCGCATTGAAGTCGCCCAAACAGATCTTGATATCGCAACGGTTGGCGCATAACATTGGATTATAGTAAGGTTTCGGACCCGTGTTCTAAATCTGGCAACGATTATCCTTTCACTTATAGGTTCCCACTTCATAAACGCAGAGTGTGCCTGAGCGCTTAGTAGGAAGCCAACTCCGCGATGCCGGGGAGCGTGTTCACCTCGTAAACCAGAGTATAGCAGAACTTGTCCCGACGGCGTTCTGTGTTCTCCAAAGTTTGGCCAACGGACTTCACTCAGTCCCAGGATCTCAAGCTTCATGCGGCGTGCCTCATTGGCAAGTTGTGCCAATTTACCCTGCTGGGCTATGGTTAAAACGTTCCATGTTCCTATTCGTGTCCGTTGTTTCGCGCTAAGAGTCGTCGCCGTAAAATCAGTCCGTATTCTTTCATTATCGGATTCTCGAACAAATTGATGTTTCGGGAACATTAGGTTGTTGGCCCAAGGTTCCCTATCCACCGGGATGGGGCTGCCATCTTAGGTATAGCTTCCGGGGAATAGCATTTCATACTCAGCCGCTGGATGCCAGAACAGACGCTGTTGGAGCCGCACCTCCTTGATGAACAGACGCTCGGTCAGTCGGGTCAAATTTGTTTAAAGTCCCACCCAACACCAGGACTAGGCTAGTGCGCTTTGAGCGGCACACGGTCGCTTTGATAGGGCCTGCTTGGGGACACATGCAGCCTTTTATAGGAGTTCAACAGAGCCCACTGTCGAACCCCACCACATCCTAGGCAGACCCACAGGACGCACCCTCTCACTCTAGCTGATGTCAGAAGGACAATAGTGCCCAGGCTGCACTACCAGCTAAGTACGCAACCCTTAGCTGGCGGTCAATTGTCATCGGAAGACCCGTGGAAGCGTGAGTATTGGAACTTGTGAGGACCAGAGCTATGTTAGGCGCCCCTTCCCGGATGTCAACTCACCATTTCGCAGCCCTCTATATCATACTGGGAAATGTTATTTTGTTGCCCAACTGAGTGTTCCAGTGCAAGTTTTGCGGACAGCATGCAAGCGTCGCTCCAGAATGTTGAGCAAACAAACATGAAAAGTTACATCAAATCTGTAACTTTTTGTATTTTGCTATTATTTTCATTGTGTAATACAAAAATACTTCCACATTCACATAGTATGATGGGTTTACAAATACTCATAGGTACCAACTGATTTTGACCCTTAGTTATAGTTATAGTTTTCTAGAAATCAAAGGGGGCGTTTTGGCCAGGCGGGGCGCATTATACCGTCATACCCTACACCATTTTTAATTGAACATGATTGTTGATTTCCCATTAAAAACGCTGTTTGACAAAGCGTTTAGATCAGCATCGTACGGACTTAATTACATCGCTAACCCCAATATTACTTCAAGACTGCATTATCTGGGTCTTAAATAGTATGCCTATGTCAAATATAGGTGACAGAACTAAACTTAAGTTAACTTTATATTCAAATTTAATTAAAATACTCACATTTTTTTTATTAAAGTGCTCCAAAAGTATAGGCGCAAATGAGTACCCATAATGATTCTGTGCTCATTACAAACCTTAAAGCAATGGCTTTCTATTAATCACTATTTTGTTTTGCGAAAAGTTGCGATAAGCTGCTTTTTTAACGTTTTAGTTTGAAATGTGTTTAGTATTTTTTGGTCTTTTTCTATTTGAAACGTTACAAATGTGTATTTTTTGTTCACAAAAACCTTAAAAATGCCTTTGTTTAATTATTAGATTGAAGTGCCTGAACTCCAAAATCTGCTCAAGGCATCCGAGATTCTACAAATTTTAGTGTTTTCCACACGAATTTTATTGTAGGAATTTTGTTTTTGTCTATTATTCCGAAATATGTGCGGTAAGACGCGCGGCTACAAAGCAAGACCATGCTGAGGGTGGCTGGGTTCGATTCCCGGTGCCGGTCTAGGCAATTTTCGGATTGGAAATTGTCTCGACTTCCCTGGGCATAAAAGTATCATCGTGTTAGCCTCATGATATACGAATGCAAAAATGGTAACCTGGCTTAGAAACCTCCCAGCTAATAACTGTGGAAGTGCTTAATGAACACTAAGCTGCGAGGCGGCTCTATCCCAGTGTGGGGATGTAATGCCAATAAGAAGAAGAAGAAGATGTATTCATGTTGAAAAATTTTCTAGAGCATATGAAAACTCAAAGTATTAGATATGAGCATAGTTCATCACTTTGCAATCAAAATGATTCTACCTATAAACAGTTTCATGTTCTCATGTTTGAGCTCGAGCTAAACTGTAACACACTATTTTTGCCAGCAATAGACAATGTTGGTACTGATATTTGAACTGAACAGCTGAAGCGAAACAACTTATTGAACAAGCGACGCGACGCCATCAAACAAATCACACACTACTACTATATTTGACTTTGATTAAACGATAACATTTGCTATTTCAACAGTCATTCAAATTTTTGAGAGTTGATTGTAATTGAACAGAGTACAATCCGTTTGAAGTTTGTATGATATTTACTACGACAACAGTAACTAGTCAAGAGACAGCATTCCGCAGCACTGTCCACTGACCTTTAACATATATTATTACATTGTGAACAAAAGAAATTTAGCAAGCAAATATATCGTCTTTTGTCTCGTCTTGTCTTAGACCATGGACAGCCTGTATTAAACAAGCAATTATTTATAGCTTTTTTGTGGAATATCTTCACTTGTCATAGGACGAGTTAGTACTACCCCATTTAATTCCACCACTTGATCCAAATACGAAACACTGAAGATGGCGTTACTGTTGGAGTCGAAATACGTATCTGTAAAATAACAATCAAATGTTGGAATTAAATGGAATAGTACTAACTAGTTTTATGGCATGTGAGATCGTCTTTGTTGCGAAACGATCTGTTTTCAAAAACCGAATTTAGCAGTAAAATGAAAGTATTTACTATTAACAGAGATGCCGAAAAACGGCTGTATATTGCCAAAGCAATGCTTCCAACACCCACGATCAAGTCTGCATTTGACAAAAAGCCTCAAAATACCATGATACAAACGTAAAACCTACTTTTAGGAATATTTTGAGGTTTTGGCCATCCTTTGT
Organism: Armigeres subalbatus; assembly: GCF_024139115.2. Classification (NCBI taxonomy): domain Eukaryota; kingdom Metazoa; phylum Arthropoda; class Insecta; order Diptera; family Culicidae; genus Armigeres; species Armigeres subalbatus. The sequence continues at coordinate 53,856,750 of NC_085141.1, read as the reverse complement.
TCTAGAGCGAACCACTGTGCATTGGTTGGACAAACCTTGGACAAACGCTTGGTACATTCGATGTGGATGCGGATGCAATTTCCAAGGCTGCATCTCAACTGAAATCATCGAACAGTCCCGGTCCAGATGGGATTCCAGCATCGTTCTTGAAGAAACATATCTCCTGCTTATTAGTACCGCTTCAGCGCTTGTTTCGTTCGGCTTTATCCAGCGCACACTGGGGATTTTCAAAAGCAAAAGGCTCGAAATTCAATTACTCCAGCTGACACTGCAAAATTTCCAGAAAGTATATGTTTCGTGAAGGAAAAAAGTGCGATTAATCGATTGCGCGTGGTTTCGTGGTGGGCAGACAACTTTAAAGTGCCCATTTTGCCTCAATTCCCCAAAAAATCAAAATATTCCTACAATGCTTTGAGCTGACGCTGATATTTCTTCAAAAAATATATATTTCTAGAAGTGCGATGAATCGATTGCGCGTGGTTTCATTCTGGACCGACCACTCTAAAGTGCCCATTTTGCCCCAATTCCCGCAAAAATCACAATATTTCTTATATGCCTTGAGCTGATGCTAATATTTCTTCAATAAATATATGTTTCCTGAAGGAAAAAAGTGCGATGGAACGTTTGCGCGGGGTTTCGTGCTGGTCAGACCACTTTAGAATGCTCATTTAACCCCAATTCCCCTAAAATCACAATATTTCTATTATGCCTTGAGGTGACGCTGATTTTTCATTAATCGAGATAATCGAACTCGTCATCTCCGGATTGGCAATCCTACGCCTTTGCTCGCAAGGCCAGCTGGAGACTGAACATTTTAAAGTGCACTCCTTGAAATTTTCGATAAACTTCTTTTTGAGATGAAGAAGAATTTCTGGTGAAGATTCGGAAGAACTTGTCGAAGAAATTCATAAGAATGTAAAAAATGAAAATATGAACATTTTTTTCCACTGAAAATTGTATGTATTTCCCACGGGACTGTTTTGAATTTTCAGACAGAATTCACATGGAATTTTTTTCGGATTTTTAAAGATTTTTTTTTCGGAATTTACACTGGAGATGTTTTGTTTTTTTTTCATTAACAATTTGTAGCAATATATCCAAGCAAAATTTTTCAGAGAGAATTGTTCAAAAATCATTCTGAGTGCCAGCACTTCAGCAGGATTGCAAGAAGTAATGCCAAGGTTTTTACAGGAACTTTCTTTACTGGATTTTTCACATTTTTCAAAATTGTAGCTGCAGTCCGCTGATGCAAAAGTGTCTGCGGCATGATGCCAAAAACCATCTTTTTTTTTATTTTTCCATTTTTCTTTCCAAATTTGTTTGTGAAAATTGAGACTGATTCGCAACCTGTTTTTTCGTTTGTTTTTTTTTATGGAAATAGGATCTAAGGCTAAGATGGTCAAATAACGCAGATATGCATCGACGTTGCCACCGACACTGCGTTACTAGTTTTTCTCGATGCACACCTACGTCTTTTTAACGCTGAGTTGAAAAGACGCTACGTGGGCATCGGCGCTTTGCGTTTAATGATTAAATCATTAAATTTTAATGATTTGTATTTTTTACACCGCTATTGTTATTCACCAAAAGTTTTTCGTGAAAAAAAAAACCACGTGGTTCGAGAGCAACACCCCCCTCCCCCCATGTGGCTTATCGTGGTCATTTTCCAACCCCCCCCTCCCCTCATATATGACCACGTGGTTTCTGGACGGCCCCCAAAGCGATCGTGTGCCGCTCAAAGCACACAAGCTTAAGATATAAAATTATAAAACTTAAGAATCTTTGTTACAATGACAGAAAAATCTACAAAGCATTCGAATATGGTGAAAGTATTAGGACAAAACTTAGGCAACATTCGCACTCACAACGGAGATTGCATTAAAGAAATATTTGCCTGGTGTTTAGTTAGAATGTGTTTTTAGGATAAAAAAACTATTTTACGTTTAGAAACCAGTTCGTATCAGAAAACATTTCTCTTGCAGCACAATTCTGATCGATTTGGTTGCTTCTCAAGTCCCTTTGATTTTTTAAATCTTTCGTTTATTTTGGAGGCTCAATTGCCGTGAAGCGTTACGGAGCCGAAATCAAGTTTAACAATTCATTTCTTAAATCTTATACATAATGTTAGTTTTGGGGAACCGAAAGACTCGCGGTTTGGTCGAGGTTAGGGAATACAATAATATAGTAGGAAAGGAAAGGAATTTAGGGTGCTTAAGTAATTAGGTTGTTGATGTTCACATAGTTGACATTCTTGGCGATGTTTCACATCTGTAACGGGACAAACATTTTTTTTGGGAGACAACAATGAGAGGAAGACATACGAAAGGGGTTAACGACAGACATTCACCCAAAAAACAAATCTGACAATTATTGTATAAGATCTGGGCATATACAATTCTGTAAGCTTTTAATACGAATATTGTATTAAAATAATACAAATCTGTATTATTTTAATACAATAATTGTATTGAAATAATACAGATTTTGTATATGCCCAATTATTATACAGTTTCTGCAAGGTTCTTATGCAGAACTGCATTAAAATCTGCCATCCGCTGGTTGGGTGTTGAAATGGACAACGAGAGGAAAACATTCGATATGGGGTACGACAGACAAGGGGGTGGGCAGACTAAGATCACAATCGTACGGTTGATCGAGATCAAGACCCACCAACACTTCTCTAATAGGCTTTGGTTGTTTGCCTCGGACCCGGAGATGTTCAGTTAATGCAGATCTGGGGCCGCGATTCTCCTCGCACGCCTATACGACATGATCAATGTCCTGATAATCCTCGCCGCAAACACAGAGATTGCTTTCCGAGAGCCCCACTCTGAAAAGATGTGCGTTTAAAGTGTAGTTATTGGACATTAGACGACACATGGTTCGAATGAAGTCTCGCCCAATATTCAATTTTTTTAAACATGGACGCTTCGACACCTGCGGGCGAATTGAATACAGCTATCTACCCAGCTTCCCATTTGTCCATTTCTGCTGCCAGCCGATCAAGGTTTCCTGACGAACTAATGAGAAAAAATCATCGAAGGTGATTTGCCGATCGTAAATATCACCTTCCATAGCACCCACCTTAGCCAAAGAGTCGCTTTCTCATTTCCCGGGATCGATGGTGATTGTGAATGACCGTTTTGATAAAGCACTCAAAGCTTTCCGTATCTCGGTTAGAAGATACGCTGAGTGCTTTACAGGTTTCATTGACCGAATAGCCTCCAGGGTACTTAGACTGTCGGTGAAGATAAAGAAGTGGTCAGGAGGAAGGGATGCAATATGCTCAAGTGAATAGTGTACAGCATCTAGCTCAGTGGTTTACACGGAACTAGGCTCTCAGCTTAAAGTAGGCGCTATGAAAAACGTTAAAAACACCGAAACCAGTGGAGTCATCCATTTTTGACCCGTCTGTAAAAAAGCTTCTCTCGTCGCTGGCATGCCCGTATTTGTTTGCAAATAATGGAGGTGGGGCCCTCCTTAGCCGTGCGGTAAGATGCGCGGCTACAAAGCAAGACCATGCTGAGGGTGGCTGGGTTCGATTCCCGGTGCCGGTCTAGACAATTTTTGGATTGGAAATTCTCTCGACTTCCCTGGGCATAAAAGTATCATCGTGTTAGCCTCATGATATACGAATGCAGAAATGGTAACTTGGCTTAGAAACCTCGCAGTTAATAACTGTGGAAGTGCTTAATGAACACTAAGCTACGAGGCGGCTCTGTCCCAGTGTGGGGATGTAATGGCAACAAAGAAGAAGACCTCCGCACGAAGAAAGTCTGGTATTCCATGAACCTCCTGCTTCATGGACATATCAAAAGTGACAGAGGAACTGTAAGAGTCTAAGAAATTAGCACGATTGGTGTCAATCGAAGATGGCCTTACCTCCAGCGTCATATACCAGTGGTAAATACTCATGAATCGAGATTGAGGGTTTTGTTCGAGCAACTTCTCGAAGTTGTCAATGACCAATGGATACAGAACCTCACAGCGGATGAGGAACCGGAGCGATAATTCCGCGAAATGATCTGCCAGAGGCAGTACTCCCGCAAGTACTTCCAGACTCATCGTATGAGTCGAATTCATACAACCCAACGCGATACGGAGACAGTGGTATTGAATCCGTTGAAGCTTCAGCATATGTGTTTTAGCCGCGGACTGGAAGCAGAAACTACCGTATTCGGGAACCGACAAAATGGTTATTCGGTACAACGTGATAAGATCGTCGGGATGCGCTCCCCACCAAGTTCCCGTTATCGTTCGCATGAAATTGATTCTTTTCTGGTATTTTTGTGTCAGATACACAATGTGCTTCCCAAAGGTACATTTCGAGTCGAACCAGACCCCGAGGTATTTAGAAGACATGCTATGAGTGATTGCCTTACCCAACAGTTGGAGCGGGAACTTTGCCGGCTTATGTTTTTTTTTGACAGCCATCTCAGTTTTCTCCGGAGAGAATTCAATACCCAGCGTTAAGGCCCAAGTAGACAAATTGTCCAAAGTATCTTGCAATGGTCCTTGCAGATCAACCGCTGTTGGCCCCGAAACGGGTACAACACAATCATCTGAAAGCTGTCTCAACGAGCAATTTGGCATGAGACATTCATCAATGTCTCTGACGTAAAAATTGTAAAGAAGAGGGCTCAAACAGATGGGGGAGACCCATGTAGCTTCATGAAGTTGCCGAGTCACCATGAGAAAAACTCATACGCTATGGAAAAACGCAAACTTCGTCCGATCAAGTGAGATCAAGGTTTTTCTGAATTGTTTTGGGACCCCAAACAACTGTGCAAAATATGGGCTCGATTGGTTGCGACCTCGCATGCCGCATCGCTTTTTAAATTTACATGGAGATTAGTATGGGAAAACGTACTTTTTTACATTTTTGCTATTAGCGGCTTCAATTTATCATCAATCACGTGACTCAATACGTTAGCATATAGTCTGAAAGATGCCGAAAGACTTTGCCGAAGAAGGTACGTAGCTGGAAGGTCTACAAAAATTTTATTACATTTCGAAAATTGATTGTTCAAACCATATGCAAGAAATCAATGTTTCTGCCAACACTACCGTACAACCTCATTTCATTTCATTCATTCATTTATTTAGTCTACATCTATACAGATAACACTGAATCAACAATTTGACGCCACAATACACGGTTCGAGGCCGCATCTCTCCATCCTCGAATACGCCCCACGCCCCACGTACAACCTATGGTTATCGAATAGCAAAACCCATCTTCCTTCTCATCGGATTTTTTTTTTCTTCTTGAAATAATTCCGGATAGCTCCCATTAGCTCTAAAGCCCTATAAGATCAATTATTTTGAAATAACACTCAGTTAAATTATTGGTCTACGTAGTTCAGCAGTGCTGGCAGAATAAACGATTTTTTGCATATGGTTTGAACACTCAATCTTCGATTATAACTTTTTTCGTGGACGTTCCAGCAACGTGCCTTCTTCAGCAAAGTTTTTCGGCATCCTTTGAATTATACTTTAACGTAATGTGCCACTTGGTTTACGATGATCTGAAACCTCTAGAAGTAGAAATGCAAAACTAAACGTTCTCCCATATTAATTTCCATACAAACTTCAAACGTGATGCGGTAAGCGAGGAAGTAACCAATCGGTCCCAAATTCTGCACAGTTGTTCAGAACCCAGAATGGCTTCGAAAAACCATTGATTTGAAAAAATGATTATGACGCCCCACTCTAATATATATACTTGCGCAAAGAGTGAAACCAAATCTACTATTGAACTGTCAAACCGTCTACCTACCAAAAACAAATGCTTGTTGGTAAGGCGGAAGTATTGTTATCGTCTAATGATTATTATTGCGTTTTAACAAGAATTGAAATGAATTAGATTTGTTTTAGAAACAGCTTCAAAACACTTCAATACACCCCCCAATAATGTAGCAACAAGAAACTCACGTGTTTGCAATATGTGGGTTAGTTGATTATCGAAGTGAAGAAGTGAACCGTGAAGTAATTTAAAGGGTTGAACAAAAATGAAAGTTCACAGAACATTGTACGATGATTAAATGAACTTTTAGATGGTTTTCGGCTTATGCGATTCGATCAATAAATCCAAAATTACACAATCCAACTCCTAATAAATCAGCCGAATGCTAAGTAAAAGTTCATTGATTTAATTTCTCGGTTAATGAAACGCTCTTTTATGTTTCAGATTTTACAGTAAAGACAAATTTACAATGGTCTATCAAACATCACAATTTCGAAAATCTGGTCATTTGTGTGTAACATTAATAAAATATTGGTCCACATTAATGTTATTGGTCCACATTAATGTTAGATTGAGGGGCCCTCCTTAGCCGTACGGTAAGACGCACGGCTACAAAGCAAGACCATGCTGAGGGTGGCAGGGTTCGATTCCCGGTGCCGGTCTAGGCAATTTTCGGATTGGAAATTGTCTCGACTTCTCTTGGCATAAAAGTATCATCGTGTTAGCCTCATGATATACAAATGCAAAAATGGTAACCTGGGTTAGAAACCTCGCAGTTAATAACTGTGGAAGTGCTTAATAAACACTAAGCTGCGAGGCGGCTCTGTCCCTGTGTGGGGATGTAATGCCACTAAGAAGAAGAATGTTAGATTATGCTAAATTTCTTCCTAAACAAATTTGTATACGTCCAAAATGTGACGTTGATTGATGATAGGCTGCAGAGCCTACAATTGGCGCTGTAGGCATAAAACACGCTGATAAATTTTCACTCAATATGGACATGAAAAAAGTTTTTGTTAGACAAACTTTTTTTCCTTAAATATGTCACAGGAACATTATTCCCAGAAAAGTTAGATTATTATAATACCTATCGGCAGAAAAAATTTCATCGATTTCTGAAATGAGGTTTTTTTGTAATATCGGTTTTAATTTTAAAACTTTTTTTTTAGTGTAGAAATCGGTTTTTTATTTTTTGGTTATTTTTCTAAAAAACTTCAGGGAATTTCATGACAGTACATCGATTTAAAAAAATCAATGAAAAAAAAATTAGGCCCTCGCCAAATGATACTTTTGACAATTTTTGACAAACTAAGTATGCAGAGTGGCTTATATATATTCTATATAAACACCATATCTTTATGCCCACCAAGTTTCATTCAATTCTGAGATAGTGCTGCCAACCGCTGGTCGAGTTGGCGTGAAATTCGTCTTGTACTGGTACCCAGATTTGAGTTAAGGAACCCGAACCCAAATTAGAGTAACCACGGTTTTGCTGAATCTGCTCTACGAAAACGGTAGTCACTATGGTCAAAATGTTACCAGACTACAGTACGATTATGGTTCAGTACCGTTATTATTATGGTACTACGCAAGGTACTACGTAAAAAATTTTGTATCGGTCTTATTGTTTACAGAAAAAAACCCTCATTTACCCTTCTAGTAATATCTAATATAATCGCCTTTCTCATAATTACCAATCTTTATTGGTACGGTGCGTCATTTTCGTCATAAAACTTTTTAACGCTACGGCCAAACAGTAAAATGCTGTTCTGCCGCGATTCGCATAAGAGTCCCATGTCGATTTATTTATGTTGATTTATTTATTTATGCGAATAGGGGCAGTGTTGTGCTCAAATACGCTTTGATCAATTTCGAACGCAACGTGTTGCGAGAAAATGGGTTATAGATTACTAAAATGAAAAGTTGACTAAATTTGTCATGCTGATTGGAATATAATATAACACTATGAGCTTTCGGCCTTTCGGTACAACTTTGTTTTACGAGAAAGGCAAAAAAAGTAAGTCACTGAAATGCGGAAAATATTTATAGCTAATATAATGTGACCAGACGTTAAATATTTGTTTGGCCCAAAATCTATGCGGAATGCACTTCTTTTATGTAAATTTCCAAGCCAGTGACGTAATACAGATAGGAGTCCCGCGTTTCGCAGGACGCAGGCTGGTCACATTAAGCTAATATAAGACAATATAAGAAATAATCATTCAGCAGAGGGAATCTCATTAGTAATATTATTATGATCGAGATCTTGTCAAATATAGTTTTACCAAATTTCGATAAATTTTGACAGACTTTCAAAAGAATTAACGATTTATTTATTTTTTTTTATCTAGATCCTCATGAATTGTTGAAAAAATGCACAGCTCGGCAATAAAATGGTAATAACTGCTTGGTTGTTGCATCAGAAGTAGCCTTATGAAGAATGTATTCTACAAAAAGCTATAATTCCGATGAGCACACAAGAAATTGAAGAAAAGTGTATTCCAATAGCCTATTTACATATTTTGTCCTGAATGCATTATTGTTACTGTAGAGTTTTACCATCCTCTCATTGTTCCTCCATTGTAGGCCTCATACATACTCCACTTATGACTTAAACGGATGATTTATACTTTCCAACACAAGGATCCTCTTATGGGAGCACTCGAGGAGGAGAGGAGGCACTAGATTTGTCAAACCTCTATTTGCATATTTTATTACCGGTCCCAAGACAGTCTGGCTCCAGCAGACCAAACCCATAATCTCGATAAGCTCTTTTCTCTTACCATCGAGAAGTATAAATACAGCCACATCAGGATCCCGAACTGTTGTCTACACAATTCCGCAAACAATGTCCTTGCAAACAAGTTACGAACATGATTCCGGAAATTCCAAAATTTCGATCCCGCCGCATGGCACAACACTCATAAATGTCACGCTACAGGCAAATCGTCCTGACGAAAAACGAAAAAGGTTATTGCTGGGAAATTCCCAGCTCCTGGCAGCAACTTGATCCGATTGAAATTAGCTGAACTCTGCTTTACTTTCTCTTTCTCTGGCCTCTCGGCAGCGTGTATCGTTCAGGTCGAGCACCGTACAGGGAAGGTGTTATACCGTTGTGTCCGGATGGTGGCAAGCGTCGACCTGAGATCAGGGTTTTTCCCATCAATGGGACGAGGGTTCTTCTTTTTCTTGCCGAAAGGTCAAATGATCGTGGAACAATCCGAGTTGTGGGATAGGTATATGGAAGGCAAATAATGCCGGGATAATGGGCGTTGGTGGCTTCTATCGTTTGGTTGTGTCCACCGTACCTGTGCTTCGGAACGAATAAATTGGCGGTAGATTTTTTTAGGAACAGCTTAAAAGTGTGTTTTTTATTCGCCATAATACATATCGAGAACAAGATTTTTTTTCGAGGATGCTTGTTACTACACATAAGTAATAAAAAAGGCAAACAAAACTCCTATAATTCTGTTTTTAAACAAAATTTTGAATCTCGATGAATTGATTGATGATTTCGTAGAAATATGTATAGACTGTTCCTCTGTTTACAGCTGGAATAGAATATTTATTAATATATTGCTTGAAATATGGAACATTACAATGACAATTAAATACGGTCTGATTAAACTTTGAGTATGATCTCGATATTAAGGTGCAAACGATATACAAAAAATATGATAGGCTCGTAAGAAATTAATCATATAATGAATGATTAAGTTTTACAAGTGAGAATAAAAGAATTCAACACGAATCCGGGATTACTTTACATCGGTTCACCCGAGCTCGTGTAACGATAGTTATGACGTTTATGGTTTATGACTTATTCTTGTGGGTTACTTCTTGCAAATAGAGGCAAAATTTGCTTTAATTTTTTCAAGTGATGCAATTACATAACTGTCCCATATGAAAAGAAAACTCAGTAAAAAATTATTTGTCTGAGACATATTGTCTCTGAAAAGGTTTCTGGAGATTGAATGGAAAATCCTCAGCATATATTTTCAATACGTAAGTGTATTATAGCGTCATCATCAGATAAAAAATCGAAGATTCTGATTTGTTTCTTTGCTACCTTCTAAGTATCGCAGATTTCTAAAAGCATTTACCATTTTGACCTTGTTGATGCTAGGATGTCAGAAGAATAAGAACTCAAATGCTAAGAAAACTAAATTATTGAAAATCAGGAGGTCTTCTAGCTTCCCACCTCTTAGGTTTTTTAACTGTTTCAACTTCTTATGCATTCGAAATAATTTACGGTCACTCCCAAAAAGATTTTAAAGGAGTCACCAAGGACTAATTTATAAATACCGTTTAATTCAATTAATGCGCTTGTGAATATATATGTGGGAACATTAATGACATTCTCACACAGTGTTTATGTACTTCACCCTGTTTTTTTTAAAGCAAGTAACTAGTTCATTTATTGAAAAAAATGTTTTTGTTTGGATACAATTGGTTGTTGCATTTCAAATAGATGACATAAAGGGAAACTATTGTCTAAATACCATTGGGTTGGTAAGTTGGGATTTCTTTGATGTAACTATTTTAAAAATAATACTCAAAATAAATACAATGATATTGTGCAACAAATTGTTACTCTATTTGAATAACCAATTAAACTTCAGAAGTGAAAAAGTTATGATTTTTATGAATGAATATAGGCTGTTGGTAAAACAAACGTTCCACTTTTCAATAGACTTCGATAAATACAAAAATAACACACTCATCCTTCTGTCACGCCTTATTTTGGCAACCCTCAGTTAAAGGATCCTATAAGAGGAGGCAAATTAAATTACGATTCTTTCAATTTACCCGACTGTCTACCTCTTAACCCCAGGAAATCATCATCTATGGGTATTGTCCTTTCGGCATTGCCATCGATAAACCAGGTAAGTGTTCCATGAACAGTTACTCGCTAGAAAATGGGTAGAGTTGGAAAATGTCTTCTATAAAATAGCCTGATCTGGCAGCAAACAGTATCATTCGTTCTTCTGCTCTGCACCGAATCACTTCGTCACCAAGCACCATGGAAGCCAACAACTACCCGCTCATTCGTCGTTCGGTCACCCAACGGGGCTCGATCCGGTCATCGAAACGACTGATGCGATCTTCATCCGGAATTTCGCCGCTCGCCAGAAACCTGCTCAGATCGCTACATGAGCAGAAACGCGCCGCTTTGGCCGAGAAGCGTGCCCGCCGGTGGGAACTCTACTCGGTCGTCAATCAGCCGCTTATGGCAGAACCTGAATCATCCAGTACCACCGGGACAAATGAAGAAGATCAGATTGTGCCCAGCTTGGTACCCGTCGTTATCCGTGACGAAACGGCGAAGACGTTCGACGAACCGTCGCTGTACGCCGATTCCGGCAGGTACGAGACACAAAGCAAATCCAGCAAAAAGAAGGGATTGATCCGGTTTCGAGCCGTGAAGAAGCACGTGTCGCAGGCCGTTACCAGAATGTTTTTGCGAAAGTCTGACAAACATCAGGTGGCGGAATCGTCGGGTGCCGATCAAATGAACCTCAAGTCGTTCCGGAGGTACCCGAGCACCGTACTGTAAGAGTAGGTTTTTGTTACTAGTTATACGTTAGTTAAGGACATGTTATATATTAAGTGGAGTAACCAGTGGATCTGATTGAATAATGCGAGATTATTTGAAGTGCAATAAATTGATATTAAGATATAAATAGAATAAAAATTATTTAAATTCGGAAAAATTTTCTCAGACTTTCTTCAACAACTTTAAACACATCTTCACGAGGCACATTATGGCATCCGTATCACACTCGCTACCCGAGTATATGTACCCATGTATTTCGTATTAGTAGAGTTAATGGTCAAGTCTATCTTCACCGTCCCTTTTGCAGTGTGAATGAAATCGATGTTCTCTACAAAGCCCATGACCACTGCCTTGTGGCATAATGGAAGCTTTACTACTTACTACACCCTCTGAAATAATTATAACGGCATAAAATGATCTTCGAACAAAATGGTCAAATTTGAGGATCAACTTGATTTCCAACGATTAGATTGAAATATATTTCGCGTCCCAGCTTAAAATTACGCAAAATTTCAGTCAATGAATGTTATAATTATATATTTTAATTGAAAAGGCACGTTTCTTATATGAAGCCTCATATAAAAGTGGTGGGTGTATATTTATTTAATTTCATCTGTAGCGTTGACTCTTCACGCAAATTAATAAAAACAAAATTAGCGGTAATAGAGTCGGTGTACCAATTGTCGCCTTACATAAGAACAACTATTTTTTTTAAAAATAAGTAAAATGCATTTGGGTGGACTTTATATATCGAGCGAAAGGTTTTACTTCCTGCTCTTTAGAACAGCTGTGAAAACCACAATAAAATTGGTTATTATCCTCAAAATTGATTAATCCATAATAGGAACGCATGAACCAGTTGTTTCTTAATTTTGGTTCCTTATTTGGCAAATCCCATTGTTTTCTTATGGGACTGGCCAAATTGGGACCACTAGTGCGACAACTGGTACAAAGAACGTAAAAAATTAAGCAAAATCAATGTTTGCTTTGCTTTGCTTGTTTTGGAGGAAATCAAAGGTGTTATCGTAGCATATGAATATGCTTTATCGATATGAACTTAGTTTGCGGTGGTTTTATTGGTCATTTGGCATACAAAGCACTAGTGCGACAACTGGTGCTGTAGCCACAACTGGTACATCTAGCCTACATTAGATATTTATCACCAGAGTGTAAAATAATCGATTTTTTTGGTGAAGACCACTTGTCAGCTCACTTCCAGGCACATTCATTTTCGGCTCTGGACTGTCAATATTCAGTTAAATATTAGTCATTGAATATTTATGCACATTCTACAAATCGTTAAATCTAGACCAACATTTGAAAAGGGCGGAATTCCATTAACATGAAACCGAGAAAATTGCTCTCCAAGTTTCGAGCTTGTAAATCAATTCCTATTTAGTGAATATTCAATAAAAATTGAACTTTATGCATATTATAGATGAAAACTACCTTTCTCTTCGATGTGCTATGCCAAAATATACAGCTAAGTGTATATTAGCTTCAGAAATGGAAATTAGATGCACTACGCCCAAAATCAAGTCTCACTGGAAATACGCCATGGAAATTAGTCCTGTTACCAACTGCCTGTGTTGTTCCGCCCAACGTTTCACCGATAAATTGCCTACTTTTAGGTTATTTCTGTACAGCTTGAATTGCGTAGCACGTTATACTCAAGAAATAAACGAATTAAAACATTAATTTCCAAGCTTTTTATCATATATTAGGAGAAAAACAGGTTTGATTTGAGGCCACGTCTGTATTTTCTATATTGGGGTACATTTTACGATTGCGAAAAATTGAAAAACATCACGATAGACTTGAACGGCAATATCTCAGCCGTTTCTCGAAGGATTCTCTATTTTCTTTAACCATTCGATCAAGGAAGAGTCAATTCTTCATATCCAATGTATTAAATAAAATATATTGATAATTATTTACGATTGATAATTTTCTAACAGTTTAGCAATGGGTTTCGGTGAATCAACCAAACCTATAAGTGCATCGCCTTGAAGTCAAATTAATGCAACAATAAGTTTAGTTCTAATCCTCAGTTTGCAGCCGTAAACCTTCAGCATTGATAACGGTTGTTGGAAGTGGTTGCTGTAGAAAATTCAAACGCAACGATACCGAGGGTTAATGCTGAGACTTAAGAAGAGAAGAGTAAAATATCATTGTACTAAAGACACACAAACTAAAATACAAATAATACTCATTACATACATGGTTCTGCATCACCTTTGCGTACAACCCCATTGGGCTGCACCTTTGAGTTTTTATATCGTTTTACAATCGATTTTACTAATTCAAATTAAGCTAATATAAACAGCATATGGTGAATCACTTCTGGGGGTGACTGATTCTTGAAGAACGTCTCTCAAATAATTGGTCTTAAAGCTTGCCTCAACTCGGTATAGGTACTGATCCACTCACTGAAAGGCATTAGTAATGATGCTA